>NC_140168.1:64809826-64959826 GCF_963971535.1 Notolepis coatsorum | reverse complement strand
ACTCACATGACAGTAGACCTCGCTCACATGAAAGTAGACCTCACTCACATGAAAGTAGACAACGCTCACATGAAAGTAGACCTCACTCACATGAAAGTAGACCTCACTCACATGAAAGTAGACCACGCTCACATGAAAGTAGACCACGCTCACATGAAAGTAGACCTCACTCACATGACAGTAGACCTCACTCACATGACAGTAGACCACGCTCACATGACAGTAGACCACGCTCACATGACAGTAGACCACGCTCACATGAAAGTAGACCACGCTCACATGAAAGTAGACCTCACTCACATGAAAGTAGACCACGCTCACATGACAGTAGACCACGCTCACATGACAGTAGACCACACTCACATGACAGTAGACCACGCTCACATGAAAGTAGACCACGCTCACATGACAGTAGACCACGCTCACATGACAGTAGACCACACTCACATGACAGTAGACCACGCTCACATGAAAGTAGACCACGCTCACATGACAGTAGACCACACTCACATGACAGTAGACCACACTCACATGACAGTAGACCTCACTCACATGAAAGTAGACCTCACTCACATGAAAGTAGACCACGCTCAGATGAAAGTAGACCACACTCACATGAAAGTAGACCACACTCACATGACAGTAGACCACACTCACATGACAGTAGACCACACTCACATGACAGTAGACCTCACTCACATGAAAGTAGACCTCACTCACATGACAGTAAACCTCACTCACATGAAAGTAGACCTCACTCACATGAAAGTAGACCTCACTTACATCCTCAGGTATCATCCTTCAGTTGGAAATATTGCTGGTTGCCATCTTGGTTAATGTCCTTATACACAGAACTCAATATGCGCTAAAGAATCTCACCAGTGGTCCTTGATCCACCAGGTTTGAGACACATTCGTGTCTCAATGAGTTTAACTCTATAAGTGAAAGAGTTGGCAGTCCAGTTACCCTGATGGTTGGCTAGTTGGTTAAAAAGTCTAAAAAAGAAGATATAATTATGTAACAGTTGTGACAACCTCAATCACCTCAAACTTCGATGCCCTGAGTGGGAGTCGAACCCCGGTTTCCCACACCGCAGGCATCAACACAGACCGCTATACCGAGAGGTGAATCCACTTCTCAGTAATGGGTTTGTACGTCTTTTGAGGATGTGAGAGTGAGTTTAACCCATAGCATCGCTACTCACCCCAGCCCTTCTTGACTGCACTTCACGATACCATCCGTTACACTTACACATATATATGTTACCTACTGCAGCTTTAAGTACAGTTACAAATACTTACTGTAGATACTTTCGAACAGAAAATATAGTGGAACATGGAATGAGAGTGAACTGCCAACTCTCTTTGAAAAACAAACAAAAACAAGCTCTATATGCACATGTATCAGCGGGCTCTGCTGGTCGCGGTCGGGGCCAGGGGTGGGCGCTGGGTCTGGGCTGGCAGCCCCCTGCCTACTACTTGATTAGGCCACTCTGACAACAACCCGGCAACCCGGTGGTCAGGCCCTATAGAGTGTCAGAGGGGTGGGACGATGATGTATTTCACCAACGCCTCCGTTCTTCACCTCTTGACTTTGTTGTTTTTTCTTCTCCTTTGCGTCAGTGTCAACTTTCCCCCCCATCTGCTGAGGGGGGGACGGACGGACGGACATGGGGGAGGCAGGGAGGGGAAACAGGCGCCTTGCAACCAGAGCCGGACGGTCAAAGGGAGTGGGGATGGGGGTGGGTGTTGATGGGGAGGGTGTCATGGCGCAAATATCACCCGCTGTCAATTTTCTTTTTCTCTCTCAGCTTTTCTGTCACACAGCCAACGGAGACCAAAATGAACACTGAGGACAGAATCTGTTGAATTGTTCACCTTCCATCAATGAATAGCATTATAGATTCATCCATAATCATAACCATAATATTTAACCCTTTAAACTCCCCTGGGCACAATACTGTAGATCCTGGCTACAGCAAGTAGTGTTAAATAACGTAGTAGAGCCTGGCTATAGCACATAGTAAATACTGTAGTAGAGCCTGGCTACAGCACATAGTAAATACTGTAGTTGAGCCTGGCTACAACACAGTGTTAAATACTGTAGTAGAGCCTGGTTACAACACATATTGTTAAATACTGTAGTAGAGCCTGGTTACAACACATATTGTTAAATACTGTAGTAGAGCCTGGCTACAGCACATAGTAAATACTGTAGTAGAGCCTGGCTACAACACATAGTGTTAAATACTGTAGTAGAGCCTGGCTACAACACATAGTAAATACTGTAGTAGAGCCTGGCTACAGCACATAGTAAATACTGTAGTAGAGCCTGGCTACAACACATAGTGTTAAATACTGTAGTAGAGCCTGGCTACAGCACATAGTAAATACTGTAGTAGAGCCTGGCTACAACACAGTGTTAAATACTGTAGTAGAGCCTGGCTACAGCACATAGTAAATACTGTAGTAGAGCCTGGCTACAACACAGTGTTAAATAATGTAGTAGAGCCTGGTTACAACACACAGTGTTAAATACTGTAGTAGAGCATGGCTACAACACACAGTGTTAAATACTGTAGTAGAGCCTGGTTATAACACACAGTGTTAAATACTGTGGTAGAGTCTGGCTACACACTCTCTACACACAGGGGCAAATTCACAAAGAATGGATTGCGGCCGCTCATAAATACATTATGTATCTGTAAATTGTCTATACATTTTTAAGTGTATTCAGACAGAAGGCTGTACCGCTTATTGATATAAATCCATATCTTAAAATTAAGAAGTCTGTGTTTGAATGGAGGCCATTGCAGAAGCGTAGCCTTTATAGAAAAAGAGAATGTGTAATTTTGTGCATGCACATGCGCACAGATTCAAAATGTTGTTTGAGTCAGAAATGGTTATGAATGTTAATAAATTAACACCAGTAAACATATAATAAAATAAACATTATTCAGTAAAATAATTTTGGCTCAAAATACTGCAATTTGAAGGTTCCAATGAACAAGACACATAATGCATTATACAAATCTGTTCCAGGTTGTTATAGTCAACTACAGTACTATGGTGCAGGAATATATCTAGTAGTACTTCCTTTTGTCGTATCCATTCACATACACTAAATCTGTGTCAGGAACCTTTTTTTTTTTGCAAAACGGGATGCTGAAAATAGTCATCTCCAGAATGACTGCAAGTGGCGGATTTGTGCCTTGGGTGACAAGAGTCACTGTGATTCTACTGTTTAGCCCCAAGCAAATAGTCTGCTGGGCAAGAGGTGCCTCTCGCTGGCATGAGGTGGTGAAGGTTTCAGCCAATAATGTCAAAGACAATATGACAATGATCTTGAAAAGTGCTATTCAGCCTGATGTCAGATTATGTGCTTGGAAAGAAAGGGTTTTAACAGTCTACAATTACAATGAGTCCAAATAATATGGTAAAAATGAAGTCTTATATTACTGAAACGTCTTATATTGATGGGAAATTAGATATCCTTATTATTATCATTATTGCCACAGAGGTCATATTTTTGTCCGTTTGTTTATTGTTTTTGTTTGTTTCATTATAATGTTTGATATAGTGTACGGTTTGCAACCATTTCCTCAGTAGAACATAATGAAGACACATCTGATCATACTGTGTGTTTCCTATTTTGGAAAGGTATCTGTCACACTCTGTCACTGCCTGGCTACTCTCTCTCTCTCTCTCTGTGCTCGTTAGTTATTATTCCGTTGTTCGTTACCCGTGTCTAACCGCTGTGTTGTCCTCCTTTCTCGCAGTCCAATACCTGGCTCTTCACCCTGATCTCGTGCTTTTTGATCACGTGTATGACCTTCGCCTGCCTGACCATTCTCCTTGCCCTTTCCCCGGACCGTATGAGTATCTGTTCCTGTGTATGACCCCTCGCTTGTTGGACTACCTTGCCCCTTGCTTACTCCCCGAATTGCCTGAGTACCCGTTACGTTCTTTGACCCCTGCCTGTTTGACTACCCTGCCCCACACACTCGCCCTGGACCATAGAGATCCCCCTCTGTGTTACTCGATTCCTGCCCGAACACCAGACGACCCTTTTACAATAAATACACCCGTTGTTGGGTTTTACCGAGACCTGTCTGCCTTTCTGTGTTCCGCATATTGGGTTCAATACGCTCAGCTGTGACAGTATCATGATTTTTGAAGGATTGGATTGAATTGGAGCTCTGTGAGAGGATGCGGTAAAATGCAAAATTTCTCAATACTTAAGTGATCTGTGAAATGATGGCTTGTACTAATCAACATCATGACCGACAACATGGACGCCGGGAGTAGGGGGTCCAAGGAGGGTCCATTTCCCCATGCAAATTTTTTGAGACGGGTTTGTCTGTCACAAATCACTGTATCACTGCAAATGCCCCTATATTGCAACAATTGCAGTAGAATTTCAGATGGCACATCCGGGTATACTTGGGTACACCTTTCATATTGATCGCTATTGTGTTTGGCCTGTATAAAAAGGCCGGCAGCAGGACATTTACATTGTTTGAAATGTTTGTTTTGTTAGTGCAATTACTTTCCATGCCATTGTGAAAAGTTACATTTGATCTGTTTTCAGGCCTTTTCAGCCTCCCCTTTCAGCTGCAAGATATTTCCTCATTTCCCTACGTGGACATTTAATATTACATTTATGAATCTCCAAGCAACCTAAAACTGGATGTGAGAGCAGTGTCAGGCTAAAATGTCTACAGGTGTCATGACTTCACCTGCTATGAGTGAAAATGCCACAGTTATCAGTTCAGAGTGAGTTAAAATGCTATTGCCCTCAATGCCAGCTGTGGTGTTTACTGCGTGAGTTCATCTTGTTGATTGATTTCTTTCATATCAATATTGTGTAATATGTGAAGCCTGTTGATATCTGGCCGCATGTGCACTTGCGTGTGCAATATTGCAGCAAGAGTTGATATTTATGAGCTGGTCATTGTACATCTCTTTGGTTTTATTGTAGTTGTGAAGACATCTGCTGTGATGAAGCCTACTGGCCTGTAAGTGCCTATGGTGCCAATTTCTCCTGTCTTACAAGCCTGTGTTGTGACTTGATGTGTGCCAGTTATGGAGCCAACTTCCGAACCGGGACCAGACTCATAAACGGCATACAAGAGTAATGTTGTTTGATATAATGTAGACTGTGTGAACATTTGTATCCAAAGCCAATTCAATCTGTATGTAAACCTACAGGTTTTTCTGGTAGTTATAGTGTAAGCTGCTGCACACGATCAGGGGCTTATCGGTAGGAAAATAAGGTGTGTTCTGATTTATCATTGAATAAGGAGTTACACACGCTCCTTATGTGTGTGTGTGTGTGTGTGTGTGTGTGTGTGTGTGTGTGTGTGTGTGTGTGTGTGTGTGTGTGTGTGTGTGTGTGTGTGTGTGTGTGTGTGCGTGCGTGTTTGTTTGTTTGTTTGTTTGTTTGTTTGTTTGTTTGTTTGTTTGTTTGTTTGTTTGTTTGTGTGTGTGTGTGTTGTGAGTTAGTCTATTAAAGCCCAGACTCGCCCCCTTTATTTCTGTTAGGTAGGGAGCTCAGAGGTAAAGAGGCAGCTGGGGTGTTTTAACTGGCTCTGCTAAAGCCACATCTTTTTGTCATTTGGAATGAGGACTGTGTACAATCAACCACATGCAACTAATATGGGATAGACAAAAAGAAAATCCAACATCAAACCTACTTCACCAAGGGGCGGTCGGGTGGCGTAGCGGAGATTGCGCTCGTCACCAATGCAAGAGGCTGCGGTCTCGACTCCCGGAGTCAGCATTGCCTGCGGCTTGAGCCGATCGTCATACTAACTCGTTTGGCTGAGTTAGCGGGAGGGAAGTCGTGGATGCTGTCTTGTGCTGCTGGGATGAAAATGCTCGTTTGGTCGCAGCTTTCGTTACACAGTAGCAGGAGTTGGTTGGGCTTGACGTGCCGAGACAGCTTGTACACAACCCGAAACCTGTCTGGCCTCACGTGGTATGAGGCTGCAATCCATTACCTGGAAGACAATAGGCCAGGGGAGGGGACTAACAAACCAACTCCAAAACACCAGAAGCCAGAAATGGTGGAAGGTTGGGCTTGGGGCCAGCGACCCCATCCTGTAAAAAACTCATTGCTACAAAAACGTCAACAAAGAAAAACCAAGAATCTCCGGCTCTGAGAGAGGATGGACCTCAGGTAGGAAGTATGACGCAGTGTAGTGAAAGCCGGAAACATCCGGAAGCTACCCTGCCGACCACCATTCTCTCAAGCAGGGCCATTACCACCATCGGAACATGGAATGTAAGGACCATGTATGAAGCCGGAAATACTGCGCAGGTGGCTGCCGAGATGAGGAATTACAATCTTGCCATACTCGGAATCAGTGAATCAAGGTGGATCGGATCCGGCCAGAAGAGGCTCGCCACAGGCGAGATGACACTGTACTCAGGCCATGAAGAGGACAATGCACACCATACCCAGGGAGTGGCCTTGATGCTGTCCAAGGCTGCCCAGAGAGCACTTATTGGATGGGAAGCACATGGTCCTAGGATCATTGCAGCTTCCTTTAGAACTATGAAGGCAAAAATAAACATGAACATTATCCAGTGCTATGCCCCTACAAATGACAGCAATGAGAAAAGAGAAAAGAAGAATACTACAGCAGACTACATGACATCATTCAGAAATACCCAGAAAGAGACATCAACATCATAATGGGAGACTTCAATGCCAAGGTAGGAAGTGACAACAGAGGCTACGAGGAGACAATGGGAAAGCAAGGTATAGGAGAGATGAACGACAACGGGGAGAGATTCGCAAACCTATGCGCCACTAACAACCTGGTCATTGGCGGAAGCATTTTCCCCCACAAAAGGATACACAAAGCTACTTGGATCTCACCGGACCTCAACACCGAAAACCAGATAGACCATGTGTGCATCACTAAGAAGTTCAGGAGGTCCCTTCAAGATGTTTGTGTTAGGAGAGGAGCTGATGTTGCCTCAGACCACCACCTCCTGGTTGCCCGGCTGAAGCTGAAATTAAAGAAAAACTGGACAGGAGAGAAGAATCGGAGACAAACATTCAACACAGCACTTCTGAGAGACCCAACCAAGTTAGAAGAATACAAACTCACACTTAGGAACAAGTTTCAAGCCCTGCAAGAGTTGATTGAAGAAGAGGAGGAAAACATCGACAAGAAGTGGAAGTCTGTGAAGGAAGCAGTAAGTACAACGTGCAAAGAAGTACTGGGCCCGAAGAAACACAACCACAAGGAGTGGATATCAGCAGAGTCATTGAGGAAGATAGAGGAGAGGAAAGGGAAGAAGGCACTAATCAACAACAGTCGAACAAGAGCCGAAAAGGTCAAAGCACAAAACCAGTACACAGAAGCCACAAAAAGGGTTAAGAAAAGCATCAAGGCAGACAAGAAGGACTATATAGAGAGTCTTGCGGCAGAGGCTGAAGAAGCAGCTAGACATGGAAATTTGAAAGACTTATATAACACCACCAAGAAGCTGTCAGGAAAGTTTAGTAAACCAGAAAGACCAGTTAAGGACAAAGATGGACAGCCAATCATCGGAGAGGAAAGACAAAAGGAAAGATGGGTAGAACATTTTGAGGAACTGCTAAACAGACCAGCACCACAGGACCCACCAGACATCCACCAAGCTGACAGGGATCTGCTGATAGACTGCAGCGTGCCAACAAAAGAAGAGATCCGCAAAGCCATCAAGAAGCTGAGGAACGGCAAGACTGCAGGACCCGACGGTATTCCGGCAGAAGCACTGAAGGCCGATATAGAGACGATGGAAGAGATGCTCCATCCTCTCTTCAAGAAGATATGGGAAGAAGAACACATCCCATCAGAATGGAAGGAGGGCTACCTCGTCAAAATACCGAAGAAAGGAGATCTGAGCCAATGTGCAAACTACAGAGGGATCACATTACTCTCCATCCCAGGAAAAGTATTCAACAGGATTTTACTGGACCGGATGAAGGACGCAGTCGACCCACAGCTACGAGACCACCAGGCGGGCTTCCGCAAAAACAGATCCTGCACAGACCAGATTGCAACACTGCGGATAATACTGGAGCAGTCATTAGAGTGGAATTCACCCCTATTCATTAATTTCATTGACTATGAAAAGGCTTTCGACAGCGTAAATAGAGAGACCCTCTGGAAGCTACTCAGACACTACGGAGTGCCAGAGAAGTACAGAAATATCATCAGGAACTCCTATGAGGGGATGACCTGCAGGGTAATTCATGGCGGTCAACCCACCGACGCCTTCCAGATAAAAACTGGAGTGAGACAGGGCTGTTTGTTGTCACCATTTCTGTTCCTGCTGGCAATAGACTGGGTCATGAAGCAATCCACGGCAGAGAAACGAAATGGCATACAATGGACATTATGGACGCAGTTAGAAGACCTCGACTTTGCAGATGACCTGGCCCTTCTCTCTCACACCCAGCAGCAGATGCAGGAAAAGACCAGTACCATCGCTGACAACTCTACTCGGCTTGGGCTTAACATCCACAGAGGGAAGAGCAAGGTCATGAGAATCAATTCTGACAACACATCACCCATCATTCTGGAAGGAGAAGCGTTGGAAGAGGTAGACAACTTCACCTACCTGGGCAGCATGGTTAACAAGCAAGGTGGAACAGATGCTGATGTGAGAGCCAGGATTGGCAAGGCCAGAGGAGCCTTTCTCCAACTAAAAAACATCTGGAGCTCAAGAGACATTTCCATCACAACCAAGATCAGGATATTTAACACCAACGTGAAGTCAGTCCTACTCTATGGCGCTGAGACCTGGAGGACCACTGTCACAACAACCAATAAATTACAAGTTTTCCTAAACACCTGTCTGCGCCGAATCCTCCAGATTCGCTGGCCTAACACCATCAGCAATAAAGACCTGTGGCAACGAACACAACAACAGCCAGCAGAGAAAGAGATTCTCCAACGGCGTTGGAGATGGATTGGCCATACACTCCGTAAACCATCCCTGAGCATCACAAGACAATCTCTCAGGTGGAACCCCCAAGGGAAAAGAAAGAGAGGCCGACCACGAAACACCTGGCGCAGAGACTTGGAAGATGATGCCAAGAAGATGGGACACACCTGGGGCCAGCTTGAGAGGTTGGCTCAGGATCGGGATGCTTGGAGAACCCTTGTTGACGGCCTATGCCCCAAACGGGGTAAAAGGCGTAAGTAAGTAAGTAAGTAAGTCGTGGATGGGAATCTGGCATTGTGGACAGCGACTCCTACAGGTCAGGTCTGGGCGCCTGCTCAGCGAAAAGGCAGGAAGTGGTGAAGGCAGCGTGACCTCCCACGCGTTACACTTCACCAATGAGAGTCCTCGCTGCCAGGTGAAAAGAGAGCCGCTGGCTGTCTCCGCATGTGTCGGAGGAAGCATGTGGTGGACTTCAGGGTTCTCTTGTACCGACCAGTAGGAGGCACATGCGCACAACAACCAGGTAGGGGAGGGGGGGAATTGGCATAACGACTAAAATTGGGATGGGAGGGAAAAGCATAGAAAATCAGGCGGAGAAAAAGAGGATACAAAAAAAATACTACTTCACCAAGAAGACCCATTGAATGACATGCTTTAGGGTTCAATTTCATCATTTTGCCGATAAGCTAGATGGTTGGTACCTACAGTACGTATTCCTAAAGTTGTCTAAGTTCCAAATATATAATGATATCTTTGTCCTATAGCTTTAAAATGGGCCATATCGCTTCCTTGTTTATTTAATAAAAAATGTCTTATGCCACATTACTTGCATGTGGTTGAGTGTACAGTACATGGGTCCTTATTCCAAATGATTGAAAATCTTACACATAGCCCACTTAAACCCATTAGCTTTCATTGTCATATTATTTCACAGAGTAAAAAAAAAAGCGATAAATAGTTGATTAAATTAATCTAACGAGTAACACATTTTAATTATTTAGTCCTTTAAGTGGCAAATTAGCAACAAAAAACGATCTCTCTGAAATTAAAGAGCTCTGTGATATTTTATTTAAGACAGATTTATTATAATATTTTTTTCTCTTGATATGACAGCTGTCTAATCTGCCTTCAGCGTGAGCTTGTTTGTGTATATCAATTTTACAAATGACAGTCGGGCTGTTGACAGTTGTAAAATGTTCTTGAAAAAGCACTGCATGTGTGTGTGTGTGTGTGTGTGTGTGTGTGTGTGTGTGTGTGTGTGTGTGTGTGTGTGTGTGTGTGTGTGTGTGTGTGTGTGGACACTCCACGCAGCCAGACGAAAAAGATTTGCACGCTGTGATGTCTGTGTGTCAAATTACTTATCTCGCTAAGCATATGCCGGCACTTCAGAATCATATACTTCAAAACCCAGAGCCTTCAAAGCGTCAAAAACGCTGTGTCTCATTCAACACATCAGTCATCGCCACTAGCAAAATGAGGGACATGTCATTTGCTCTCGACAAACACCATCCGAGAGGCGTTTTCCTTTTTTTTTTAAAGGCGTTCTTGATGGCTGTTTCAATTTGGAGAGACAGTTAATGACATCGTCTCAGCTGCCTTTTCGCCTTTTCTCTGAAGACGCGAGTAAACAACAAAGAGGACTTAGAACGCGTACGCTTCATCTGGGAAATCCACCGCTTATTAATTTGAAATCCTGGAGACAATTAGCAACGCGACTGCGCTGCCTATCGTTGAATTTGCTGCCTTCGATGTCTTGGGAGAGTGGGACGGGACGGGACTGTTGTTGTTCACAGAACAAGACAACACAAGGGTGGATTTATTCTGCTAAGTAATGAAAAATACATTTAAAAACAATATCTTCTTCCGATCGGTTCAACACAATGGTCTTGTGTTTCGTGACCAGACTAACTTTTCATCTCAATATTAAAAACATTGACTAGTTCAAGTTTCAGGTTCAAGTTTGTTTATTAAATATCACAATAAATTTTTTACGGTAAAATGCTTGGTTCTGTATGAGCCCCTGAGAGTGTTTCATACAGTAAAAAACTTAATAAGAAAGTAAGTAAGAAGTAAAAAAAAAAAAAAAAAAAAAAAGTAAAGAGGAATATACAATATACATATATACAATATACAGTACAATATACAATCTAAGTAAAACCTAGGTACAGTTTAAGTACAGTGAGTAAAGATGAGTAAACAGTGAGGTACAATGCAGAAAATGAGGTACAAAACTTTGAGGTAAGGTGCCATTGCAAATGAGGTATGAATGTAGTGCAAATCTCTTTAATAATAGATAAATATAATGTAGTGTTAAAGTGTCTAAAGTGAGTGTTAAGGTGAGTGTTTGTTTAAAGTGAGTGTGTGCATGTGGATGTGTGTGCAATGAGTGTAGATGATGGGTTGTTACATGGAGTCATTGAGCATCCTGATGGCCTGGGGATAGAAGCTACTTCTGAGTCTCTCAGTACTGGCCATGAGACTCTGGTAGCGCTTGCCTGACCGCAGCAGTTCAAAGAGGCAGTTGTTTGGGTGACTATAGAGTCTTTGGTTATTCTCTTAGCCTTGGCCCTGCAACGCTTGTTGTAAATGTCCTGGAGAGTGGGAAGCCCACCTCCAATTGTGCGTTCTGCTGAACGGGCCACTCTCTGTAGTCTGCTGCGGTCGTATGCAGTGCTATTCGCATACCAGGAGGTGATGTTTATGTTTTTGTTTATTAGGAACCCCATTAGTCATCATCAACGTGTTGACTATTCTTCCTGGGGTCCTCACAGATATACACATACAAATATGAAACATTCTGTGTAAATCAGTCATATATCACATATACTGTACACAGTGGCGGACTGGCCATCGGGACGTTCGGAACGAATCCCGATGGGCCGGAACCAAAGTGGGCTGGTCAAAAAAAAAAAAAAAAAAAAAAAACTTTTTTTTTTAACTTTTTTTTTTTAACTTTTTTTTTTATTTTACTTTTTTTTTTGTGCCAGTGTGTGGGCCAGTGTGTGGGCCACTAATGTGGGCCGGTGTGTGGGCCAGTGTGTGGGCCAGTGTGTGAGTCGGTGTGTGGGCCACTAATGTGGGCCAGTGTGTGGGCCGGTGTGTGGGCCAGTGTGTGGGCCAGTATGTGGGCCAGTGTGTGTGCCGGTGTGTGGGCCAGTGTGTGAGTCGGTGTGTGGGCCGGTGTGTGGGCCAGTATGTGGGCCAGTGTGTGGGCCGGTGTGTGGGCCGGTGTGTGGGCCAGTATGTGGGCCAGTCTGTGGGCCGGTGTGTGGGCCACTAATGTGGGCCAGTGTGTGTGCCGGTGTGTGGGCCAGTGTGTGGGCCAGTATGTGGGCCGGTGTGTGGGCCAGTATGTGGGCCGGTGTGTGGGCCAGTATGTGGGCCAGTGTGTGGGCCAGTATGTGGGCCAGTGTGTGGGCCAGTATGTGGGCCGGTGTGTGGGCCAGTATGTGGGCCAGTCTGTGGGCCGGTGTGTGGGCCAGTATGTGGGCCGGTGTGTGGGCCAGTATGTGGGCCAGTCTGTGGGCCAGTGTGTGGGCCGGTGTGTGAGTCGGTGTGTGGGCCACTAATGTGGGCCAGTGTGTGTGCCGGTGTGTGGGCCAGTGTGTGGGCCAGTATGTGGGCCGGTGTGTGAGCCGGTGTGTGGGCCAGTGTGTGGGCCGGTGTGTGGGCCAGTGTGTGGGCCGGTGTGTGGGCCAGTGTGTGGGCCAGTGTGTGGGCCGGTGTAGTGTGTGGGCCAGTGTAGTGTGTGGGCCAGTGTGTGGGCCGTATGTGGGCCGGTGTGTGGGCCATTATGTGGGCCGGTGTGTGGGCCAGTGTGTGGGCCGGCAATAAAACAATAAACAAGTTGCATAAACTAAATCAGATTAAAAATGATCACAGTTCTGGTTTGCCTTAAGATGCAGTTTAAGATGGGTCTTGAACATGGAGTATGTAGGGCACTCTCTAATCACAACTGGTAGGCTATTCCAGTAGTTACCACTTTTAACAGAGAACACAGTTTTTGCAATGGTAGTATACCGACAAGGCACCTTACAGTCCCCTCTACTGATGGCCCTGGTGGTAATGCCAGTGTCTGCTTTCTGTTGGATGAACTCATTCAATGGGGGAGGGGCAAGTCCATGCAGAACCTTGTACATGAAGCAAGTATATTTGAAAACTTGGAAATTCTCGAAACTTAGCATGTTATGTTTTTCTAAAACATTACAGTGATGAAATGAAATTGGTTTCCTATCAAATACTTTTATGGCTTTTTTGTAGAGTAATTCTATTGGTGTAAGAGTAGTGACATATGAAAGAGACCAGTTGATAAAACAGTACTCGATGTGTGATAAAATCATTGAATGCAGAAACATCCTTGCAGCATTAACTGGCAGGCAGGGCCTGATCTGCCTGAAGTTTTCGATGTTAAACTTGACTGTGTTTGTCACTTTCTTCACATTACTTTTTGAAGGTCAATGTAGAGTCCAATGTGACCCCAAGATACTTGAATTAATGTACAATGTCCAGCTCCGCCTCTCCCAGAAACACATTAGAGTGAGTGACCTCTACTGGTGACTTTGTGAACATCATACACACTGTTTTATTGGTGTTAAGTGAAAGACATGCTTTTGTTAGCCAGTCTTGAATGAGACATGAGACATCAGTGAATGAGATTCACGTTTCCTCCCAACCGCGAGTAGGCCTAGAAGCGCAGAAATGGAGAATGCAAAAAAAGAAAGGGTGGAGCTGAAAAAGCTAGAATTGCTAGTAAAAGACGCAGAACAATGTTCTAAAATTACAGACATGTTTAGTAGAGGAAGGGCTGGCGTTAGAGTAGCTGCTGCTGCTAATGATGATGAAGTTCAAGTGGAAGGAACCAACAGTAACATGACAGGTGCGTGCAGTAGCCTAGTGCATATTCTACTGTTGGTGTGTGCCGGTTCATGAGGGCTAGCTAGCCTATACTAGTTCTTGCAGTGATTTCAGTCATTCTATTACAAGACAATGTGCTTTCCGTATTCCTGATTCCTTACAGCACGTGGACGTAAATAGTCGTGACTCGTGAAGTTTTTTCTCTGACTAAAAGTTTAGTTAGCAATGTTAGGACTAGTGCCCACCACAGCATCAGAAGCTAAAGTGCGAACCTAGAGAGCCAATCAGAACCTAGGACGGGCTGCAAATTAATTGGCTACTAATATTATAATAGTAAATACTCAAATAAAATACTATTATGTTCCCTTTCAAATTTTCATGTTGATATAATATTGGTAATCTAATTGATTGAATTGATTAGTTGCCATTTTACATGCTTAAATAAGATGTACCTTAGAATTCCCAACAGTTAGCCATGTTCTCGATTAGTCTCATCTACATGTTTGTAGATAACCACAGCTAACTAGCTTAAGCTAACAACTAGGTCAACTACTAGTTGTTAAACAAATGTGATTGCATATAACAGCTAACTGCTACAGCTAAGTTGGTAGTTAGCCTATTCCATTAATGTTGAATGTATTTATGAAGGTTGTTGATGGTGGTTGGCGCTGAATAGCAGACATGATTCCGTCACTCTGCCACAGGGAAGCTGTGTTTGATGATGCTGCTCACGACCACCAGTAGCGTATGACTGTGTGAGTGTGAATGCTTGATGGTTTCTGTGAAGCGCTTTGTGGAACAATGCTGATATACAGTTAAGAATGAGTAATTCGCTTTTGGTTTTTAAGAAAATGGTTTGTAAAGCTATTTTTGAAAACTACAAGGGTGAATAATACTGTTTTTTTTTGCTATTTTCTTTTATAATACTGTTTTGGAGTCTTAATTTTTTTTAAATTTTTGTTAAGAATATAGGACAGGCATAGGCTATATAAGCATTGCTTCAGTCTGTACCTTCTCAGTCACTGTAAAATCAAATATTGTTAAATGATGGTGTATATTGTATTGTGTGAGATGATGACTGAATAAACTACTACTACTACTACTACTACTACTACTACTACTACTACTACTACTACTACTACTACTACTTACTACTACTACTACTACTACTACTACTACTACTACTACTTTGGGTGTTTTCAAAAGGCTGAAAAACGCTGTATGAATTCAAGCCATTATTATTGATTGCTGATGTTCTTCTTATGCAGTTGACTCTGAGGAAAGAGAGAGCGCCCAGTCCAGCACAGCTGACCCTGAGGGGAGAGAGAGCGCCCAGTCCAGCACAGCTGACCCTGAGGGGAGAGAGAGAGCCCAGTCCAGCACAGCTGACCCTGAGGGGAGAGAGAGAGCCCAGTCCAGCACAGCTGACCCTGAGGGGAGAGAGAGAGCCCAGTCCAGCACAGCTGACCCTGAGGGGAGAGAGAGCGCCCAGTCCAGCACAGCTGACCCTGAGGGGAGAGAGAGAGCCCAGTCCAGCACAGCTGACCCTGAGGGAAGAGAGAGAGCCCAGTCCAGCACAGCTGACCCTGAGGGGAGAGAGAGTGCCCAGTCCAGCACAGCTGACCCTGAGGGGAGAGAGAGAGCCCAGTCCAGACAGACAGACAGACACACAGAGAGAGAAAGAGAGAGAGAGAGACACAGAGAGAGAGACACAGAGAGAGACACACAGAGAGAGGGAGAGACACAGAGAGAGACACACACACACACACACACACACACACACAGAGAGACACATACACAGAGAGAGAGAGGGAGAGAGAGAGAGAGAGAGAGAGAGAGAGAGAGAGAGAGAGAGAGAGAGAGAGAGAGAGAGAGAGAGAGAGAGAGAGAGAGAGAGAGAGAGAGAGAGAGAGAGAGAGAGAGAGAGAGAGAGAGAGAGAGAGAGAAAACAAGCTCTTGGAATGGGTGTCTGGGAGGAAGTGGGGGGTCTTTCGATGTTGATTAAACGGCAAGCAACTAATGTCATGAGTGCCAAATTAAAGGACAATAAATCCAATCTAACTGAAATTGTGTAGCACAGACCTTTTCTATGGATCAAAACCTCAATATTATTATGGTGTAGTTAATACTTCATGTATCCTTAATCCCTAGGCTAATGAGGCACTAAGATGTTAGTAAAAAAAAAACATATGCCAATGACAGGAAGTAACGGTATATGTATGTGTGTGTCTCTGTGTGTGTGTGTGTGTGTGTGTGCACTGTGCATGAGTGCACATCTAGGGGCGGTGTGTAGATTTGGTCTCCCTGATGTTGACTCCTTAGCCACAGCCTTGGGTTGTTTAATACTGGACAAGTGTTTCATAACGGCCGTTGTGTGGGCCGGTTTCGGGGCCGGTGCGTGGGCCGGTGCGTGGGCCGGTGTGTGGGCTGGTGCGTCTGAATGTCCCGGGCTGAATTTGTGTCCCAGTCCGCCACTGACTGTACATAATCGATAGAAAATAAAACAAAAGGTCATAGGTGAATCCATTTCACCATACCTTTAAAAAAGTAAACAGAAGAACTTTGGATAACATCGCTGCAGCTACACTCATGCATGACATATTGATTTCCTTCCGGATTATGGCTCCTTTAAGTTTATTTTTTAAACTGTCCTTGTTTTCCGTCCGTATGATATGTAATGGGATCCTATTCCATAGCATTGGTTCTAGGCAGAGGTAGGGTAAAGCGACTACTTGAAGCATGTCTGGTATTATGGTCATGTCTATCATTGGTGGATAAAAGCATAGAATACAATTGAGTGGGTTTACCTAATGTACAAATGTTCTTTAAAAACCGAATCAAACTGCATGCTAGTCTCTTGTCCACCCTCATCCACGACAGTCTAGCATGCATTCCCTCCACACTATTCCTTATAGAGCAGTGAAGAATGAGTCGGGCAGCTCTATTTTGAGTGAGCTGGAGTTTACTAAGCTCTTGCTTTGACGCTGGGCAGTAGTCAAGATGGGACAAGACTAAAGATTGTACTACCATTTTAATTGTTGTATTCGTTAGGAGGCAAGCATTTCTTCTAATTATGGAGATGTTTCTACTCATCCTGGTAACCATGTTATTAATCTGAGTAGACCATAATCAAATCAGTTTTGAAATTTGATTTGAGTAGACCATAATAGCGCCTTGTCAATAGTTACACCCAACAATTTGGCCTCCTTCACTTGTTCAATACCAGCGTCTTGTAATGAGCGACTAAGTCTATGATCCGACCTTAAGGCATATTTAGAGCCGAGTATAAGACATTTTGTTTTTGCTACATTTAATTTGAGTCTGTTTTCAGGTTTCAGATGTTACCAGTCAGGGATGCTCTCTATTGTGCATGAGTAGAAAGTTCTTAAGGATCTTCTGACATACTTTCAACTTCCTTAGGCGCCCTAAGGAAGTACAGTAGAGGCACTGCCGTGCCTTCTTCACTACACTGTCAATGTGTGTGGTCCATGTCAAGTCCTCGGATATGTGGACTCCAAGGTACTTAAAACTGTTCACT
Source organism: Notolepis coatsorum (assembly GCF_963971535.1). Lineage (NCBI taxonomy): Eukaryota > Metazoa > Chordata > Actinopteri > Aulopiformes > Paralepididae > Notolepis > Notolepis coatsorum. Next base: position 64,942,486 of record NC_140168.1, on the reverse strand, counting down.
GTCCCTAGCCCCGACCTCCTAAAGTCCACAATCATCTCTTTCGTTTAGCTGACGTTCAGGGAGAGGCTGTTCTCCCGGCACCATAGCACCAGGTTCTCTACTCTACCAGGTAGGCCCTCTCGTCGTTTGCAGAGAAGTTTGCTGTGTCGTCAGCAAACTTGATAATTGTGTTGCTGTTCCGCTGTGACACACAGTCATGTGTGTACAGCGAATAGAGGTAGGGGGTCTCAGAACACAGCCCTGGGGGGCACCTGTGTTGAGAGTAGGCATGTGCCGGTATGCCATTTTGATGGTATGATAACCTTGGGCAAAAAAAAAACGGTTTCACGGTATATCATGGTATTTGGTGAACAAATAAAAGGAAACTTTTTTTCCCATTGAACAAAACATATTTTATTATAGTGCACAAACGTGCACAATCAGCTCTTCTGTAAGTGTTATTTATGAAAGTGGGAAGACTGTCTGTATTTACACACAGAGGGAACTGTCTGACCACTTTCAAACTAAGTACAGAATAAAAAGTACTTCCAAATAAACGGTCATGATTATGAATATGTAGGCTACATGTCAAAAGGGCAATATGTTTTGTTAATGTAATCTACTTGCACAGATGTATGTTATATAGCCTAGTACTATTCTTACTGGATTAAACATACATTTAAACAATTCATCTTTTGTGGAAGATCAACATAGTTCACCAACGGAACTATGTGTTGTGATAAGGGTTCCGCACGGACCATATTGTTTGTTACTTTTCTGTCAGCACTCTCCTGTCTTAACGTCAGAGTGTAACATTAATAAATGTTTAGCGTTGTTTTTCGACATCCCGCTCAGACTCTTATCATTCGGTGGTACACTTTCTGATTATGAATATGTAACGGAACGTAGGCCAATCTCGCTAACGTTAGTCGACAAAATTAGCAACATCACCGGTACTACTAGCTAGCTAATGTTAACTACTGTAGCTCTCGTCAAAACGAACGGGTTGGTATGGCCATTGTGTTATTTATATTTGACATTAGCTATTTATGGGTGGAATATTCTGATTTTAGCTCACTAGATCAGTCACATTAAACTTTCTTTTTGTATAGCTTGCTAGATATGTAGCTAACGTTAGCTAGGCTAATGAAGCTGTAGCTAACGTTACTTTCCATGCAAACCACTCATTAATTACCGCCCATGCATTGAGCATTATTTTCAGATAACAGCACACACGTCATGTATTATCCATTACAGCTAACTAGCTAGCCATGGTAACTCCCAGCTATTCCAGTTGACATTTCTGACAGGAATTTTCCAAAGTTCATGATTCGAAACATAACGTATACCGTCGGTGCCTACCGTCTGAACGTAATTTTAGTGGTTTTGACACCGCAACGTTTTGAAACCGGTAAACGGCCCATGCCTAGTTGAGAGTGATGGATGAGGAGGTGCAGTTGCCTGCTCTCACCACCTGGGTCTTCCTGTCAGGAAGTCCAAGACCCACTGGCAGATGTTGTAGTTCAAGCCCAGGTCTCTGAGCTTGACTACGAGCTTGGAGGGGACTAAGGTATTGAATGCTGAGCTGTAGTCAATAAATAGCATTCTCACATAGTTCCCCTGCCTTGTCCATGTGATGCTGATGTGTGCAGCACATGGGCTATGGCGTCCTCTGTGGACCTGTTGGGGCAATATGCAAATTGCAGGGGGTCCAAGGTGTTGGGGAGGGAGGAACAGATGTAGCCCTTCACTAGCTTCTCAAAGCACTTCATGGCTATGGAGGTGAGAGCTACAGGGCAATAGTCGTTGAGGCAAGCGGGCGTTGAATTTCTGGGTACAGGGATAATGGTGGACTTTTTCAGACAAGTGGGGATGACAGACTGTTCTAAAGACAGGTTGAATATGTCAGTGAATACTGGGGCCAGTTGGTCGGCACAGACTTTTAGGATGCAGCCGGAGATACCGTCCGGTCCTGCTGCCTTCCTGGTATTCACTTTCTTAAAGGTCCTTGTCATGGGGCTACCCCATGCCCTATAATGGTTGCCTGACAGTCTTAATTGGTTTAGCCCTGGTCCCAGTGGCGGCCGGTGTGAACTACATTTGGGTGGACGCGGGGGGGCTGAAGGGGGGGGGGGGGTGGGGGAAGCGGACAGCTGACCAAGCGAATACTGACTCATAACGTTACCAACGTTAAGTCGAGTTTATTCATACTACACTAGTACACATATGACCAATCCAATAATGAACACATATATATATCTTGTCATTTTAAACAAGTTACCATTCATTCATTCATCCATTATGCAATACCCGCGGCGAAATTAACACGCTGTGTTGAGAGAGCGAGAGAGAGAGAGAGAGAGCGAGAGAGAGAGAGAGCGAGAGAGAGAGAGAGAGAGCGAGAGAGAGAGTGAGAGAGCGAGAGATAGAGAGAGCGAGAGAGAGAGAGAGAGAGAGAGAGAGAGAGAGAGAGAGAGAGAGAGAGAGAGGCGAGAGAGAGAGAGAGAGAGAGAGAGAGAGAGAGAGAGAGAGAGAGAGAGAGAGAGAGAGAGAGACCGCATTAACTCACTTTGTTTAGTTGAAACGTGGTCGATAAAGTGTATATGTCCACTGTCCAGAGTAGACTGCATCCAAATAGCTTCTTGTTAGGCACCACAACACAACAGCATCGAACAGCCTGCAAACTACCTGGTGTTCTATCGCCCTGCTCTAAGACAAACTCTAACCTTAACCAACTTTTAAAGAGTGCCTAAGCTTAACCGTCGAAAGAACTTGCCGTCACGCTCTAAGACAAACTCTAACCTTAACCAACTTCGAAGAGTAACTACCTAACCAGTGTAGAAATTGGCGTCGGCCAATCAGAGAGCGTCTCCGAGAAATGCGGCTAGATGCGGCTACGGAAAGTATAGACGCTGCTTGTTTAGACGATATAGATCGCTTGAAAACGCGCCCGTCTTCCATCATATTACATCATATTTCAACGCACAGTGCGTTACGTGCATTGACCTATTTGATTGGCTGCGAGGATACAGCGATGAAACCAGTGCACGCCCACTGTAAGCGCTATTGCGTCTAGCCTGAGAGAAATGCGGCTACGGAAAGTATAGAGGCGGTATTATTCTCTATCAGAGAGTCACTTCCTGTTAATGAAAACAATTATTTATATTTGATATATTAACGTTATATTGTGCATTGGAAACACAAACATACTTAAAATGAGTAAATATTATTCATTTTAAACATGTTTATTTTATTTCTGGGGCTCAAAAAAAATTAAAATTAAAAAAATTCTTCTTCTCTCTTTTAACCAGGGAGGGCGGCGCTCTAGCGCCCACTATCGGCCGGCCGCCACTGCCTGGTCCCCACATGTGGTCATGCTACCAAACATTTAGCTTAGGCTTTTTGGCTTTGTTTATTTTGTATATAGGTACTGGTAGAACCCAGGCACAGAAGACAAACCTGTTAAATCATAAACATGTTATGTGGATTTAAAGTAAAAAAATGTGTTAACAAATACCCTGTTTGTCTGTGCTCCCACTTGGTTCCTTGTAGAATCTCTGGCTGCCCAACCAGAACTGGGAGAGGCCAAAGCCTTTTCTGGAGGGGAGATTTGGAAGGAACCAAGTGTGGTAGAGTACAGGGGGGGGGGGGGGGGGGTTCATAATGAGAAGGGAATAGGCTTATGATAATATTATGATAATATTTTCACGGAAATCCACCATTTGAATTAGCGGCCGTCGCCAGATGATGATGATTTGTAGTCATATGAGCACAGGGCATCCAGAGCTCTCAATGAGCATTGACATTTCTAAAAACTACAGTACCCAGCGAATTCTAGCTTCCTGCAAGCAAATGACTTGTGTATGAATTTTTTTTATTTCTCTTATTTCTCTGGATACGCTATCACAAAACTGAACATTATTGGCATAGATTGGAGTGCTATTAGTTGTTCTGTGAACATTTAGCAACCATCTGTGTTCAAATCCAATCCAAAATGGCGGAGCCATATCCATTCTAAGAATCTAACTGTACATACAGTAGATTTCATTCTTCATTCTCGATGCATGCCTGGTGTTACTAAATCCAAATTGAACTCTGCCATTTGAAAGAGGAGATTTGGCCCATAGATGAGCGAGTTGGCTATAATAAGGTCATATATAGGCCTCATATTCTATATTCTATAATAATATTTCAAATTGCATGGGTCCGGATGGCAGAATTCAGTACTGTATCTACAAAACCTTCTGTTTAATCATCTTTCCTTTATTAATTTCCTTATATTTTTTGTACACGTGATCTCAAGAACGTACTGAACGAGCTCAATTGCAGTTTTTCATGTCTGGTTAGCATGGTGTTATTCACTGTCAAAGATGCAAAGAAAAATCATAATTCATATTCTCCTTTGTTTCATCACAATTTAAGCAAGCCTAGTAATAGACACAATATTTCTGACATTGGGAATACATGTGTTCTACGCTCGGTTCGGTGTAGACAGTGTCGCCGCTAGCCCTCTGGCTAGTGATGTCACTGGCGCACCGGCTGTTGTGGAGGGGGGGGGGGGAAACCGCCGGGGGGCGGGGGAGCTCTCTTGTTGTCGGAACACAGTGTGAGAAGAGCATTTATGCAGGTGAACACCAGGAAGGCTGCTGGCCCAGATGGTATAACAGGACGCATACTTAAGTCCTGTGCCAACCAGCTTGCCCCAGTGTTCACCGCCATATTTAATCAATGCCTGGCGGAGTCAGTGGTCCCTGCCTGCTTCAAGATGTCTACCATCATCCCTGTACCGAAGAAACCCTCCCCAACATGTCCAAATGACTACAGACCGGTGGCACTCACCTCTGTGGTCATGAAATGTTTCGAGAGGCTGGTCAAGGACCACATTTGTGCCTCCCTCCCCAGTGATATGGACCCTATGCAATTTGCATACAGGACAAACAGGTCCACTGACGACGCGGTCTCCCAGGTACTGCACAGCACTCTCTCCCACCTTGACCGTCAGAAGGGGGGCTATGTGAGACTGTTGTTCATTGACTACAGCTCAGCGTTCAACACCATAGTCCCCACCAGACTGGTGGACAAGCTGATCGAGCTAGGTCTGAGCTCCGCCCTGAGCGCCTGGGTACTGGACTTTCTGAGTGAAAGACCCCAGGCGGTCAGGGTGGGGGGTCAGACCTCCAACACCATCACCCTGAGCATCGGGTCCCCCCAGGGCTGTGTTCTAAGCCCCCTGCTGTACTCACTCTACACACACGATTGTGTGGCCAAGTTCAGCTCCAACTCCATAGTGAAGTTCGCAGACGACACAGTGGTGGTGGGGCTGATCTCGGACAACGACGAGAAGGCCTACCGGGAGGAGGTTGAGGTACTGGAACGCTGGTGCCAGGACAACAGCCTGCTCCTGAACATTGGTAAAACCAAGGAGCTGATCGTGGATTATAGGAGAGGACAGCAGGAGACACACACACCACTGATGATTAACGGGGCTACCGTGGACAGGGTGAGCAGCTTTAAGTACCTGGGGGTCCACATCTCAGAGGATCTGACATGGTCAACACACATAGACACAGTAGTAAAGAAAGCGATGCAGCGCCTCTACCACCTGAGACAGTTAAGGAAGTTCAGAGTATCGGGGAAGATACTCCAGTCCTTCTACTCAGGAGCTGTAGAGAGCATCTTGACCGGAAACATCACTGCCTGGTATGGAAACAGCACGGCACAGGACAAGAAGGCCCTACAGAGAGTGGTGCGCTCAGCCGAGCGTACCACGGGTATTGCGCTACCTCCCCTGCAGGTTCTATACAACAAGAGGTGCAAATCCAGAGCCTGCAGAATAATGAAAGACCCCCACCACCCCAATAACAGCCTGTTCCAGCTGCTGAGGTCAGGCAGACGCCTGCGAACCCCAGCTACTAGGACGGAGAGGCTTAGGCTCAGCTTCTTCCCCCAGGCCATCAGAGCCTTGAACAATGAACATTGAGTGCCACAGAAACTGAACTATCCACACACAAGCACACACAAGCACACACACGACACACACGCTGTGCACGCTCACACACTAGCAGCCACTTTGACACTTTAACACGAGCGGGCACACACTCATGCCGCACACACGCACACTTATGGCCAAGAGGAAAGGCCACTTTAAATTAGTATAACAACAGGAACAGTGTATTGCACTACTAAAGCTACCTAGCATGTCCTATATGCTCTGTAAATACTATGTACAGATACCGAGATGTCACACCATGTTACCTGTCACCTGTTTATTGCACAATGTTGTTTTTTTATTGGATTCTATTATATGTTGTACCACTGTATTTTTATTGGATTCTATTATATGTTGTACCACTGTATTGCACATCGTCGCGGGCAAGACCACCCGCATTTCATTGTATACTTGTATGCCGTGACAATTAAAACTATTGACTTGACTTGACTTGACTTGACTACATTCCATGAGATCCATAGATGTCCCTAGATACCAAGAACATGCAAATGGACCTTGTAGAAGTGGAGCAATCATCCATTTACTTAGATATATATTTAGGCGGATTTTCAGAAAATAGGGCTCGGGCCTAAGAGGTTAAGATTCGCCCTATTAAAATCCCCTGCAACAACAATAGCAGCGTCTACATTAGCTGTTTGGAGTTTATTTACCTCGTCATGAAGAACTGAAAGTGCCGCCCCAGTGTTTGATTGAGGTGGGATATAAACTCCAATCAAGATGACTGACGTTAATTCTCTCGGGAGGAAGAATGGTCGACAAGATGGATAATATATTCCAAGTTTTCAGAGCAGTGGTTCGATAATTCCTTCACGTTGCCTGGATCACACCAATTGTTGTTCAGCATGAAGGCTATACCTCTCTTTTTCCCGGAATCGTCTTCTGTTCTGTCTTACGATGAACGGAGAAGTTCTCGGCCGGATGTATGGCGTGGTTCGGGACGTCCGGCAAGAGCCAAGTCTCTGTGAAACAAAAGACGTTGCAGTCCCGAATGCGTGAATATTAAAGGCAACCAACTTGTGTTCAGCTTTTCTCTGATTGGCCACGACCCCCCGCCCCCTTTTGCCGCGAGCGCGGCAGAGGTCCCTGCAAGCGACAGAGGTCCCAAATGAATTGAATGAAGCACGGAGCATAATGTATAATGTTATTTCGCCGAGCATAATGTATAATGTTATTTCGCGTTTGTAACGTCATAACATCAGTGGAGGCTGCTGACTGATTAATAATAAGCTCTCCGGGGGGGCAGGTGGCGCACGGAGATTACGTTCGTCACCAACACCGGGAGACACTGGATTCGCCTGTTCGAATCCAGCTCCCGGCGTTGCTATCAGCTTGGCTGGCCTCTCACACTGATACAATTGGCTGTATCAGAGGGTGGGAAAGCTGAAGGGTGGGTCCTGGGCGTTGTGGACAGCGACCCCTACAGTTCGGTCGGGGCGCCTGCTCAGCAAGGGTTGGAACTAAGGAGAGAGAGTGTGGCCTCCCACACGCTACACTCTCCCCGGTGAGAACCTGCGCGGCCAGGTTGGCCTGTCGGCAGGCTGCACATGCGTCGGAGGAAAGCATGTGACAGTCTCCGGTCTCCCGGACCAACAGTAGGGGAAAGTATGCAACAACCAGGAAGGGTGGGATGGGAGAAAAATCGGGAAAAAGGAGGGGAAGAAAGATAATAAAAAAAATAAAAATAAAATAAAAATAAAAAAAATAAAAATAATAATAAGCTCTCTTTATTTCGCGGAGCATAATGTATAATGTTATTTCGCGTTTGTAACGTCATAACATCAGTATGTATCTCCAGTGATAAAACCCAGTGCTCTATGATACACAGCGTGGATGGGCTTTCAGGTGGAGGGAGAGGCATGCATGTACATAATTTCACCATAATCAAATACAGACATAATTGTGGATTATTGTACAATGGTCTTCTTACTGGCAGCAGAAAAGCATGATTTGTTTCTATACATATTATTACTTTCAACTTTTTAGAAAGGTGTTCCACATGGCCCATGGGTGTAAAAAGAGAGCTTATTATTAATCAGTCAGCAGCCTCCACTGATGTTATGACGTTACAAACGCGAAATAACATTATACATTATGCTCCGCGAAAATAAAGAGAGCTTATTATTAATCAGTCAGCAGCCTCCACTGATGTTATGACGTTACAAACGCGAAATAACATTATACATTATGCTCCACGAAAAATAAAGAGAGCTTATTATTAATCAGTCAGCAGCCTCGACTGATGTTATGACGTTACAAACGCGAAATAACATTATACATTATGCTCCGCAAAATAAAGAGAGCTTATTATTAATCAGTCAGCAGCCTCCACTGATGTTATGACGTTACAAACGCGAAATAACATTATACATTATGCTCCGCGAAATAAAGAGAGCTTATTATTAATCAGTCAGCAGCCTCCACTGATATTATGACGTTACAAACGCGAGCTTATTATTAATCAGTCAGCAGCCTCCACTGATGTTATGACGTTACAAACGCGAAATAACATTATACATTATGCTCCGCGAAATAAAGAGAGCTTATTATTAATCAGTCAGCAGCCTCCACTGATGTTATGACGTTACAAACGCGAAATAACATTATACATTATGCTCCACGAAATAAAGAGATCTTATTATTAATCAGTCAGCAGCCTCCACTGATGTTATGACGTTACAAACGCGAAATAATATTATACATTATGCTCCGCGAAATAAAGAGAGCTTATTATTAATCAGTCAGCAGCCTCCACTGATGATTTCATTTGGGACCTCTGCCGGCGGGCGGTCACGTGGCCGTGTGGCCAATCAGAGAAACGCTGAACGAAAAGCTGAACACAAGTTGGTTGCCTTTAATATTCACGCGCCCCGAATGTCCCTCTGGAATTGAATTCTTGCTCTGATGTCGTCCAGTTTATTCTCAATGGACTGGACGTTGGCCAACAATATGCTGGGTAATGGTGTTCTATGAGCCCTAGTCCGTAGTCTGTTCCGGATTCAAGCTCTCTTTCCCCGCCGTCTCCTATGCCTGGTGGGGTTGCTGTTTCTCAAGATTTCTCCCGGCCATTGTTGTTCGTCGGCGAGTCGGTCGAGAGAGCAGTCTACGTGGTGAGTGTATTTTTTTTTTTTTTTTAATGATTTTTTTTCCCCTCCTTTTTCCTCCGATTTTCTCCCATCCCAATGTTAGTCGTTATGCCAATTCCCAATCCCCTTCCTGGTCGCTGCGCACTTACCCCCCACAGTCGGTCTGGGAGAGTGGAGGCTATCACGTGCTTCCTCCGACACACGTCTAGCCAATCAACCGCTTCTTTTCACCTGGCAGCGCGGACGGAGAGGGTGTAACGTGTGGAAGGATCACACTACCGCCCTTAGATCCTATCCGCGGTGAGCAGGCGCCCCGACCGAACTGTAGGAGTCGCTGTTTACAACGACCCGGACCCACCCCGCCAGCTTTCCCACCCTAATACTGCCAATTGTATTAGTGTGAACGGCCAGCCAAGCTGGTGACACGCCGGGAGCTGGATTCGAACAGGCGAATCCAGCGTCTCTGGCGTTGGTGACGAACGCAATCTCCGTTACGCCACCTGACCGCCCTCGTGGTCCAATGTCGATAAGACGGTCATATACATTAAATCCACCAACAGTTGGTACATCAAAAACACGTAAAATTATAAAAATTAACTAAATTAAACACAATCTCAACGGAGCCCACAGAGAGGCGGCCGGACAGTGCTGCGCCATTTTTCCATCTAAATATAAATATTTATCTTACAAACCTTGCCAGACAACACCCAATATAGTTTATCATCTAGTCTACTCTTTTACTGGAGCAGACCCATGTTTCTCCACACACAGATAGACATACGCACACTCACACACACAGACAGACATACGCACACTCACACACACAGACAGACATACGCACGCTCACACACACAGACAGACAGACATACGCACACTCACACACACAGATAGACATATGCACACTCACACACACAGATAGACATATATTATGCACACTCACACACACAGATAGACATACGCACACTCACACACACAGATAGACATACATACACACACACACACACAGATAGACATACGCACACTCTCACACACACAGACAGACATACGCACACTCACACACACAGACAGACAGACATATGCACACACACACACACACAGATAGACATGTCACATACGCACACTCACACACACAGACAGACATACGCACACTCTCACACACACACACAGACAGACATACACACACACACAGATAGACATATGCACACTCACACACACAGATAGACATACGCACACACACACACAGACAGACATACGCACACTCACACACACAGATAGACATATGCACACACACACACACACACACACACACACACACACACACACACACACACACACACACACACACACACAGATAGACATACGCACACTCACAGATAGACATACGCACACTCACACACACACAGATAGACATACGTACACTCACACACACAGATAGACATACGCACACTCACACACACAGATAGACATACGCACACTCACAGACACAGATAGACATAGGCACACTCACACACACAGATAGACATACGCACACTCACATACACAGATATAGTCTAGATGGAAACATAGGTCCACCTACATGGTCTGGATTTTTTTTCGCCACCTGTTTTTTCTTAATCCTTGAAGTGTCTATTTTAAGATTTTAACAGGTAACAGGTTGAAATAATGTCCCATGGGGTTTATTTTTAACCCTTTATTACACCTATCCTGAACGAAAACCTGAAAAAGAAGAAAAAGAAAACAGCATGACTTTTGAAGTTAACAACATGTTGTTAACTTCAAAAGTTATGCTGTTTTCTTTTTCTTCTTTTTCAGGTTTTCGTTCAGGATAGGTGTAATAGAGACAAATTAAAACATGTCCCCAATATTGAGCCAAGGAATTCAGTAAAATTGTTATTTTTACGATTCAAACACATCTTGATTTTATTTCAGGACAAGAAAATGCAAAAAAAGCTGAAAATGTTTAGATCACATCTCTATTTTCCCACTTTATTCAAATATAGTCCATCAGATGAGATCAATTTGAGGTTTATATTGGAAATACAATGTTAAAAATTGTATCATGCTGTTATGCCCTAAATATTGTAGATTTTGTGTAAACAAGGCCAAAAGTGGAAGACTAATGTGAAAAGACTAATTCGTCCTACATAGACAAATTAACACATTTTCCTATGCAATTTGAAATCCAGTGAAATATGTTTTGTTAAGGTTCAAACAAAGTACTATTACAGTACATCTTCTCTGTTGGCACAACATTAAAACCTAAACTCATCATCATCATCATCATCATCATCATCATCATCATCATCATCATCATCATCATCATCATCATCATCATCAAAGAGATCATCTATCTCACCAATCTCCATCCTGTGCACTCGTACTCTCCATCCTCTTCATCCACTTTATGTTTTGCATAATCTGCCTCCTTGTTAAGAGAAATTCTTGCTCTTCTGACTCCGCTTTCTGGGCCAGTACCTCTACAAGAGAAGGAGGGAGGATGGGTCCAATCGTCCAGACAGGCTCTAACACCCCCTCATCCATCATCTTCTCCCAGCCCATATCCTGATCATAGGGTTTGGGCATCTCAAATATTGGCTGGTCTGCTCTTTTGTAGCAGGGAACTCTGAAGTTGACTCGCTGTACATGTGGGATGAGACAGACCTTGGGAGGAGGCGTTCAAGGTCTACTTTGGATCTGGATATGCCCATCAACCTCCAGGTACTCATGCATTACCCTCGCTTGCCTCATGCACTTAGCTCTCCCGATGGCTTTTTTGCCAAGACAAACAATGATGATCCTCCTCTAAGCATGACCAACCTCTCTATATACTGATGATCCTCCTCGACCATGGCAGCATGACCAACCTCTCTATATACTGATGATCCTCCTCTACCAGCATGACCAACCTCTCCATATACTGATGATCCTCCTCTACCATGTCAGCATGACCAACCTCTCTATATACTGATGATCCTCCTCTACCAGCATGACCAACCTCTCCATACACTGATGATCCTCCTCTACCATGTCAGCATGACCAACCTCTATATATACTGATTATCATCTACCATGTCAGCATGACCAACCTCTATATACTGATGATCCTCATCTACCATGTCAGCATGAAGTTGGTCATGCTGGTAGGAGGATCATCAGTATATGAGAGGTTGGTCATGCTGACATGGTAGAGGAGGATCATCAGTGTATAGTGAGGTTGTTCATGCTAGTAGAGGAGGATCATCATATAGAGAGGTTGGTCATGCTGGTAGAGGAGGATCACCAGTATATATAGAGGTTGGTCATGCTGGTAGAGGAGGATCGCCAGTATATGAGAGGTTGGTCATGCTGACATGGTAGAGGAGGATCATCAGTATATAGAGGTTGGTCATGCTGACATGGTAGATGAGGATCATCAGTATATAGAGGTTGGTCATGCTGACATGGTAGAGGAGGATCATCAGTATATATAGGTTGGTCATGCTGGTAGAGGAGGATCATCTGTATATGGAGAGGTTGGTCATGCTGGTAGGAGGATCATCAGTATATCAGAAGTTGGGCATGCTGACATGGTAGAGGAGGATCATCAGTACAGGTTGGTCATGCTGACATGGTAGAGGAGGATCATCAGTATCTGGAGAGGTTGGTCATGCTGGTAGAGGAGGATCATCAGTATATATAGAGGTTGGTCATGGTCATTAACAACAAATTGATCTCATCTGATGGACTACATTTGAGTAAAGTGGGGAAATAGAGATGTGATCTAAACATGTTCAGCTTTTTTTGCATTTTCTTGTCTTGAAATAGAATCAAGATGTGTTTGAATCTTAAAAATAACAATTTTACTGAATTCCTTGGGTCAATATTGTTTGGGGAAATGTTTTAATTTGTCTCTATATGTTGTTAACTTCAAAGGTTATGCTGTTTTCTTTTTCTTCTTTTTCAGGTTTTCGTTCAGGATAGGTGCAATAAAGGGTTAAAAATAAACCCCATGGGACATTATTTCAACCTGTTACCTGTTAAAATCTTAAAATAGACACGTCAAGGATTAAGAAAAAACAGGTGGCGAATAAAAATCTAGACCATGTAGGTGGACCTATGTTTCCATCTAGACTAATAGACATACGCACACTCACACACACAGATAGACATACGCACAGATAGACATACGCACACTCACACACAGATAGACATACGCACACTCACACACAGATAGACATACGCACACTCACACACACAGATAGACATACGCACACTCACACACAGATAGACATACGCACACTCACACACAGATAGACATACGCACACTCACACACAGATAGACATACGCACACTCACACACACAGATAGACATACGCACACCGGCACACGCCCACAGTCCTTGAGCTCCAAGCAAATATCACTTGGTGTTTCACCGTGCCGAGCGTTGCAGAGGGCTAAACCATTTCACTGCGCTAATTGGCCAATGTCATTCCTGACGTTTGGATAAACAGAGGGAAAAAGGGAAAGTCGAGACAAATGGTGGCTAATTAAACTGATGGTGTGTGTGCGTGTGTGTGTGTGTGTGTGTGTGTGTGTGTGTGTGTGTGTGTGTGTGTGTGTGCGTGCGTGCGTGCGTGTGTGTGTGTGTGTGCGTGTGTGTGTGTGTGTGCGTGCGTGCGTGCGTGTGTGTGTGTGTGTGTGTGTGTGTGTGTGTGTGTGTGTGTGTGTGTGTGTGTGTGTGTGTGTGTGTGTGTGTGTGTGTGTTCGCTGCAGGGAGAAATCAGCTGACAAAAAAATTAGAACAAAAGAAAACACCCAACTTGTGACAACAGCAGTGCCCAATGCCCATGAAGGTATTATAGAACTGGAGGAAGGACAGCAATATGGCCGCCCATTCATTTCAATGTAAGTTGCTCACCCCGCGCATATGCCCGATATACGGAAGCCCTGAGAGGCAAGTTCAGTAAACAATCCCAGCCCTCTGGCTCATAGAACATGTGCACAGTTGATAAGATAAGCGCTGTCTGCTCTACTAGTCAACTTCACCAGCTGATAGATAGATGCTGTCTGTTCAGTAGTAGTCAACTTCACCAGCTGATAGATAGATACAGTCTGATCTACTAGTCAACTTCACCAGCTGATAGACAGATGCTGTCTGCTCTACTAGTCAACTTCACCAGCTGATAGACGGATGCTGTCTGCTCTACTAGTCAACTTCACCAGCTGATAGATAGATGCTGTCTGCTCTACTAGTCAACTTCACCAGCTGATGGATAGATACTGTCTGCTCTACTAGTCAACTTCACCAGCTGATAGACAGATGCTGTCTGCTCTACTAGTCAACTTCACCAGCTGATAGACAGATGCTGTCTGCTCTACTAGTCAACTTCACCAGCTGATAGACAGATGCTGTCTGCTCTACTAGTCACCTTCACCAGCTGATAGATAGATGTCTGCTCTACTAGTCAACTTCACCAGCTAATAGATAGATACTGTCTGCTCTACTAGTCAACTTCACCAGCTGATATATAGATGCTGTCTGCTCTACTAGTCAACTTCACCAGCTGATAGACAGATGCTGTCTGCTCTACTAGTCAACTTCACCAGCTGATAGATAGTACTGTCTGCTCTACTAGTCAACTTCACCAGCTGATAGATAGATACTGTCTGTTCTACTAATCACCTTCACCAGCTGATAGATAGATACTGTCTGCTCTATTAGTCAACTTCACCAGCTGATAGATAGATGCTGTCTGCTCTACTAGTCAACTTCACCAGCTGATAGATAGTACTGTCTGCTCTACTAGTCACCTTCACCAGCTGATAGATAGATGATGTCTGCTCTACTAGTCACCTTCACCAGCTGATAGATAGATGTCTGCTCTACTAGTCAACTTCACCAGCTAATAGATAGATACTGTCTGCTCTACTAGTCAACTTCACCAGCTGATAGATAGATGCTGTCTGCTCTACTAGTCAACTTCACCAGCTGATAGATATATGCTGTCTGCTCTACTAGTCAACTTCACCAGCTGATGGATAGATACTGTCTGCTCTACTAGTCAACTTCACCAGCTGATAGATAGATGCTGTCTGCTCTATTAGTCAACTTCACCAGCTGATAGATAGATGCTGTCTGCTCTATAGTCAACTTCACCAGCTGATAGATAGATGCTGTCTGCTCTACTAGTCAACTTCACCAGCTGATAGACAGATGCTGTCTGCTCTACTAGTCAACTTCACCAGGCTGATAGACAGATGCTGTCTGCTCTACTAGTCAACTTCACCAGCTGATAGTTGCAAGTTACAGGTTGAAAAAGCCCTCAGCTCGGAACTAAGCAAAATCTGCCGACAACAAACTATCATTACACATGGGCAAAACAGAGTCCATTCTCTTCGGTTCAAATAACAAACTCAGCAAGACCGACGGCTTCTCGGTTACAGTGGGTGACAATATTGTCACAAGGAAAGATGAAATTACCTACCTGGGTTCCATCCTAGAGGCTAATCTTTCCTGTGACAAAATGGCATCCAATGTAATAAAAAAAGTCAACCAACGTACTCGATTCTTGTACCGGATCTCCTCTCTGGTAAACAAGAATACCCTGAAGACTCTAGCAGGAGCACTCATTCAAGGGTACTACGACTATGCTTGCACCTCATGGTACCAAAGCACCTCAAAGGCACTAAAAAACAAATTACAAATATCTCAAAACAAGCTAGTCAGACTACTGCTTGACATGACTCCTAGAACCCACCTCACCCCTGCCCACTTAGACAACCCAGGATGGCTTAGAGTAGACGACAGAGTACCGCTACTTGCAATGGGCCTGGTCTACAAGATACACTATGCGACCAAGGTACCCATGTACATGTCAAAATACTTCCCAAAGGTCAGTGAATACCACGATCACAACACCAGAGGGAGCTCCACAAATCATGTTAAACCCAGATTCGGCTCAAACAAGGGACTAAACACGTTTCGCAATTATGCCACATCAATGTGGAACGCCCTACCCAAAGCTGTAAAGGAATGTGAATCACTACCCACTTTCAAAATCACTCTCAAAAAACACCTTCGAAACTGGCCCCTACAAATGTCCTAACCCAGTTGTACAGTAAATGACCAAGTATGGCTTTGTCAGTATTCCAATGTACAGTGTACAGTGTCCCCCCCCCTACCCAACCCCCCCCCCCCCCCCCACCTCCAATGTACAGCCCCCACCCACCCACCCAACCCCACCCCACCCACCCAACCTCCTCCAATGTACAGTTTCTACGTCAAATGTATATACACTCTTTTTCTGGACACTTTTGTATCACAAACAGTACTGTATTTGCAAATCTGATATGTCATAAATGTATAGATGTAGCAGTACTGTCTATCTGTATGTCATGTATGTCATATATGGTATGATGAATTGAAAATGGGGGACCCTGATGTAAACAAGACGAAAGTCTTTCTCTGGTCTGCATCCCCTTAACAATTGTATGTATTGAGCTGTACTGTACTGTACTGTACCCATTCTGCAATCTGTTAATAAACTTTTCAATCAATTGCGTTTGTCCCTAATCTTTAGTATTGGCATTAATAAATCAGATGTCATGCTAATATGTCATGTTCTACAGTAGGACTTAATACTGTGCTACCCATTTCAAAGTGTCCACGCATTCAGATGTCATGCTAATATGTTCTACAGTAGGACTTACTACTGTGATACCCATTTCAAAGTGTCCATGCATTATTTCTACGGTCATACCGGGGGGGGGCAAAACTAGCGTAGGTCAGTGGCCAATCAGAGCGCAAAACGCGAACGCGGAAGCATGAACCGGTTGGGATTCGAATAGACGCGTCCCCGACACACACGCAGTCAAGTTTGTGTGTAAATGCTCCGACGAGGGAGAGAGAGAGAGAGGAGAGATGCGTCCCTGACACACATGCAGTCAAGTTTGTGTGTAAATGCTCCGACGAGGAAGAGAGATGGCGCACACACATTTACACACACTTCTGCACGGTCCCGCCGGTCCCTCTCTCTCTCTCCCTCTCTCTCTCCCTCTCTCTCTCCCTCTCTATCTCTCTCTCTCCCTCTCTCTCGCTCGCTCGTTCTCTGCCTCTGTCAAAACCCGTTTGAGGAAGTGTCGGGGTACACTATGCGCTACAACCATAGAGGGGGCATTACTGCAAATCAGTACCCAGTGATGTACCTGAACGCGTTCAATGAACGATCGTTTATGAACGCATTCGTATTTTGGGCGAACGTGAACTGAACGTACTGTATATCCGCTAAATTAACATAATTGAGTACGCGTTCATTCTCAATGCTGTATAACGGTGTTCAAACGTGCGTTCATTCTCAGCACTCTATTATAACGGCGTTCAAAGATGTGCCAGATTTCATATGCATTTCAGCCGAAAACCCAGTTAAAACACACTGTAAACAGGCTTCAAATGTATGCGGAAAAACCACCCGATCTGGCAACGCGCCTGTCACCCCTGGCTACGTCAGCAGACTCCTCACAACAAGCAGTGGAACAGCGGAATCTGCGAGCATTAGTATCATGGACGAAGCCGAGAGCTGCAGCAGCATTCGCTCAGAGTCAGACTCTACCTCTAGACGTCGGCGTATGAGCATTTAAAAGAGTTTAACGTTAAAGTCAGTACTGACTCATACGGAAACAATCTAACGTTTGTCTGTAAACTTTGTCCACCCGGTTTGAAGAAGCAAGTCCGTACATCGACGTCGAGTCATCGACAGCAACATTGAGAATATGCAAACGTCCTGTTTTAGTTTTCATAATAAAGACAATTCAAGCAAAGTTTTTCCTCATGTTTTTGAAAATATACTGTAGAGATGAAAGCTGCAGCTACTAGTGTGGACTGAATGGGTGGCAGCAAAGCGTTATGGAAATGCCAGTATTCCGATTGCTGTCTGTGGTTCAATAATTTTTACAAATAATAGCTTGCAGCAACGTATTGAAAAAATAACTAACAAAATGGGCCGTTCAATATCTCCTTTATGTTCGAAATGTCAAACATTCTGGGGCCAAGTGATTGATTGCTTGATTGAACACTTTATTAACAGATTGCAGAATGGGTACAGTACAGCTCAGTCATATATGTTATGATGAATTGAAAATGGGGGACCCTGATGTAAACAAGACGAAAGTCTTTCTCTGGTCTGCATCCCCTTAACAATTGTATATGAGCTGTACTGTACTGTACCCATTCTGCAATCTGTTAATACACTTTTCAATCAATCAATCGATCAAACATACAATTGTTAAGGGGATGCAGACCAGAGAAAGACTTTCGTCTTGTTTACATCAGGGTCCCCCATTTTCAATTCATCATAACATGACATACATGACATACAGATAGACAGTACTGCTACATCTATACATTTATGACATACCAGATTTGCAAATACAGTACTGTTCTATTTCATTATGGCTGCCGCTCAGCATCATTCTGCACTGTACTTCACTTCGTGCACGAGCACTGAATAAAAAATTCCACCATGTACCTTTACATCCCAACATTCGTCTGGCCACACCCCTATCCGCTTACCTTCATAAGCAGGTGTGTGGTCACCTACTCGCCTCCTTCTTCACTTTCACCACAAGGAAGTGCCTTCGGTAGATCCCCACTTGGCGAGGTTGTTAGTAGAAGAAAGTTGGAAAACAAAAGAACGGGAAGATACGTTGACATCATATCATTATTTTCTCTCTCACTATTTTCGAAAAAATACGGCGATATTGTCTTCGTCACTGGAGTGTCTGGAAGATGATGATCATTCTGACCTTCAACGGCTTTTTCGTATTAGGAGCTCACGCCGCTGACATGCTCCCCAACTACAGTCCTCCTTGCTGCGGCTGGATGGGTTTGGCCCTCCGGCCATACAGCTGGACTGTGGGAAGCACTGACTGTTGTGAGAAAGCGGTCGCTTCCAGGGTGGGGTAAGTACTGTTTTGCTTGCGAGCTCTGGTTGTTGTTGATGCTGTGGGGGTTAGCTGACAATTTTACGAAACGCAGACTCCAGACTGGGGTCCTCTGCTCGGCTTCTTAAACGGCGGTCGGAGGATCTTTGTCTGACGCCCATGATGGTCAATCTAGTGGGCCGCGACCAGGACCTGGTGAACCCAGGATTCTCTGGACGAGCGGATGCTTCTCTGTCTCGTGCAGGCCCCATCTTTCACATAAAAGTGAAAGTACACCCTAACGAGGAAATGTGGGCATAGGATCTTCTTTATCGGGAGTTCCATGCTCAAAGTCGGCTGCAGCCCGAAATGGGAATTGTGCTGGCTCCGCTGTATGTCTGGTAAATCACTGTTGAAAACTGTGTTTGACATTCTTTTTCTCTTCCCTCTTAGGATGGGGAGGGACTTGGACAGCGGCCTGTCTGAAGTGTGGCTTGTTATGTCGTTGTGTACAGTTCAGGTGATAGCTGCTTAGCTGGCGTGCTAGTTGTGGCCTACTGTGTTAGCCAGTCAGCTGTTAGCTGCGGCGCTAGCTCACAGGCTAGTAAACGTTAGCTTGTTGCTATCAGTCGGACGGCTGTTAGCTTAATGCTACACTGTTGAAACGATACTGTGACTATAACATGCCTTAAAACACTCTGACTACGACATCATCTTTGACAGAGGATGTTAGTCGACCCTACACCCGGTTGCCAGTGCCAGCGAGGACTTCGTCAACATGGAGAACGGCGGCTGGGTGGCGTTGCGGACATACATTTACATTTACATTTAGTCATTTAGCTGACGCTTTTATCCAAAGCGACTTACAAGTTCTGTGCGACAAGACAGCAAGAAGGGTATAACTCTATCAGCTGAGTAACAATGTTCATCAAAGTGTTGCGTGTTACAGTGTAGGTTAGTTTATTAGGACAAGTGCATGACATTAAGGTTAGTCAGGGTTAGAATTTTTTTCTTTTTTCTTTTTTTTCTTTTTATCATTTCAGATAATGGTTGAAGAAGTGAGTCTTTAGTCGACGGCGAAAGATTGGACGGGATTCGGCTGTCCTAACTGGGATGGGTAGTTCATTCCACCATTGTGGGGCAAGGACTGAGAATAGGCGGCTTCTCTTTGATGACCCTCCGGGAGCTTGGATAGGAGTAGATCTGAGGCGGCCACCCTCGTCACCGGCGCAGGAGGTGCTGGGTTCAACTCGGTGTCTCGTTAACCAGTGTTGCGGTTCTTTCGGCCTGCGTTCTGGGTGAAGGTAGGAGTCCCGACCGGACTTTAAACACTTCTTCTTTTCTTCCCTTCTAAATGTTTTGTAATAACGATGTTTCCAAAACATGTGTTGCTGCAATACATTGAGGATACGACGCGTGTTGTGTGTGAATTGTCTTGTCACTGGTATAGCTTCTCTCTGTAGTGAATCGGCGTTGTTTTTTACGTGTGTAAAAATGAACTGGTTTGGTTGTGATGAGAACATGTGTGTTCATGTAACGTTGTACTTGTACCGTGGGTGAACTCACAACTAAGAGGGTTAATTAAACCTGTAAAGCTATGCTTAGTGACATGTGATTGAGGAATGAATCTTTTTCTCAGCCTGTGATGACAATGAACAGTATGTTCACACATTAACAGAGGTGCCTGTTCGCCTTGATCGTATCAAGGGTAAGATAAGAGGGGTGTCCCCCCGGTTTCCCTGGGGCTTCCCCCCCTCCTCTCAGACATGTTTGGTTACAATATATTGTGTCACTGTGTTTGAGGGGATACGATGTAACCCTCAGCTTAATTGCTGGGGTTGTGCTTTCCGCTTGAGAAGCAATTTTTTCCTAAAGAAAAGATTGTTTGGTCATCTATCATGTGTGCTTAGCAAGGCCTGTGGCCAATACATAATCGAGGATTCTGTCTTCTCTCGTTATGAAAAACGGCGTTCCTCTGTAGTAGCAGTGTACTGTGCCATTTTTTGTTGTGATGAAGGGTTGTGTGTGTCTTTGTGATCTACAACTGGGTTAGGTTTGGCCCACAGAAGCACATGTGTAAGTCTGGACCGAGGCTCTTAGAGAGGCCCTCTCTGTTCTGTGTTTTTCCTTAGTAAAACTCAGGTAGCAGGTTATCACATGAGCTATGTGAGGCTGTTCGATGCTTCATGTAGCAGGCTATGACTGTGTCATGCTCTACTTGTCATTACATCGTATCATGGGTGAGGGGTCGTAAAGGGGTGAACTGGTAATCCTTTCCTCCCCTTTTTCTGTTGGTCAGGGGTTAAAACCACCTGTCCTTCAAGGTTCCTGTCACGTTGCTGTTCGGCATGTTACAGGGTAAGGGGGGGGGGGGGGGGGAGTTTCCTGGTCCCACGCCCTGGAAGATTGGGCGTGTGCACCGCGGAAATTCCCCCGCCATAGAGTACGTCACTGAGCGTGTCTCTAGTGGTAAGACTTCCGTGGGTTGTTCGGGTCCATGTTATGGGTCTGTTTCTGGGAGTTGTCAGAGCTCCTCCTCACGAAGCTCCTCCTCAGAGAGAAGTGCCTTCTGTGAGTTCGGACTCTCCTTCCCAGTGAGGGAGCCTCCTCAGAGTTCAGAGCCTCCTCCTCAGATTGTCAAGGTGAGTAGAACTTAAAAAAAAAAGGAGTTCTGCTCTATTGTGTGTGTATTCGATTCAATTCGATTATTGAGTGTGTATTGGTTCAGTGCCTCCTCCTCGGAGAGCCCTAACCCAAGTGTTACATGGCTCAATGTTGCAATATATTCTTTTCAATCTATACAGCTCGCGTGGGAAGTCTCTCTGGGGATTTCCGTCTCCTCCCTGTGGCGAGGGTGGCGGGATGTAAAAATGTAAACAATTTTTACCCTCAGCTGCGTCACGTGGGATTCATGTCAGTCTGTGTTTCTTTCTTTTTTAAATAAAAAGAGGAAGGAACATGAAGCACGACGGCTCCGTGTCGTTCTCCCAGGCGACTTGGAGGAACAATGTCTGGTGTCTTGCTAGACTATCCATTGATGTGTTTGGGTCTCGACACGTACATAGTCCTGGCTCGGGGTGTTTCTGTTAAGTATCACGCAGGGGCTATGTGCGCCTTGGTTGCTCGTTATTAAAACAGCGTTTTTATAGGGCAACTGGGATGGAGTTTTGTCTCTTCCGAGCGCCAGTATACTAGGTTGTCTCGATGAATTCTCGTTCATATCTGGGGGATGTTAACGGAATAGATCAGAACATAGGTAGAGGGGTCTCACGCCCTTGGGGTGGGCCACTGAGCGCGGTACAAATGGGACCGTCTGGGTGGCGCCCTCTTTTCATGTTTTAGATCGACACGCATAGCTACCCCCTCCTCTGGAGTGGGCATGTCGGCGTGGTTAGGGCACGGGACTGGTCTGGTCGCGCTGGTCCAGGTCAGTTAACCCATTGTCCGCCGGGGATGCAGATCTGCTGTTCTGGTACCCTGAGGGACTTCTGCTTTTTTCGGGGGGAAAAATGCCGGGTCGGCCCGGGTGTCACAGGGTTAGGCGTTATGGAGACCCTTTGTTGGGTACATGTTGTACTCTGCACTATCGTAATGGCTTACGGCCATACCAACCTGTACACGCCCGATCTCGTCCGATCTCGGAAGCTAAGCAGGTTCGGTCCTGGTTAGTATTTGGTTGGGAGACCGCCTGGGAATACCAAGTGCAGTGAGCTTAGGGCTGGTTCTCAATTATTTTCGCTCCTCTCTCATGCGTGGCGAAGAGGGGGCTGTTGGGGTGGTCTTTGGACCTCCTCTGGTAACCCTGTGCTTCCCGAGCCGCCGGGCCCGGTCCGAAGTAATGTTTCGTCGACCCGTAGGCCTGGAATAACCCTTTTTTGAAAACTGAAACACTTGTACTGCGGTATAGCTGGTGTATACCCGCAGGTGTGTTTTGGAGTTTTTTCTTGAGGGGTTATAGGAACAACCACCGTCTGTGTACCGAGAGGGTGGTTGATTCCCTGGTGTGTTGGAGCAGAGTCAACTCCCGGGTTACCCGGTTGAGTGTGCCCCTGCACGTTCATGACATCTGCCAATCGTGTCAGCCTTCTCTGCCTCGACCCCTCTGGAGTTTTTTTTTTGATGGAGGCTTTGTCATGGTGCTCAACAACGCCAGCATACGCCCCTTCCGCCGGGGAGGCTGTTTCAGTTGACCCCTTTGGCGCCTGTCTCGTCCGCAGTGCTCCAGGCTCGGGTCTACAGCCTGTTGCCTGGTTTCCCCGGTGCGCTGCCTGCTTCCGTTGGTTAACCTTTTGAATGCTTTACGGCCATGCTGACTGCCTGTGTTGCAGGGTCAGTGTGCCAGGCGGTGTACTAATGGGGGGAAAGGGCCCACTCTTGGAGGGGCCCTGTCCGAATACGCTGGCGATGTGGGGGGGCGGTGTCACTAAGTGACCGCCTGGTGGGGTCTTGATGCCTGGCGTCATTGACCTCTCCGGGCCCCCTTTTTCCAGGGGATCCAGTCCCTTCAGTGGGTCTGGGTCTTCCTTCACGCTCCGCTGCTACGGCCTTGCCACAGGGTTGGGTTTGCTCTTGACCCCGTGATTCTGGGGGCAGTAACGAGGGTTGTTCCTTCTGTTCGTTCCCTGGTGGCATGCGGGTTGTGCGTGTGCGTAGTCGTGGGGTAAAGCCACGGTATGCTCACCCTGTGCGTTGAGTTGCTTGAGTTCCTCTTCGCATGGTCGGATCCGTCTCCCTCCTGTCCTCCAATAGGGAGGGTAACCTCCATTAGGGAGGGTCGGGGGGCTCTGTCCTCCCCGGTCTGATGGTTGTGGGGGGCCTCAGCGGGGTACATTTGTCGAGCTTTGGCTCCCGCTCAGCTCCTCTTGTGCAGAATGATGCTGAGCGGCAGCCATAATGAAATAGAACGTAAGGTTATGTATATAACCAAGTTCTATGAATTATGGTGACGCTCAGCATCAGGACGCCGCTGCGGCCCTTGATCTCGCCTTGTGGTGAAAGTTTGGGAAGGAGGCGAGTAGGTGACCACACACCTGCTTATGAAGGTAAGCGGATAGGGGCCAGACGAATGTTGGGATGTAAAGGTACATGGTGGACATTTTTATTCAGTGCTCGTGCACGAAGTGAAGTACAGTGCAGAATGATGCTGAGCGTCACCATAATTCATAGAACTTGGTTATATACATAACCTTACGTTTGTGGTACAAAAAGAGTCCAGAAAAGAGAGTATATACATTTGACGTAGAAACTGTACATTGGAGGAGGTTGGGTAGGTGGGGTGGGGTTGTGGGGATCGGGGGGGGGGGACTGTGCGCGTGTATGCCTTCTACAACGCTGTTTGGTTTCCGCGTTGCCGTTTTGCGCTCTGATTGGCCGAGCGCGCGCATGAGCCGCGACAAGCTCCTCAGAAAGGCAGGAATAATAAGCTCCGCTTAATGCAATTTATACAAATGGAAGTATTGATTTCGCCGTAACGAATCATTACAAAAATATACCGTTAACTGGAATATGTTGTGCCTTTACACAACATTAATTGGTTTGTCATGACAAACCAATAAAAAAATCGCGAATTAATGATGCATGTAGTTACTGTGTGTTGTTGTAGCCACCGGTTAATTCGCGATTTTTTATTGGTTTGTCATGACAAACCAATTACATAATCCAACATATGTGTAAAGGCACAACATATTCCAGTTAACGGTATATTTTTGTAATGATTCGTTACGGCGAAATCAATACTTCCATTTGTATAAATTGCATTAAGCGGAGCTTATTATTCCTGCCTTTCTGAGGAGCTTGTCGCGGCTCATGCGCATGCGCACGCTCGGCCAATCAGAGCGCAAAACGGCAATGCGGAAACCGAACAGCGTTGGAGAAGGCATACACGCGGACTGTACATTGGAGGTGGTTGGGTGGGTGGGGGGGTTGGGTAGGAGGGGGGGGGGGGGGGGGGGGGGGGGTTGGGTAGGAGGAGTGACACCCTTTACAATTCAAACTATTTGATAAACTTCTACTTTCAGCCCGGAAATGCATTCTGATAAACTGGATTAAGGATAAGCCTCCATTTTTACAAATGTGGTATAGAGAGTGTGCTACCCCATGAAAGACACTGTGCAATGCATAGAGGCAAAAACGCTTCCTTTCAGGAGGTGTGGGCCCCACTATTAGACTATCCTGCTGAAATTTCTCTGATCCTTCTAAAGGCCCAGTGCCCCATTGTATGGACAGACCTAGGATAGGACAAAATAAATATATGTATGTCTACATGTGAATGGGCTTGAGGCAAGTGCAATACTGTACAGTGCCTGTCTTGGTTTGCTTTCCTTTTTGCTTGTTTTTCTTTTTGTTTTGTTTTTGCTTGCTTATGGTGTGGATGATGGCATAGAGATGAACTGGAGGACCCCCCCCCCGCCACTTGTCCCAATGTGTGTTTTTGTAATGTAAGTAACTGTACGTGAAAAGTATTAAAAAAAGAACAAAAAAAATAAATTAGTTCATTTTTGAAACCATAAACTTTAGTTAAAGATTTTGAATTATGAACTGAACTAGTTCATTAAAAAAATTGTGAACTGTGAACTGAACTAGTTCATGTAGAAAGTGAACTTTTCCAACACTGTCAGTACCTTATTCACGTCAGCAATACCGTCAAATCAGAACAGCTTAGTTGAGTGAGGGAAGATCTTGTGAACTCGAGACTAGACTGATGAGTCAATATGATAATTAACTTCACAGACCACATTGATATAATCCCCAATTGCTAGGATACAATGCTAAACACTGAAGGCAATTTATAATGCATGGGACCTTTAAGGTAAACTGATATTAGCTACGAACACATATTGTAGGCAATCTCCAGTAGGGGAGAGTGGGGTAAGTAGTGCAAATGTTTACTTAAAGTGCCTTTAAAGCAAGGGGATTACAGTAATGCCCCCAAATAAAATATGTAGATATAGTTTAGGATGTTGTGCATCCCTGGGGACAATCCCTTTGGATCTTAAATAAACTGTTTCAGAAATATAGCTTCAGAAAAAAAAGTGGTTTTGTGGCACAACTTGCGGTGCGGGGTAAATTGTGACATTAGAGAGAATACACTGGGGTAAATTGTGCCATTGATAATTTTAAGTAAAACAGATCATTTTAATCTCAAAAGCGGTAAAAGCATCCTGCAGATCTTCATCTCCTTTCCAACCTGACGTATTAATAGTCTTCCCCTGTTGCACCTTTTTCACTGCTCTTTCCAACTTTTCAAGAGGAGTTGAAACCCTGTCTGTCTTCCGTTTGTATCTGCGTGGCATGATGGATTTTGGTCTAAAATTAAGAATATCACATCAGATCAAATGTAAGAATGCAATGTACAATAACAATAAAATACAATAAAGTAATACATATATAGTTATAAGTTGGGGCAACTTAACAAACAGAACATCTGGCACAACTTACCCCAGGCCCTTTGGCACAAATCACCCCAAGCCTACCATTTTGAAAAAAATGCATCCCCCAGCTGTTTTGAGCTAGCACCATGCTAACTGTATAGACTAATGGTGTAGCTTACTAAAGCACTAAAACATGTGTGAACTGTTTTCAAAGTTGTCTATAATTATTCAAACACAGCAATAAAAAAACCTTGATCATACAAATTTTACTTTGGAGGGCAAAACAATGTTTTTTTTTAACTTAAATGTGCTTAAATGTGTCTCCCTTCTTTGCAGGTTGAGTGAAATGGATGCCTCTTCAAATTACCCCACTCTCCCCTAATGGTGAGAAGTAAACACTAGACTGGAATGGTAGTTTAAGGTCAGACTTATTTTTTTAAATTATATTTAATATTATTATTATTTTTTTTAAATGCCCAGTTAACTGAGAATCCATTCAATCATTATTCACTTTACTGAGACAAGGAACGGCCAAGTGAAGGATGGACCACAGTAGCGGAAGTGACGTGTTCCATGTCAGATGTGGAGGCCTTGACCCCCTCGGTAGATATATCCTCCTCAAACCTTCCTCTCCTCCGCTTCAGCGCTGTCTTCCCTCGCGTTATAGCCCTCTTTCTGTCTGACTGACTCACACACACTCACTCACAATCACCGCCAAACCCCCCCCCCCCTCCCCAGCGACCCCCCCCGCCCGCCTCCCTCCCATTCGTCCTCTTGTCAGGGGATGTTTATGGGCCATTGTTTGCAGTGCTGATGATCATTGTCATGGGTTGATTCCATTACCCATACACTCCTGATGGATGGGGCCTACCCTGGCGTCCACCGATATGGGTGTCCTTGACCACTGGGGCAGATGCAACTGAATGGAAGGGTGGGGTGGAGGGGGTATGGGGTGATGGGGGGGGGATTAGGGGGGGATGGGTAATATTGATAGGAACTTGGAATCTTACTTTGGGAGTCAGCTCTTTTGTCGTTCCGTAGAGAAGACGGATGTTTCGATTAATTTTGTTTATTTTTTATTATTGTTCTCAATTGCTCATGGATTACAGGTGCAAATTAACTTCTACAGTTAACCCTGGTACATGTACACTGATGTTACATTGCGATATTGATGTTGATTAATGTGCACTGTCCCTGATTAAAAATAACTAAATTAAAACAAACATTTCTAAATGAAGACGCCTTAATATGCGATCTAGAGTGGGGCAGACCTCTCGCAGCTACCTAACAGGGGTCAAAAGAGGAAGTGGGTTCTACATGGGATGTTCACACAACACAACTCAGTGTTTCATTTCAAACAGTGATTGATTGCACCTATCTGGCCTCTTGCAGCTCTCTGTTGCAGTGACGTCATTCAGGCCCTCATTCAGACTAGTCGCCAGGGAGGTTATTATTCCCCATTCAAAATGAGACGGGTTCAGACTGCGCTCATCATGTGCGGGTTGCACAGCACCTGCTTGGTAAGATGGGGAGTTCACTCACTGCTCGTAGAACGTGAGGAAAGACTGAGACAAGTGGCGCTACTTCACAAGCATTAAAACACTATTTTGGGGTAATTGTCTCAGATAAATGGATAATTATCAAAATGTATTTGGTTGTCACCTTGGTGTTCTCCTTTTTTAACTTAGCTACTATTGTATAAACACCATTTCAGACCGTTGCTAGTGACAACAGTTTTAAACTGTGCCGTTCCAACTCCTATCCAGCTCTGAAAATCTATGCTTGCCACTCTCAGTTTAGACCAATCGACATGGATTTAGTGAACACACAACTTGTAAACTAGACAACTGAGGCTTTCAATTGGTGGATGACCGTTTTACCAGTGTAGAGAAGAAATAATTTTTTGGCGATTTCAAGTTAACTTCAGACTTTAAGGCATGTAAACAGTCATGGATTGTCTCTGTGGATTCAACTTCTCTGTGCATTTCCATATATAAGTTGTCATAGGTTTGTTTTATATTTAGCAGATTTCAACTAGAAAAGATGCATGTCAGCCCCTTTCAATACTAACAAAAGGTTATCCTATAACCTAGTTATATGAATACTGGCTGAGCGTCTCGCTCTTCGCCATTATGAGATATCTCTTATCTCCTAGCACATAATGTGCTCACGAAACAACAAATGCACTCACATGCACGTGACCAGGCCACGCCCCTGCGTCCCACTATATGACGCCGGACATGGTCACACTCACCCTTCCTCAGAAAGATTTCCAACACTGAAAACCCATCCAAGGGACCTCAGGGCGCTAAGAGCGAGACGCTCAGCCAGTATTCATATAACTAGGTTATAGGATAACCTTTTGTTATATTATCATACTGGCCAATCACGTCTCGCTATTCGCCATTATGAGATATGGGGCAGAGCAGACGCGTGGCCCGACAAGTGTACCCCCTGAGGGCCCGTAAGCCCCAACCAGGGAGGAGGGGAGTCCCGTCCACCCGCCCGTCCTAACGAAGGGGGGGAGGCAGTCAACTCCACCAAAGTGCGGAAAAAGGGGGAACCAGACACCCCTGAAAATGCACAGCACAGGCGGGACCACGTGTGACACAGCACCCCGTGGCAGTGTGGCACACACCCACACACCCCTGCTAGCCCACCAATGGTCGGACGCAGGAGAGGTCCCAGACCTCAGAACCGCCTGGGAGACAGAACCCCCAGTCACGTCCACGAGGTAAAACCTAACGAAGGGACCCGGGGAGGACCAGAAGGCCGCAGCACAGATGTCCTCCACCGAGGCCTCCCCTAACAGGGCAGCAGCTCGAGGGGGGACCTGTCCAGCCAACGTGCAGCAAAGGGCAACATCCCCGCACAACCAATGTGACAGGTGCTGCTTGGACAGCGCCTCACCCGCGCAAGGGCCACTGTAACAAACAACAGTTGAACGGAAGCCCTGAGAGCCCGAGTCCTGAGGTAAACCCCCAGTGCACGGACAGGAAACTACAGGTGAAGGCCCGCCTCCAACTCACTAGCGTGAGGAGGCAGACGAACGCCTGAACCACAATATCCCTGGAGCGAAAAGAGCTCCGGATATTCTTGGGCACGAAGACTGGATTAGGCCTCAGAGTCGCACCGCTATCGGCTGAATAGACAGACACTCAGGCCGCACCGAGAGAGCACACAGCTCACCCACGCTAGCGGAGGTGATGGCCAAAAAGAACGCAGTCTTAAGACAGCTGATCCAATGGCGCCTGCTCAAGCCGCGGTAGAGGACGGAGCGTGCGCGTACCGGATAGCGTCAACCACAGAATAGTCAAGACGCATCCCCACCAGATTCACACTGTCAGCAGCCAAGCCTAGAGGCTGTCCCAGAACAGGAGGCAGAACAGAATTCCGCGTGCCTGAGAGAGGGCCCGCGGCGACCACGGAAAAGGCCACGGCGGGGCCACCAAGAGCTGAATCAGGGCCAGGGACCACACAGCTGAGCCCCGGAGCGACCAGGATCAAGTCCCGCACTCCCGACATACCCTCCCCAACAGCTGAGTTATCAGGTGTAAGGGGGGGAATGCGTACAGAATCCCGGGCAGTCACGGAATCGGTCCCAGACCTGTCCGACTATGTCTGGACGTAGTCCCCACTCGTCAGGGTGAGGACCGCCCCGCGACATCACATCTGCACCCACATTCTCCCTGCCGGGGATGTGGAAAGCCCTCAGGCTGCGCAGATGGAGAACGTCCATAGCCAGAGCCCGACCGCCACCCGGTGCAGACGGGGGGAGCGCACTCCTCCCTGTCTGTCAATATACGACGCTGACGTCGTGTTGTCCATCCTGACCAAAACATGCCTGCCCACCACAAGGTGGCCGAGCCGTTTGAGGACCAGAAGGACTGCCTTCAATTCCAACACATTGAATGTAGCGCAGACCGGGCAGCATGGTCTTGCCAGCTGCCCCCTACTGTGTTGGCCCGACACGTCCCCCCCCATCCCATGAAGGAGGCGTCTGTGAAGACTGTAACGTGTGACAGCCTGCTGCCCACGGGGACCCCGCTGGTGAGGGCACCAGGCCCACCCCAGAGGACGAGGTCCCCCAGTACTGACATGGGAACCTTCAGCCGCTTCCACATGTCTCACACCGGGTCCATTTCCATACTGGAAAAAACCACCTCTGTATCCTCCTCATGAAGAGGAGGCCAAGAGGGACCACAACAGCAGGCGCATCACGGACAGCGCCGTAACCGTCCTAGGATGGAACTTCCCGAGCACGCCGAGACCCACCCACTCGCCACCGCTCTGAGAGGGATGCCCATATAGACCTTGAGCTTAGAAAAAGCCCAAGTACTCCACCCGTTGACTGGGAAGAGGAGTACTCTACTTCCAGTCTTTTTTTTTTTTTTTTTTCACAGTTTCTTTATTTTCCCTTTTCAACATGAAACAAGACAATACAATAACAATACTAATAAACAAGACATCACAGGACAATAACAGTAATAATAATAATAATAATAATAATAATAATAATAATAATAATAATAACGACAATGACAAGACCATCAGTTAAATCAGAATAATGAAAAATAAAATAGTCATGTATAAATTAAATATATAAATTAATAAGAATATATATATATATACATATACATACACACATACATATATATACATATATACATGCATATACCCACATGTATGTACCATAAGGCGAGATTACTTGAGCACCAGTCATCTCCAGTATCGACAACCAAGGTCCCTACCCCGTGAGGACCCCAAATCCGGCGCCCCAGCGAGCCAGAGCATCATGCCTCTTTAACACTCCGACTCACCAAGACCTCGAATCAGAGGCCCCCACCAGTCCGAGACCGCGTCTTGTTTGCTTTTCTCATATTTTTATATTCAGAGTTAATGATATTGTTTACACTGTTCATTTTTTCTCATACGTATTTTTAAATAAACAATAATAAATAATAACAACAATGACAACAACAACATCATTGTTATACAACAGACAGGCCTCTTACGCGTCTGTTGTACAACTTCTTCCACTAGGGAAACCCACCTCCAAAAAATACACAACCGGGGATAGACATCCCAAGACCCCCGGCCCCCACCCCTCCCCCAACCAAACAGCAAAACCACCAATCGACACGGCCAGCGACAGCATGCGGATATATTCACATACCGCCACTAGCCGTATCAATCAACAGCCCCTCTGCTCAATCGAGAAAACAGCGGAGACCAAAGGTCCCGGAACATCCACCCCCGGCCGCGCTCCTCCAAGGTCAATCTCTCCAATGGAAGAAGCTGGGATATCTGATCTTGAAACATCTCAAAAGTGGGCGAAGAGTCATTTTTCCAAAACAGGAGAATACATTTCTTGGCAAAGTATGTTATGACAATCAGCAGTCTATATTTTTTTGGATCCATCTGGATTTCTGGTAATTCATTAAGTAAATAGGCACATGGGGACAAGTCAAATTCCGTTTCTAATACAGATTTTGTAAATAAATGAATACAATTCCAGAATCGTTTTAGTTTATCACAGTGCCAAAACATGTGTAGAAATGTTCCTTCGTTAGTTTTACATCTAGGACAGTTTATTGAATTATCTCTAGACATTTTATGCATTTTTATTGGAGTTAAATACAATTTATGGATAAATTAAAAATTTGCTTCTTTGATTTTGTTACTTGTAAATGGAAAGTGTATTCTATCACAAATATTTAGCCATGTATTTTCTGCAAATTTCATGGTTAGGTCTGTCTCCCAGATCCTCAACAAAGGCAAAAAAGATGAGTGACATTCTTTGGAGAAGATGTCATAAAATTCACTAATTTTACCTTTAATTGTGGTCGATGACATTAGTATTTCTTCTATTTCATGTAATTCTAGTCTTAGTTTATTTTCTCTTCTCAGTATGTGTATAATGTTTCTCATTTGTAAATATTTAAAGAAATCAGTATTTGGGATGGCATATTCTGTTCTTAAATCCATAAATGATTTTAACTGCATATTTGTATGAAACAGGTCTTTGAATTGACTTATCCCCAACTGAGCCCATTTGAGTATATTAATTGATCTTAGATGTTTATCTAGATCAGGATTGTGATAGATAGGAGAGTATATGGAGGTACAATTGGTGATACCCAGTTTTTTTGAGCAGTCCTTCCAAGCACATAGTGTGTTAAAAACAGTGAAGCAATTACCTATGTTTCTTATCTTTTTAAATTGTTTTATAAATATGAGAGAGTCCAATGGTAACGGGTCAACAAATTTAGCTTCTAACTGAAACCACTGTGAGTCCCGTCTTCCCAATGACCATGACAGTACATTTCTTAATTGGGCTGACCAAAAATAATGTTGGAGGTTGGGGAGACCGAGACCTCCCATGGATTCTGGTTTCATAAGTGTCAATAACTTTATCCTAGGCATTTTGTTGCACCAAATAAATTTTGAGATGGGTCTATTCATAGATTTGAAAAATTCTGTAGATAAGTAACATGGTAACATTTGAAAAAGGAAATTTAGTCTTGGAAGGACGTTCATTCTTATTACATTTATTCTTCCCAGCAGAGATAATGGGAGCGTGGACCATTTACACAAATCAGTTTTTATCTTTTCTATAAGAGGACAATAGTTTTCCCTGTACAAGTTCTCTAGTTGCGGTGTAATGTTTATTCCCAAATATTTAAACCCTTCTGGAGACCAATTGAAAGGATATGTTTTATACATCGTTTCGGTTGGGGTCATATGCAGGAGACAAGCATTTGATTTATTAAAGTTTAACTTATATCCAGAGTATTTTCCAAATTGTTCTATTTCGTTATAAGGACTGTTCTGGGTCTTTTATGTATAAAATAATGTCATCCGCGTATAAGGATATTTTATGTTCCTCCTTATTCATTTTCAGTCCTTTAATGTGAATATTGTCTCGTACACATGACGCCAGCAATTCAATCACCATCGCGAAGAGTGAACTCGACAGTGGGCATCCTTGTCTTGTCCCTCTCGTTAGTGTAAAAAAAATCAGAGGAAGCTCCATTGGTAATGACAGCTGCTTTAGGATTTTTATAGATTGCTTTAATCCAAGCGATAAAGTTTGGTCCCATATTAAGCTTGTCAAGTATAGAAAAAAGAAAGTTCCATTCAACCCTATCGAAGGCCTTCTCTGCGTCCAGTGATAGGAGCAGAGAAGGGCTCCGACTGGTGTCCAAATGGTTTATTACATTTAAAAGTCTCCTTATATTGTCAGCAGAATATCTCCCTTTTATGAAACCTGATTGGTCTGGATTAATCAATTTAGGCAAGATATCTTCTAGTCTTTTTGCTAATAATTTGGTTATAATCTTGTAATCGTGATCTAAAAGACTAATAGGTCTATATGATGAACAATTTAAAGGATCTTTGCCACTTTTGTGCAATACTGTGATATGTGCTAGGTTCATTGATTGAGGGAGTATTCTATTGTGACAGAAATTATACATCATTGCCATAAAAATGGGATGAAGTTCAGTCCAAAATTCTTTATAAAATTCAGCAGAAAAACCATCTGGTCCTGGGCTTTTATTTATGGGCATTAACTTAATTGTGGCCAGAACCTCTTCTTTTGTAAATGATGAGTTAAGGTATTGCTGGTCTAATTCAGACAATTTTGACAATTTCTTATTTTGTAAGTACTGGTCCAGTTGTTCTTGTGAATGAGAACTTTGAGATTTGTAAAGTGTATTGTAGAATTCAAAGAAAGCTTGATTAATCTCTTTAGGTTGATATGTTATATTATCATTGAGATTAATTGCTTTAATCGTTCTTTCAGTTTGTTCTTTCTTTAATTGATGGGCCAGTAATTTACTTGGTTTATTGCCAAATTCGTAATGCTTTTGTCTAACGTAATTCATTTTTGTTGTAATTTCGTTTGAAATATTAAGGTTTAATTTGGCCCTGGCCACAATTAATTGTCTCCAATTGTCCTCTGTAGACGCTGTCTTATGAAGTGCTTCACATCTTATTACTTCTCTCTCAAGTTCTTGTGCTTGTGCTCTTTTTACTCGCTTTTTAAATGAACCATATGAAATTACACAGGAAAATTCGCAGAGTCAAATTTACTCAAATTGAGTAAAATTTTACTCCCAAAAAGACAGTATTGGCTCCGACTCCAGATAGAGTGAAAATGACTCTTGTCACAGAGTTAAATCTTCAGAGTTATTTCTACTCCATTTAGTGTTAACATTTAACTCTACAAAATACCAACTTACTCCATTTAGCATAAAGTAAAAACAACTCTAACATCTATAGAGTTATTTTTCACTCAATATAGAGATATTTTAAGTTATATTTCACTCAATATAGAGTGGTATTTTAATCAATATAGAGTTATATTTTCACTCAATAGAGTTATATTTCACTCAATATAGAGATATTTTAAGTTATATTTCACTCAATATAGAGATACTTAAAGTTATATTTCACTCAATATAGAGTGGTATTTTAATCAATATAGAGTTGTAATTCCCTCAATATGGAGTTGTAGTTCACTCAATATAGAATAGATTTCACTCGATATAGAATATCATATTTCACTCAATATAGAGTGGTATTTTAATCAATATAGAGTTGTAATTCCCTCAATATGGAGTTGTAGTTCACTCAATATAGAATAGATTTCACTCGATATAGAATATCATATTTCACTCAATATAGAGTGGTATTTTAATCAATATAGAGTTGTAATTCCCTCAATATGGAGTTGTAGTTCACTCAATATAGAATAGATTTCACTCAATATAGAATATCATATTTCACTCAATATAGAATTAAATAATAATTTACTCTGGAATAATACATTTAAAATAAACGGGGGCAAAGCAGAAATCAGTATTTAACAATGCACTTTTATTTGCAACATGCAGGCATATCCTTTGGGATGCAAACAGTTTTACAACAGCGTGTGAGAATCATGACTTCAAGGGGCAATCGATAGAAAAAAAATTAATAAAATAAGATTCATCAATAAGCTTGTGCAATCTTTGTTTTCAGTTGCCAAGAAATTTGAAATTCCTAGTACCTTGGACTTAAAGGTCTATGATGACTTAAAACACTGAAGTCGACAAGGAGGCGTTTCAGTTGGGATGCAAACAGTTTTACAACAGCGTGTGAGAATCATGACTTCAAGGGGCGATCGATAGAAAGAAAAAAAGGTCATTAATAAAATAAGATTCATCAATAAGCTTGTGCAATCTTTGTTTTCAGTTGCCAAGAAATTTGAAATTCCTAGTACCTTGGACTTAAAGGTCTATGATGACTTAAAACACTGAAGTCGACAAGGAGGCGTTTCAGTTAAAGAAACCAGACATGGGTGTGTTGGAGATTTGTTCACCCCAAGTTGCTTATTAACATGGAGCCTAGCCTCATCCAAAATGTCACACAGGTACTGTATATGTTTGTACTTTGAAATGATCTTTGTTTCTATACGCCCAATGTAATGTAACATAGTAAAAAAATAAAAAAAAACATGTCTGAGGAAGAACTTGCTTGGTGTGGATCCTTCCTAATCTTTTTACATTACACTTGTCACAAACATTCCTCTCTTGCTAATCACACTTGGTATATGTCTACGTGATTGTTAGATTCAGTGAGCCCCTCTGCAAACAACTCCATTATATACAAAAATCACCATGACTTCAAGGCTTCATGGGGAGAGTAATCGATAGAAAAAAGGTCATAAATAAAAGACAATTACATTTTGGCCTCTGTAAAGTGACAGCAGCATCTGCACCCTTTTAAAAAGGGATAGCTCACCCAAAAAAAGAAATCTACCAATTACACACCCCATGAATCCTTGAATTCATGGAGATTTGTTTGTTTGTCGCATTCCTGAGCCAATAATTCAAGCCAGTCATCAAATTATTGGCTCAGGAATGCAACAAAAATAAATCACCATGACTTCAATTAAGGCTTCATGGGGAGAGTAATCGATCAATTACATTTTGGCCTCTGTAAAGTGACAGCAGCATCTGTACACCCTTTTAAAAAGGGATAGCTCACCCAAAAAAAGAAATCTACCAATTACACACCCCATGAATCCTTGAATTCATGGAGATTTGTTTGTTTGTCGCATTCCTGAGCCAATAATTCAAGCCAGTCATCAAATTATTGGCTCAGGAATGCAACAAAAAGAAATCACCATGACTTCAATTAAGGCTTCATGGGGAGAGTAATCGATCAATTACATTTTGGCCTCTGTAAAGTGACAGCAGCATCTGTACACCCTTTTAAAAAGGGATAGCTCACCCAAAAAAAGAAATCTACCAATTACACACCCCATGAATCCTTGAATTCATGGAGATTTGTTTGTTTGTCGCATTCCTGAGCCAATAATTCAAGCCAGTCATCAAATTATTGGCTCAGGAATGCAACAAAAAGAAATCACCATGACTTCAATTAAGGCTTCATGGGGAGAGTAATCGATCAATTACATTTTGGCCTCTATATAAAGTGACAGCAGCATCTGTTCACCCCAAAGAAATAAAAGAAAACTAATAGTGTTCATCCCCAGTGCAATAGTTCAAGAGCTTAGTGATTTTCTCTTTTCCTTTTTTAAATCACAGGAAACAGTATGGAACAATAAATGAGCTTGAATCGTCATCACTGTATGACATCTGTATATCGAATGCTTTGTAAAACAAAAGCTCTTTGACATCAACTACATGAGGTCCATCTGTAGTACACACAACTTTAAATGCATAAAAATGGTCATCCAGAGACACGGTTTGTAGTGCAAATGTAAACAACAGTAACCTCTCATCTTTAAGAACAACACGGTGGATCTTGTGAAAAACTGGAACCTCACTAAGAACTTTAAGGCAAACAACTAAACCTGGACGATACATATTTCCATGGTGTTTGGCCCATCTAACATTTAACACCTTGGTGTCACTTGGTACCTGAAGAGTCTCCGCTATCTCACAGCCTCTGTCCATCACATTTAATGCTACCATTTTACTTGGACCAAGCACCAGTCTGTTGGGATCAAATGTCTGCCAATTGTATGCTACTTGACTTTGGTGTTTCTTTGCCAACGTTTTAGTTATATTTTTGAAGCTTTTTAGTTGTTTTTTAAAGAAATTATGCTTCGCTTCATAGCGCATGCACCAGACATGCAAAAGTGGTCCAATTTTACGAATACATGTAGGATAGTGCACCATAAAATGATGCTTTGGTAGTAGCCTCCTGTTGGGAAACAAATGCTTGAATAACCCGTGGTGCTCTGCAATCAAGTGTTTTAAATAATAGTAATGCCAGTTGATAACCTGGGAGAAAATACAATATCTGCTATTTGAAGCAACAGCAGAAGCAAATACCAGTGTTGATCATTTGGACAAACCAAGTCTCCAAAGATAAGTGGTAGATTGCGAAGTAAACACCAAGATTGGATTGCATTTAACCCCAAGTCATTTGAGGTCTCTACTAACTTCAATGCAGGTGGCTTATTGTTTTGTTCCAGGTAACCATAGTTAAAGCTCTTAATTCTCAAGTCTATTTCCTTTGATGTTGTGTAGTTTTTAATCAAGTGTAGTATTAGCAGTTTCATTTCATATTGTGCCACGCCCTCCAAGATATCATGCATAATATCGACAGAGAAATTGTCACATGTATTGAAGTACTGCAAGGAATTTAGAATGCAAGAACGTTTAACTCCCATCACATAGGGAAGACCAATAGTAGTCTCCATTGTGTGGCAGTGTTCTGCATGAAGTGCTCGAGTTCGCATAACTATCTTGGGTGAATCTTCTTTGAATTCCGTCTGAAAGTCCTCTTTCTCAGCAAGACAAAAGCGGCAACAATATCTGGCACTGAATGATTCTACGAAACCAAACAAACCGTGAATACCAAGGTTGTCACCTGTAACTTGGACAATAGTTCCATACACTGGCTGATCATACAATGGGACCTTAATTCCATCCTTCTCCAGTATTTTAATATCTTCCACAAGTGGAGCAAGTATTTTAGAAAAGCCATGTGTTTTAATGTCTTGGGCATGGAATAAAGCGACCAAATGAATATTAAGCAGAATTGAGTTGTACTTTGGAGAAAAATTACGCAAGGTGAAATAGATTGCTCCTAATTTATGTATTCCCTTTTTACTCCCCAACGGATTCGCGCATTCAAAATCATCATAGAAAAGCTGCACCTGAATTGCATGCTTCTGTTTTGAAAATAGAGGATGACTCTTGAAATACTCTCCATCACACAAGTCATTAAGAAGATCTTCTCTTAAACTGGAATCACTCTGCATCATCTCTTTTATATTAGGGTGTTTGTAAATAAAGTCTAATGTTTTCAAAATTGGGATATAAACACATTTATCAGTAACAACAGCCTGATCATAAGTTCCAGTAGTCCGATTGCGCAGGGTATCAAATCTTGTACCAAGGACATATTCAACTGGGTCTACCCTTCCCCACTTCTCTGTAAAATATTGCCTTCTCTTAGTTTCAGAATTTAAGATACAAAAGGGATTTTCAATTTCTTCATAACACTGATCAATTTTACACTCAACCTCACTTTTGATAGGTTCCTGTAAAGATAGACACTGCTTCACATATTGTTTTGCTTGATTATGGATATCATCAACAATCACTTCCATTGAAGTTACCAAAGAGTTGATTATTGTTTCACCTACACCTGCCACTTTAAGTTCAGCTACTGTTGCAGCACAGCTGTCTACAAGACTATTATTAAGAAGGACTGGAAGGACTGGGTCAGAAGGGGCACTGCCTGATGGAAAGTCATCAACATAACTTTCAGCTAAATGTTCAGCTGTAGAGCGGCCTTCACCAGGATCATCACATGGTTGATGACGTGCTTTAAGATGCTTTCGAAACCCAGAAAAAGTGCAAAAGACATGTAAACAACCAGGCTGACCACATTTAAGACGAAGTGTCCTTCCTGAACAAAGTCCGTGGATCATCCTTAAGTGCCTCATCAGTGAATTGGCATTTGCCTGAGAGTTTTTGCAAATGAAACACAACATCTTATCAAAAAACACTGGAGCATCAGAGGCCTCAAGATAAAATATCTTCTCAGTATCAAAAGTCTGTGCAGCATCAGAGGCCTCAAGATAAAATATCTTCTCAGTATCAAAAGTCTGTGCAGCATCAGAGGCCCGAGATAAAATATCCTCTCAGTATAAAAAAGAAATCAGTGCAGCATCCGAGCCCTCATCTCTTTAACCCTGGGGTTGACATTAGTGGTAGCAGCATCGATCTTGTAAATGGCGGTTTGCAAGAAGTTGTACATATTGGCCAGATCCCGGTTGTATGAGGTACCAAAGACAAAATGAGCTTTGAAAAGCTCATCAAAAGAGGCAAGAGAGTCTGGTGACTTACAAGGGATTGCATGTTTGTCAATCACAATGAAGTACTTGTGAATCACACTCCTCTGGGTCCCCACAGCAAGCAGATAGGGTTGAAGGCTCTCCGTGATGCTGTCCAAATGCCCCTGGATACTGGTCCCAGTCTGTGACAAGAGAACTTCATTAGTCTTGCTATTAAAATTAGTCACGGTTTGCAAACCGTGGTCTTTGCATGATTTCAATCATGCAGGTCAATATCAGGGATGCACGATAATTATCAGGCCGATATCAGCAATTATGACGTCATCCCGATAAAAGTATTGATAGCTCTGATAATAAAAAAAATATATATTTTTTTTTTTACTTTTTTCTTTTCATGTCAACATTCACACGCACTATATATGCTTATTTAGGATTTGACTTGATTCAACAACAAAGCAGTCGGGGCAAAGGCAAGCCAAAAACGGTCGAAAATGTGGTTATTTGAAGTTTGGATTTTTTTCTTCTCACAACTGAGGTAGGTAGATTACATTTTTAGAGACTAAAGTACCGAAAAAGGTACCGTTG
This sequence comes from Notolepis coatsorum, assembly GCF_963971535.1. Lineage (NCBI taxonomy): Eukaryota > Metazoa > Chordata > Actinopteri > Aulopiformes > Paralepididae > Notolepis > Notolepis coatsorum. The sequence goes on along the minus strand of NC_140168.1, from coordinate 64,902,235 downwards.
GGTACCGGTATCGATTCACAGGTACCGGTACCGTATCGGTTCAAATGTGAACAGCATCCCTACTGACAAAGCACAATACCTGTTGGTTTTTAGTTGTTCAGGGAAACACATTGTTAATGACATTGACGGATTGTGAATTTTGTGATCGACTCAAATTATATTTATTTGGAAAAATAAATAGTCACTTTATTTGAAGAGTCAAAACTGTTCTCTTGGCTTTGTTTTGTTCATATAGTAACGCTCATGTCATGATAAATCTGGTTAGGTCAAAACTACAGGAATATACATAAAAAAATTTATAATTATAGTACAATAAATATATATATCGGTTATCGGTATCGACCTTGAGGAGCAGAAAGTTATTGGTATCGATATCGGGGTCAACAAATCAATATCGTGCACCCCTAGACAGAACAGTGATCCTTCTTATACTTTAATTCAACTGTAACTAGGGATGCTCGATATTGGCTTTTTTACCGATATACCGATATTGTCCAACTCTTAATTTCCAATACCAATATCAACCGATACCGATATATGCAGGGTTTCCCCCCCAAAAAACTGAATAATTTCAGGTAATTAACATTACATATGTCTTGTTGTGGAATTAACATAACATTATGCATACTTTTGACAATAAATAAAATCAGAATTTGTTCTTACTTGCCTGGGTAAATAAAAGTTGGTTATAGAAATGTAAAAAGAATAATTAATTTTTTTTTTACCGATATTTTCCTATATCACATTTGAATGCCAATATCGGCCGATAATATAGGCAACTGTAACCTTACCTTTATGAACTTCACAAGGGAGTCAATGGCTTCTCTGGCTGAGAGCTTTCCCGGTCTCTTGTTGCGTCCCTGAGGTGATGGTGGCAGGAGGTGGACAAGAAGCAAGAGGGAGGACATTTCACTGTCCCATGCTAAAAATACAAAAAATTAAATAAAAAAAATCAGAAATACATTTGACTAAAAGCTGTGTTTCCATTTGTTTAAAAAACAATTCACCCTTCCATTATTATATTCCTTTAATTCAAGCATACCATTGTTCAGTTCTATTGTGTCTGTTGTGGATTCAGCATTCTGAAGCAGGTCTTGAAGGTCGCCGGTCTGGGTGAGGCCACGGCTTTGTTCAAGGACTTTCTGCCTGCAGAAAGTAGGCCACTTCTCCAGGAACTTTGCAGAGATGTCATCACCAAACATCAGACTGAAATCCTGCTCAATCTGCAGACAAGATGGAATAAAACATGGTTGAAATTTTTTTGTCATACATTGTTAAATAGTAGGGCTGACCCCTATTAATCGATTAGTCGACTAATCGGTCGAAAGGGGCCGTAGTCGACTGGCCAACCTCTTAGTCGAATATAATATTATAAAAAAAAAATATATATATATATATATATATATTATAATTTTTTTCAAAAGAAAAGAGGCATAGAAGCGTGGCTAACGCTAATGGCAGGCATACCAGGGGCTAACTGCCTACGAAAACAGGCACAGAGGCACTGAAAGAGGATTTCATCAGTGGACCAATTGTATGCTTTTGCAGAGGACAAGAAGCCTTCAGTTGACTCCTTCAGACATTAAGCACCCCCCACAGCCCAAATGGAATGATAAAAAAAAAAAAAAAAAAAAAAAAAAAAAAAAAAAATTTAACAATCCTAGTCGACCATCCAAATCCTTAGTCAGGGACAGCCCTATTAAATAGGTTCACCCTATGACCAGGGATGTGATCTAAATTGTTTAAAAAGGTCATTTTTTATTTCAGTTAGACTTTAATGCAAGCCACATACCATTCCTGTGATGTCTAGGAATCGTGGAAAGGTGGTGAATATTTCAGAGGACTTGATTGGGTCATGCATCATTTCTTGGCGATGGGTGAAGGTCTGTTTCATCTTCTCCTTGATGATTGCTTCATCAGTTGTATGCTTCATCAGTGCACTGGCCTCACGAAACTGGGTGTCTGTGGTTAGCTGGTTTTCCTCAGAGAAGGGGGCTCTGTCGCCAGAACTTGGACCACCTGTAACAGTGTAGAAACCACACATACTGCTGCAATACTTTCCAGTGATATGCATTTACTATAATGATCCATCTTCACAGTTGCTAGATAAACAGTGGACTGGGACAATCAAAATTACATACCGATCAGTGGCTGAACATTACGGCTCTTCTTTTGTCCCTCTGATGCTATCTTTTGAAGTGATTTCACCCTCCATGCCAGAAACCCACTCCCATCTACTGGATTGTAATACTGCTCCTAAAACACAAGAAGTAAAGAGGAAAAAAAAAAAGTTATTTGGTTTAAATGGGCATGTGTAAATGTGTTTATTTCTCTCCTTAAAACTTAACACATGCCCTTCTCTGAAGAATTGCTAAAATCAAGGTCAACAGGTAGGACATCTGTGGTTCTTAAATTGTTGAGGTTAGGAGAAATGGTCAGCATACAGAAATGTTAACAAATATTTAGTTGAAATCGTACTCCGCACAGCCCTTTTAAGCAATTCCAGAGAAGTGAGGAGTAATGGGGTTGGTGTTTTATGTACCATGCATGTGATTGGATAATGTTATGCATAATGTTGTGTTAATTCCACGACAAGAGATATGTAGCCTAATGTTAATTACCTGAAATTATTCCTTTTGGGGGGGGGGGGGGGAGAAACCCTGCATATATCGGTATCGGTTGATATCGGTATTGGAAATGAAAGAGTTGGACAATATCGGTATATCGGTAAAAAAAAGCCAATATCGAACATCCCTAGAAATTATATAACAAGAATGACCTATAAACATAATAATTGTTAGACTAGAAGTCTTTATTTGTCATGCAGTTTTAACACACACGCAAGATGGGCGACCCACAGGAACACACATGCACTGAGTCGCCGATGAAATGTCTCTCTGCACTTTTCCCTGATGTACTTACATATCCCAAATTGCCCTGGGGATCGGCCAGGTATGGGAATAAGGCAGTGATGCCCTTTGCGTAGTCTTCTTTAACACGCCTTGAAGGACTCGTCCTACAGTGCACACATACACAAGTATGAGATCCAAACAAAAGTATTGCTGTGCCAATGCCTTCTGCACAATCTATGTAAAGCGCTTTGGATAACCATTTATCATTTACCAATTCTGCAAAAAGGAGGATCTTAGTAAAAACCAAAAATGTGTATTGGGTGCGTAATGTTTAGATAACATAATTACCCATGCTCTTTTGCCATGTGCGCAACCAATATCTTCACCATGTCGCGTCTTCTGGTATCCGTTAGGGTTTTCGTCCGAGCATAATCGGCAATGATCCTCTCTCCTCCAGCTGTGTCCCTCAGAATCTTTTCAGTCATCTAAGCGGGAGTAAAAAGGGGGGGGGGGGGGGGAGGACACACATGGATAGACAGTCATTTGGTGGCCAAGTATATTTAACCCTTTCACTGCCACACTAGTACCAGTATGTGGTATACAGTATGTGGTACAGTATGTGGTATACAGTATGTGGTACAGTATGTGGTATACAGTATGTGGTACAGTATGTGGTACAGTATGTGGTACAGTATGTGGTATACAGTATGTGGTACAGTATGTGGTACAGTATGTGGTACAGTATGTGGTACAGTATGTGGTATACAGTATGTGGTACAGTATGTGGTATACAGTATGTGGTACAGTATGTGGTACAGTATGTGGTACAGTATGTGGTATACAGTATGTGGTACAGTATGTGGTACAGTATGTGGTACAGTATGTGGTACAGTATGTGGTATACAGTATGTGGTATACAGTATGTGGTACAGTATGTGGTGCAGTATGTGGTACAGTATGTGGTACAGTATGTGGTATACAGTATGTGGTACAGTATGTGGTACAGTATGTGGTATACAGTATGTGGTACAGTATGTGGTATACAGTATGTGGTACAGTATGTGGTACAGTATGTGGTATACAGTATGTGGTACAGTATGTGGTATACAGTATGTGGTGCAGTATGTGGTACAGTATGTGGTACAGTATGTGGTATACAGTATGTGGTGCAGTATGTGGTGCAGTATGTGGTACAGTATGTGGTACAGTATGTGGTATACAGTATGTGGTACAGTATGTGGTATACAGTATGTGGTATACAGTATGTGGTACAGTATGTGGTACAGTATGTGGTATACAGTATGTGGTACAGTATGTGGTATACAGTATGTGGTACAGTATGTGGTATACAGTATGTGGTATACAGTATGTGGTACAGTATGTGGTATACAGTATGTGGTGCAGTATGTGGTACAGTATGTGGTACAGTATGTGGTATACAGTATGTGGTACAGTATGTGGTATACAGTATGTGGTATACAGTATGTGGTACAGTATGTGGTACAGTATGTGGTACAGTATGTGGTATACAGTATGTGGTATACAGTATGTGGTACAGTATGTGGTACAGTATGTGGTATACAGTATGTGGTACAGTATGTGGTATACAGTATGTGGTACAGTATGTGGTATACAGTATGTGGTACAGTATGTGGTACAGTATGTGGTATACAGTATGTGGTACAGTATGTGGTATACAGTATGTGGTGCAGTATGTGGTACAGTATGTGGTATACAGTATGTGGTACAGTATGTGGTACAGTATGTGGTATACAGTATGTGGTACAGTATGTGGTATACAGTATGTGGTGCAGTATGTGGTACAGTAGGTGGTACAGTATGTGGTATACAGTATGTGGTACAGTATGTGGTATACAGTATGTGGTATACAGTATGTGGTACAGTATGTGGTATACAGTATGTGGTACAGTATGTGGTATACAGTATGTGGTACAGTATGTGGTATACAGTATGTGGTACAGTATGTGGTACAGTATGTGGTATACAGTATGTGGTACAGTATGTGGTATACAGTATGTGGTGCAGTATGTGGTACAGTATGTGGTATACAGTATGTGGTACAGTATGTGGTACAGTATGTGGTATACAGTATGTGGTACAGTATGTGGTATACAGTATGTGGTGCAGTATGTGGTACAGTAGGTGGTACAGTATGTGGTATACAGTATGTGGTACAGTATGTGGTATACAGTATGTGGTATACAGTATGTGGTACAGTATGTGGTACAGTATGTGGTACAGTATGTGGTATACAGTATGTGGTATACAGTATGTGGTACAGTATGTGGTATACAGTATGTGGTACAGTATGTGGTATACAGTATGTGGTGCAGTATGTGGTACAGTATGTGGTACAGTATGTGGTATACAGTGTGTGGTACAGTATGTGGTATACAGTATGTGGTATACAGTATGTGGTACAGTATGTGGTACAGTATGTGGTACAGTATGTGGTATACAGTATGTGGTATACAGTATGTGGTACAGTATGTGGTATACAGTATGTGGTACAGTATGTGGTATACAGTATGTGGTATACAGTATGTGGTACAGTATGTGGTATACAGTATGTGGTGCAGTATGTGGTACAGTATGTGGTATACAGTATGTGGTACAGTATGTGGTACAGTATGTGGTATACAGTATGTGGTACAGTATGTGGTATACAGTATGTGGTGCAGTATGTGGTACAGTATGTGGTACAGTATGTGGTATACAGTATGTGGTGCAGTATGTGGTACAGTATGTGGTATACAGTATGTGGTATACAGTATGTGGTATACAGTATGTGGTACAGTATGTGGTACAGTATGTGGTATACAGTATGTGGTACAGTATGTGGTACAGTATGTGGTATACAGTATGTGGTACAGTAGGTGGTATACAGTATGTGGTACAGTATGTGGTACAGTATGTGGTACAGTATGTGGTACAGTATGTGGTATACAGTATGTTGTATACAGTATGTGGTACAGTATGTGGTACAGTATGTGGTACAGTATGTGGTATACAGTATGTGGTACAGTATGTGATAGTAAAGGGTTAACCTTCTGTAGTGCGGCAGTGAAAGGGTTAACCTTCTGTAGTGCGGCAGTGAAAGGGTTAACCTGCTGTTGTGCGGCAGTGAAAGGGTTAAGGTGACAAATGTAAACCATGACCCCCCCCCCACCCCCATTTTCTCCCCAATTGTACTTGGCCATCCCCAATGCCCATGCTACCCCTTTATCAGAGTCACCATCTCCATTTCAAACAGTCATATGCAAAGCTTACCAGAGTGATACGAGTCAGGTCAGCACCGTTTCTTGGAGCAGGACTAGACTGCAAAATGATGGTGTCATCAGACTCCCCCTCATTGTCTGCACCAGAGCTGAGAACGGAGCTTTGGCTGCTGGAGTTGCTTGCAGAGGTCCTCACTGAATCTAACAATCATGTAGACATATAAGTGTGATTAGATAGGAATGTTTGTGACAAGTGTAATGTAAAAAGACCACATTAGATTAGGAAGGATCCACACGTTACATTGGGCATATATACAAAGATCATTTCAAAGTACAAAAATACACAGTACCTGTGTGACATTTTAGGTTAGCCAGGACACGTGTAGCCTTTTTACAACGCATCCGCGTTTCCAGCGCTCTGATTGGCCAGGTCATGTGACATGTGCGCCCAATAGCGTGTTTGCCCATTTCCGCGTCGAACAGCCTGCAAACTACCTGGCGTTCTATCGCCATGCTCTAAGACAAACTCTAACCTTAACCAACTTCGAAGAGTGCCCTTAACCAGTGTAGAAACTTGCCGTCCCACGATTGCCGCTCATGTCACATAACCTGGCCAATCAGAGCGAAAAAAACGGGAACCCGGAAATGTTGTAAAAAGGCTTCAAGCAGCCAGGACTGTATGGATGAGGCTATAAGGCTCCATGTTAGCAACTCACCTTCAGGATTTGAGTCTTGGGGTGAACAAATCTCCAACACACCCAGGTCTGGTTTTTTTAGAAGAAATTGAAACGCCTCGTCGTCGACTTCAGTGTTTGAGTCATCATAGACCTTTAAGTCCAAGGTACTAGGAATTTCAAATTTCTTGGCAACTATAGACAAAACAAGATTGCACAAGCTTATTGATAAATCTGTTGTGCAATTTATTTAATTTGTATTAATTAAAATTTCATAAAATGGGATATTAAAATAGCCACTGAAAATGTGATCATATGAGGAAGATTGACAGCCTTAATTGACATACTTAACACCGGTTCCTGACAGGCAGCGAGCGTGCGAACTGGAGACGAAATCGTGCGCGACACTGTCCTGATATGAGGCGGCGCGTGTCCGGGTGTGTCTGTGTGTGTGTTACCTGGAAGCACACAGGGGCAAAGCAGCCTGCGATTCTTGACCAATAAAAAGTGTTTAGGGGCGTGACTCGGCCGCGTAATCGCTCAACTAGAGACACAGCGAGCGAATATTTGAGGGGGGAACGACATCGCCGCTCAGTTTGCTGTCGCTCGCGGCAGGTCAGGATAGTCTGATTGAAACGAATAAATTTTAATCATTTTCGCAATCACGCTCGCTCGCGTCACTGCCTGTCAGGAAGGGGTGTAAGACATTGATTGGTTCACTCTATCCTAAATAAAATGGATTGTGCTTTGTACTGTAGGCCTACAGCTTAAATTAACATGCAGGGAAAGCCTAAACTGATACCCAGTATGTTGTTGCATAGGGCAGTGGTTCTCAAACATTTCATGTCAAGGACCCCCCAAATTGACAATTAGCCCACAGACCCCCCATTTGAAAAGATGTGCCATGGACCCCCATAAGACAATATTTGTACGGCTCTAGCAGTGATTCTCAACCATTTTAATTCCAAGGGCACCCATTTAATGGCATTTGTATCTTTGGGACCCCAATTTATATTGTAAAATCAATGTTAATTTAACTCTTGACGGTGTACAATGGACGTTGGGGTCCATTTGTACACAGTCAGAGTTACAGACCAATAAGGGTCCATTTGGTTCCTAACTATCAAGGCGGACGCCATTTTGAGAACCAACGGCACGCTGTGCAAAATGTTTCACTCACCACACTCCAAAAAAGTTGTGAAGGTCAATTGGCCCTCAAAACAGATGAATTTCTGCCGGTCAACGTGTTTAACACGTACAGCCTGCATCTGATGGCAAATAAATAATAACAGTTACTAAGATGATACATATAGGGCACAACAACTCATGGATTATGAGGAGTGTTACAATTAGAAAATATTACAAAAGCACCATACAGTAAATTTCGCTGAGTACATTTTACTCAAACTGAGTAAAACTTTACTCACGTCTTGGGCTCAAATTGACTCAGTTTGAGTAAAATTTACTCTGTGAAATTTACTGTGAGGATAGTTCCACAAGTTTCCATTATATTATACATGGAGGCAGAACACACAAATTAGTCAACCCAGTACAATGGTTCAAATAAACACTTGTTGAACCGAACAGTGCGTCAAATTAACTTGTTATGTCCATTTACCACTAGTAAAACAGTCAACCTACAGCACATTGCGGCAAATTTACGTGACTCTATTTAGAGTAAAACACACGTTGTCTCTTCAGCAAAATCCGCCAACATGTAACATATAATTGTTCCATCTCCTGTACTATGTCTACTTGTCTTGTATGTTCTTAATACGTCAGTTTTTGTATGGATATAGTTATATCACTACTTTTAACAACAGCCTACAGGCATGGTCTACAGGTATGGTCTCAGGCCTATACAGGTATAGCCGCATGCAGGTGAAAATTAGCTTCTGGCTAACACTAGCTCATATACATTTTACATGAAAACCGACATGTTGATTAATGTGCACTGTCCCTGATAGCAATACTGTTGATAATTGAATACTCGTGTTGCACCGACGTACCTGTTCTTAAGTTATTGTCCATAAAACTGTAAAACGTTTATTTAATAGCGTGCGTGCTAGCAGCTAACATGCTAACATCGTGATAGATGGCTCTGTGGCTTAGCTGTAATGTACGGTGACTCTATTTAGAGTAAAACACACGTTGTCTCTGCCACCGTTTCAGCAAAAACCGCCAACATGTAACATATAATTGTTCCATCTCCTGTACTATGTCTACTTGTCTTGTATGTTCTTAATAAGTCAGTTTTTGTATGGATATAGTTATATCACTACTTTTAACAACAGCCTACAGGCATGGTCTACAGGTATGGTCTCAGGCCTATACAGGTGGAAATTAGCTTCTGGCTATACACTAGCTCATATACATTTTACATGAAAACCGACATGTTGATTAATGTGCACTGTCCCTGATAGCAATACTGTTGATAATTGAATACTTGTCCATACAACTGTAAAACGTTTATTTAATAGCGTGCGTGCAAACGTATAGCAGCTAACATGCGAACATCGTGATAGATGGCTCTGTGGCTTAGCTGTAATGTTGCAAATTAGTTACACACATTGCTGTTTAATAAATTAACAAATAATAATAATAATCTTACCTGGTATTTGGCATCCAAGAGAAGGAAAATATCGCTGTATTGCGCTCTTGCTGCACCTGAGCTTGAAGCGAGGACTTGGCGAGAGAGAAAGATGGCGTCGGCACCTTTGGGAATTATATGGATAGTAGGCGTGACCAATGCTGTATTACTCCAATAGAAACTCTTCTGGAACTTTACTCTCACTCTATTGGCCACAGGCAATGATTATGCCCCAAATGGAGTAAATATGACTACTTGAGAGGAAAATAATAACTCCGTAATAATTACTCTGGGAAAATGACTCCCCAGTTTTTCCTGTGTATTAGTCCTCTTAAAGTGGCTTTTGCAGCCTCCCAGATAATGTTAGGGTCAATGAGGGGGTCATTATTTTCCTTTATGTAGTTTGTAATCCATGTTCGCGTTTTTACTTTAAATTCTTCATCTTGGAGTAATGAATTATCAAATTTCCATTGTTTGGTGAACGAGTTGTTCCTATTAAACTGAATAGTCATGCATATTCTGGCATGATCTGATAAAATGATTGGGCTAATTTCACATTCCTTTATCATGTATATATATTTTGAGTAAATAAAGGCATAGTCTATTCTACTATATGAGTTATGTACATTTGAGAAGAAGCTGTAGTCTTTAATGCCTGGATGTAATTCACGCCAGACATAAATTAGGCCACTTTCTGCACATAACCCTTGAAGAACTTTTGAGGATTTGGAGCTATGGTTAGTTTGACTAGACTTATCCAATGCTGTCATTGTCAGATTAAAATCTCCCGCCATCACTCCAAAACCTTTACAGTTTTCATTGAACAGCAACACCATGTCAGACATAAATGTGGGTTCATCGGCATTGGGGGCATAAATGTTCAAAAAAGTAATGGATGTTCCCCAAATGCAGCCCGACACCAAGACAAACCGTCCGTTTGGGTCTGTAATTGTTTTTTCTACTGTAAATGGTATTGTTTTGTTAATCAAAATAGCCGTTCCCCTGCTATGACTTTTATATGATGAGAAATAGACCTGACCTACCCATTCTCTTTTTAACTTTGCGTGTTCAGTGTCTGACAAATATGTTTCTTGTAAAAAAGCCACATCTACTTTGTTTTCTTTTAGAAGGGATAAAAAAAATTTCCTTTTAATAGGATTTCCCAAGCCTTTAATGTTCCACGAATTTATAATTATATCTGACATGGTAGTTGGTGCAATCTTTGAGGAGTATCTATGACTGTATACATTTGCCTCGAAAATATTGCCATTGCTTTTATTAATAAACATGACCAAAAAACAAAAACATAGAACACAAAACATACATATAATACACATACATAGAATAAAAAACATACATGAAATACATCAACCCACCCCAGCCATGGTTTTCTAAACCACGACATTTACCCCCTTACTCCTAGTAGGCCATAGAGAAACAATAATGGAAAAAACAAAATAACTGAAAAAGAATTAAATCTTTCTTATATTGGCCCCTGGAGCTCTTGTCTTCAGTGTAATAACTTCCTTTTATTTATTTGTATTTCTCTTTACACCCCCTCCCCTCTTCACTTCCCCCCATGTTGTTAAATATGAGTTGGTCACCTGATATTACTGAATGGTGAGGGGTGTTTCTTATTAGGCAGATTTTTTTTTCTTTTTTCTTTTCTTTTTATTATACTGCTGAGAGTTCTCCTCTCCACATACTTTTTACCATTCAGTCATTGTGACCTTCTAATGTTTGAGAGAAAAATATCAGTGCAAAACAGATGCATGTTAAATTCGTGCTATTCCTTGTACCCCCCTCCCTTCCTTTAGTTATGGTATCGTCCGTATGATGTCACACGTTGTTGCAGGAAGTACCGCTGCCAGACAGTAAATATACACGTTGAGGAGAAAAGAAAGAACAGCCGATCGCGACTGTATTGGCAAATCAATACCCCTTCCTCTGGGGTTTCAAAGTCAAGTGATTTGTCCGTATTATAACAGTCATAATGAGGGGGTGCAAACAAACAAAAAAAAACGTAAATGTCATCTTCTTACCTCCACCATGGGTAACGGTTTACGAGGCAAACCTCAGTCCAGCTCGTCGGCGAATGATTCTGCCTCTTTTGGATCGTCAAACAGGACAATTTTGTTTTTATGGAGGATTCGAAGCCGGTGAGGGTATGCAAATCCTCGAAACATGCCCTTTTCGATGAATATCTTGGTCATCCGGTCGAATTCTCTGCGTCTTCGACGTACCTCTGTGGGCAGGTCCTGGCGAATGGTGAGTTTGGCTTCCCCCTCTGTGATTGTAGATTTCTTTGCTGCTTGTAGGATCAGCTCTTTGTCCCCGATTCGTAAAAAGCGGATTAGGACTGGTCTGGGATATTTCCCAGCGTGTGGTTGTGATTGTGGTCGCGCTGGGCGAAACACTTGTTCCAGGTCGAGTGTTTTTTCCAATGAAAGCTTGAGCCAGTTGGGTAGCTTGTGCTGAATGTGTTATGGTTTGTAACCGACCCCAATCGCACAACACAAGACAGGTATGATGGTTTGCCAAGAAACAGATATTTATTTAGGACAGGGAAAAAGGGCACTGTCCCTTTAAGGGAGAAAACACAAAACACTGGAATAACACAAGAGGGGAAGGTAAAGTGCCTTTAAGAGGCGGGCAGGAAAAGGGAACACTATGGGAAGGTAAGGGAACGCCTAAGGGAAGGTTAAGGGAACGCCTAGGGAACAGAGGAACTAGAGACTAGGAGAACTAGGGATAGAGGACTAGGGACTAGGAGAACTAGGGATAGAGGACTAGGGACTAGGTGGTGCTAGAAGGGGAGAAGTTGGGACAGAGGGGACAGAGGCCCGCGGAGGCGGGCTGGGGAACAGGGAGGAACTGGGGACAGAGAACCGCGGAGGCGGGCTGGGGACAGGGAGGAACTGGGGACTGGTGGGAAAACATCTGGGCCGCTCTGCAGAACAGAGGAGAGGGTTAATATTCAAAGGGAACAAACAGAGCAGATGCAGAACAGACCAAATAACAAAGTAACAAAGTAAATACTATCTTCGTGTGAACAAACACACAGTGGGAGATGAAATGTCCAACATAATATCCACGAGAGAACAAAACAGAGTGGGAGATGAAATGTCCAAACAAATAACTAAGTGAGAACTAAAGGAGGCAATACGCTGGGTGAGTGACATCACAATCAAAACTCACCCAGGCGTATGCGTAATGGTACAGGAACAGCAGCGGGAACGGGGGCAAGAGGCATTACGCTGAGTGAGTGACATCACAATCAAAACTCACCCAGGCGTATGCGTAAAGGTACAGGGACAGCAGCGGGAACGGGGGGCAAAAAGCATTACGCTGAGTGAGTGACATCACAATCAAAACTCACCCAGGCGTATGCGTAAAGGTACAGGGACAGCAGCGGGAACGGGGGGCAAAAAGCATTACGCTGAGTGAGTGACATCACAATCAAAACTCACCCAGGCGTATGCGTAAAGGTACAGGGACAGCAGCGGGAACGGGGGGCAAAAAGCATTACGCTGAGTGAGTGACATCACAATCAAAACTCACCCAGGCTTATGCGTAAAGGTACAGGGACAGCAGCGGGAACGGGGGCAAGGGCACTACGCTGGGTGAGTGACATCACAATCAAAACTCACCCAGGCGTATGCGTAAAGGTAAGGGACAGCAGCGGGGCGAGGGCATCGCCACCGGGTGGCTGGCTGTCCGAGCCGAGGAACAGAGTGCTGGAACAGTGGCGGTGGCGAGGGTGTCGTCCACCGGGTAGCCGACTGTCGGAGCCGAGGAACAGAGTGCTGGAACAGTGGCGGTGGCGAGGGTGTCGTCCACCGGGTAGCCGCTGTCGGAGCCGAGGAACAGAGTGCGCGCCACACCTTGGTGTGCGCGTCGGAACAGTGGCGGTGGCGAGGGTGTCGTCCACCGGGTAGCCGCTGTCGGAGCCGAGGAACAGAGTGCGCGCCACACCTTGGTGTGCGCGTCGGAACAGTGGCGGTGGCGAGGGTGTCGTCCACCGGGTAGCCGCTGTCGGAGCCGAGGAACAGAGTGCGCGCCACACCTTGGTGTGCGCGTCGGAACCGAGAGACGCCTCGGGGTGCGTCTGCGAGGAGGAGTGTGCCAAGCACGAGGATCCTTGGAAGATGCGCGTTGCGCGCTGGAGACTGGAGAGCGTGCCAAGCCCTTGAAGATGCGCGTTGCGCGCTGGAGACTGGAGAGCGTGCCAAGCCCTTGAAGATGCGCGTTGCGCGCTGGAGACTGGAGAGCGTGCCAAGCCCTTGAAGATGCGCGTTGCGCGCTGGTGACTGGAGAGCGTGCCAAGCCCTTGCAGATGCGCGTTGCGCGCTGGTGACTGGAGAGCGTGCCAAGCCCGAGGGTCCGGAAGATGCGCGTTGGTCTAGATGTGCGTCAGGACGAACAGCTGCGCTGGGGTCTGCAGTGGAACGCTGGGGTGCCTCCCGTGGAAGTTACAGGGAGCGCAGAACAGTCTCCTCCACAGGCTACGGCGACAGCAGACGAAGGCTTGAGCGCATCTGGCGCGCTGGTCTGGATGTGCGTCAGGACGAACAGCTGCGCTGGGGTCTGCAGTGGAACGCTGGGGTGCCTCCCGTGGAAGTTACAGGGAGCGCAGAACAGTCTCCTCCACAGGCTACGGCGACAGCAGACGAAGGCTTGAGCGCATCTGGCGCGCTGGTCTGGAGTGGAACACTGGAATACCTCCCGTAGAGGATTAGAGAGCGCAGTACAATGTCTCCCTCCAGGCAAACGGCGACAGGTGGCCAAAGCTTGCACCTCGTCTCACGCCGGAGATAAAACAGCATAGGCAGACAGAGGATCTCCCGAAAGAGTCTAGATGTTTAGAGAATATGACTCGGCAAGTATACAACACGACCCCACGCCGAAACGAGGGGAAGCGCCCTGGTATTTAAAGCCCACCGGGGAACTAATTAGCCTGCCACCACAGGTGCGAGAGGTAATTGATAATAGTCCAGGTGTGGCCACTGAGAGTAAACGAGAGTAAAGAACGAGAGGGTGGGGGCTAGAGAGAGTGAGTGAGAAGGGAATTTCTAACAGTAGGCTTTAAAGAAACAGAGAAAAGGTGGTGAGCAGCGGGCAAAACCTCACAGTACCCCCCCCTCAACGGGAGCCACCTGGCGACCCAAAACAAATACAGACAGAGTGGCAGGGGGCAAAACAAGAGGTACTGGCCAAGCCAGCAGGGGAAGCCACCACAAGAGTGGGGCTAGCAAAAGAAACAGGGTCGCCGAGGGGTAACTAGGGTAGAACTGGTCTAGAGGAACTGGGTCTAGAGAACTAGTCTAGCGAACTGGGCAAGAGAACTGGTCTAGAGAACTGGTTTAGAGAACTGGTCTAGAGAACTGGTCTAGAGAAACTGGGTCTAGAGAACTGGTCTAGAGCAACTGGTCTAGAGGAACTGAGGGGCGAGCAGGGTAGCTAAGGGGTAACCATAGAAGCACCGGGAAAGGGCTAGCAGAGGGAAGGTTAGCTGCCAGGGCACTGATAGCTACAGGGCCTATGCTAGCTGTACTGCTACATCAACATAGAGGCTGCGCAAGCTGCCGGAGCCAGGCTAGCAGAGGGAAAGGGTAGCTGCCAGGGCACTGATAGCTACAGGGCCTATGCTAGCTGTACTGCTACATCAACATAGAGGCTGCGCTAGCTGCCGGAGCTAGGCTGGCAGACAGGGCTGGACCAGCATGAGAGCACAAGCTAGCTGGAAGGACAGTCCTAGCTGTGTGAGATTCTACACAAAAAAGTGGAGGCCATGCAGAGGGACCGGGTTAGCTGCTTGGGCCTGGCTAGCTACAGGGCCTATGCCAGCTGCAAGGCTGCATTAACATAGAGGCTGTGCTAGCAGCCGGGGCCAAGCTAGCAGACAGGGGCCATGCTGGTAGTAGAGGCCTAACAAGCTGCAGGGGGGTCAAAACAGGGCTAACAGGGAAGCTAACAGGCTAACAGGGGAGCTAAACTGGGCTAACAGGGAAGCCAACAGGGCTAACAGGGGAGCTAACAGGCTAACAAGGGAGCTAAACAGGACTAACAAGGAAGCTAAACTGGGCTAACAGGGGAGCTAGAGGGAACAAGAAAAAAAAAAGGCAAACTCAACATACACCGTCTGTGCTGGCTGGGGTCGTCGATTTGGTGGGGTCGTACTGTTATGGTTTGTAACCGACCCCAATCGCACAACACAAGACAGGTATGATGGTTTGCCAAGAAACAGATATTTATTTAGGACAGGGAAAAAGGGCACTGTCCCTTTAAGGGAGAAAACACAAAACACTGGAATAACACAAGAGGGGAAGGTAAAGTGCCTTTAAGAGGCGGGCAGGAAAAGGGAACACTATGGGAAGGTAAGGGAACGCCTAAGGGAAGGTTAAGGGAACGCCTAGGGAACAGAGGAACTAGAGACTAGGAGAACTAGGGATAGAGGACTAGGGACTAGGAGAACTAGGGATAGAGGACTAGGGACTAGGTGGTGCTAGAAGGGGAGAAGTTGGGACAGAGGGGACAGAGGCCCGCGGAGGCGGGCTGGGGAACAGGGAGGAACTGGGGACAGAGAACCGCGGAGGCGGGCTGGGGACAGGGAGGAACTGGGGACTGGTGGGAAAACATCTGGGCCGCTCTGCAGAACAGAGGAGAGGGTTAATATTCAAAGGGAACAAACAGAGCAGATGCAGAACAGACCAAATAACAAAGTAACAAAGTAAATACTATCTTCGTGTGAACAAACACACAGTGGGAGATGAAATGTCCAACATAATATCCACGAGAGAACAAAACAGAGTGGGAGATGAAATGTCCAAACAAATAACTAAGTGAGAACTAAAGGAGGCAATACGCTGGGTGAGTGACATCACAATCAAAACTCACCCAGGCGTATGCGTAATGGTACAGGAACAGCAGCGGGAACGGGGGCAAGAGGCATTACGCTGAGTGAGTGACATCACAATCAAAACTCACCCAGGCGTATGCGTAAAGGTACAGGGACAGCAGCGGGAACGGGGGGCAAAAAGCATTACGCTGAGTGAGTGACATCACAATCAAAACTCACCCAGGCGTATGCGTAAAGGTACAGGGACAGCAGCGGGAACGGGGGGCAAAAAGCATTACGCTGAGTGAGTGACATCACAATCAAAACTCACCCAGGCGTATGCGTAAAGGTACAGGGACAGCAGCGGGAACGGGGGGCAAAAAGCATTACGCTGAGTGAGTGACATCACAATCAAAACTCACCCAGGCGTATGCGTAAAGGTACAGGGACAGCAGCGGGAACGGGGGCAAGGGCACTACGCTGGGTGAGTGACATCACAATCAAAACTCACCCAGGCGTATGCGTAAAGGTAAGGGACAGCAGCGGGGCGAGGGCATCGCCACCGGGTGGCTGGCTGTCCGAGCCGAGGAACAGAGTGCTGGAACAGTGGCGGTGGCGAGGGTGTCGTCCACCGGGTAGCCGACTGTCGGAGCCGAGGAACAGAGTGCTGGAACAGTGGCGGTGGCGAGGGTGTCGTCCACCGGGTAGCCGCTGTCGGAGCCGAGGAACAGAGTGCGCGCCACACCTTGGTGTGCGCGTCGGAACAGTGGCGGTGGCGAGGGTGTCGTCCACCGGGTAGCCGCTGTCGGAGCCGAGGAACAGAGTGCACGCCACACCTTGGTGTGCGCGTCGGAACAGTGGCGGTGGCGAGGGTGTCGTCCACCGGGTAGCCGCTGTCGGAGCCGAGGAACAGAGTGCGCGCCACACCTTGGTGTGCGCGTCGGAACCGAGAGACGCCTCGGGGTGCGTCTGCGAGGAGGAGTGTGCCAAGCACGAGGATCCTTGGAAGATGCGCGTTGCGCGCTGGAGACTGGAGAGCGTGCCAAGCCCTTGAAGATGCGCGTTGCGCGCTGGAGACTGGAGAGCGTGCCAAGCCCTTGAAGATGCGCGTTGCGCGCTGGAGACTGGAGAGCGTGCCAAGCCCTTGAAGATGCGCGTTGCGCGCTGGTGACTGGAGAGCGTGCCAAGCCCTTGCAGATGCGCGTTGCGCGCTGGTGACTGGAGAGCGTGCCAAGCCCGAGGGTCCGGAAGATGCGCGTTGGTCTAGATGTGCGTCAGGACGAACAGCTGCGCTGGGGTCTGCAGTGGAACGCTGGGGTGCCTCCCGTGGAAGTTACAGGGAGCGCAGAACAGTCTCCTCCACAGGCTACGGCGACAGCAGACGAAGGCTTGAGCGCATCTGGCGCGCTGGTCTGGATGTGCGTCAGGACGAACAGCTGCGCTGGGGTCTGCAGTGGAACGCTGGGGTGCCTCCCGTGGAAGTTACAGGGAGCGCAGAACAGTCTCCTCCACAGGCTACGGCGACAGCAGACGAAGGCTTGAGCGCATCTGGCGCGCTGGTCTGGAGTGGAACACTGGAATACCTCCCGTAGAGGATTAGAGAGCGCAGTACAATGTCTCCCTCCAGGCAAACGGCGACAGGTGGCCAAAGCTTGCACCTCGTCTCACGCCGGAGATAAAACAGCATAGGCAGACAGAGGATCTCCCGAAAGAGTCTAGATGTTTAGAGAATATGACTCGGCAAGTATACAACACGACCCCACGCCGAAACGAGGGGAAGCGCCCTGGTATTTAAAGCCCACCGGGGAACTAATTAGCCTGCCACCACAGGTGCGAGAGGTAATTGATAATAGTCCAGGTGTGGCCACTGAGAGTAAACGAGAGTAAAGAACGAGAGGGTGGGGGCTAGAGAGAGTGAGTGAGAAGGGAATTTCTAACAGTAGGCTTTAAAGAAACAGAGAAAAGGTGGTGAGCAGCGGGCAAAACCTCACAGAATGTACTCAGGTAGAGTTTGGTCACCCTCCGATTTCTCTGGAAGCCCCAGCAAAACCAGATTTTTCCTCCTCCCTCTGTTTTCCAACTCATCCGTTTTCATCTCCATTGTTCTCAATGTCTTTTCGGCTCGGTGTAACTCTCGCTGGGTTGTTTGCAGGTTGTCCTCTAGTGCAGAAATCCTCTCTTCCGCCTCATCCAGGCGCTGCTTGTGTTTGTCGACTACTTTGTTTGTTTTAGTCAGTCCTTCTTTAATCGCCGATACTTGGTTTGTCACCTATTCCAGACGAGTATCGATACCGTCTAAACGGCCCAATATTGCAATGCGTTGAGATTTTAACTCTGACATAATTTCGACCAGAGTGGGGTCATTGTCTGTTTCAATTGTTTGGTCGTCGACATCTGGTTTGTTTCGCTGGCCTTTCCTTGTTGTTGTCATCTTGCAAATCACCACGTTTTATCAAAAGCCTTTACTTAATTTAAGTTGAAACAAAATTATCGAAATTGTCCTTGAGTGGAGGTAAGAATTGCAAATTTAATCACTGAGACAGTGTAGAGCTCTTAGTTCAGGCAGCCATCTTGTTTCCCAGCAGCCCTTTTTGATGCTTCTCTCTACTTCCAGTCTACAGCAAAACCCAGGCTGGTGAGGCACCCGTACACTAAGCCCTGCAAACGAACCGTAGGTAAGCCCTAGGATGGAAGATCGGGATGCGAATACGCATCCTACAGGTCTATGGAGGTGAACCAGTCCCCCACCTGACAGCGTCTAACAGGTGGGAGACGGTCAACATTCTGAACCTTCCATGGGACAGGTCCAGTATGGGTATACACCCCCCCCCCGATTTCTCGGGCACCAGAGAATACCGGGAGGAAACGCCACGCATCGTGTCCTCCTTTGGGACCACGACGATGGCTTGCTTCGCCAACAGAGATTGGATCTCGTCGGCCAGAGCTGTCACTGCTGTTGACCCTGACAATAGGGTCTGTCCCAAACCTGAAAATGGAGGGTGGGGTTATGCAAACTGCAACACAAGTCCCCGCCTCAGCGTTCTCTCCATCCACCTCGACATATGGCACTGTTGTAGCCATATGTGATGATAATCCCAAAGCGCACCCACCGTCACTTGGCGCTGGTCCGCCAGGAACCGTACATAGGTGGCCCGGTCCCACCCGCTGTGCGTTGCCAACCCTGGACTCGCCAACCGCGCGAGCAGGGCGTCTTGCGGAGCCGGGATATCGCACCCTGACACTACCAACGAGGCAATCACACCCAAGGGGGAACCCCAACAGAAAGGGCCGGTTTGATACGGGGGAAGCTGACATCACACTGGGTGACATAAGCTCCCCCACTGAACATCTCCCCGGCATGGACTGCTGAGGATCTGTTCTGCAGCTGGACATTCAAGGCCCCCACACTGCCCAACACTGTAGCCCTGCAGTGATATTACTACCACCCAAATCCCGCATGCCTGACTGACCACCGCCGGTCTTCCGGCCGTGGGAGGCACTAACGTGATACCCGGCCTGGCGAGGGCGGGGCTAGGGGAACTCGCGCTGCGACCCCCTGGGCCTCAAGTTACCCCGCTGACAACCTTCGTCGTTGACAGACACAACACCAGGCTCACCAAACACAGACGCAGAACGTGTGGTGTGGGAGCCGCTTGACAGCACAGCATTCTCACGGACAGACCCAGGCCTAGCCAGCAACTGGGTGTCAGCCCCTGTCCCCATGAGAAGCTAAACGTGGTGCCGCTTGTGCTTCACTGAAGGCATGCGGCCCGCAGCCAAAGGGAACAAATCAGAGCCTGTATCCCGCTGGTGTTGGGGGGGGGAGTTACCGGAGTTACCGCCCACGCCCCTGCGGAAAGACCAAAAGTCCCTCTGCGGAGAGGGGAGCCCTGAGGAGGGAAAACCTTCTCTCCTCCTCAAGGGGAGACTGTTCCAACCAAAGATGTCTGTGAACAAGCGTTGACAGCATCCTAGCCCTCCCTGCGGTTATAGCTTGCGGCTAGGTCAAAAGCTGAATAACCTCAAAACCTTGCGCGATGTTTTGACGTCGGCTGGCCCTAAGGCCCCACCACCCGACACCATTTTTTACAGAAAAAACAGCTATTTGAACAATGTTGCCAGTCGCTGCTAATTCTATACCGCGGCGGTATAGGCTTTAACAGCCCACCAGCCACCTGCCGGGCCGACTCGCCTCATGGCGTCGGCCAGGCAGGACACCGTTCCATCATGTCAGAGGCAAAGGACTGATGCCACCTGCTTCACTAAGCACGGAACACCAGTGGTGGCTGCAGACCAAAGTCTACTACTAGTGAAGCACTGCCTCACTAGTAGGCATGCAGCAACCTCCACTGTGGTGTGCACCCATGAAGGGGTAAATGAATAAATGAACGAAAACCCTATTAACACATTGCAGAATGGGCTAGCCCAGGGGTGGCCAACCCGCGGCTCGCGAGCCGCATGCGGCTCTTTGCCCGTCAATGTGCGGCTCTTCCATCCATAAAGAAAAATAAAAAAAAATAAAAAAAAAATATTTTTTTTTATTTTTTTTTTCACTTTTTTTTTTTTTTTACTTTTTTTTTTTTATGTCACTCATTCCATAAGGACGTAGAATAAACATTTACAATTTTTTTTTAAATGGTCCATTTGCATGTTCTTGGTATCTGAATCTAGGGACATATATGGATCAGTGTCAGAAATAGTGTGTCTGTTACTAGGCTTGAGTAAATTGTAATGAACCAAAGGAGAATATCAATTCTATTTAAAAAAAAAATATATCTTTGACTGTAAACAACACCATGCTAAAATTGACCAGACCTGAAAAATCTAAGCAAATGAATAAAGGGAAGATGATTAAACAGAAGGTTTTGTAGATACAAATAATATGAATTCTGCCATCTTTTTTATAATGTAAATTTCTCCACCATTCTTCATCATATTGCAACACCGTTTTTTGCAAGACGTTCACAGAAAGGTAGAGAAACTAACTGCGTTCTGTTTTATGGCAATAACGTTCAGGTTTGTGGGAGATAATCCCAAAAAATAAGAGAAATTAAAAAGTAAATCCAGAAGTCAGATGATTGACAGGGGCTGGTGTGAGCTGGGTAGGGTAGTTTTTCGAAATTTGAAAGCCCTGAGTCTCTTCCTTCAAAAGACTACACTCACTTTTGGCTGTGCCACTTCCTCCTGTCAATATGCGCCGGTTTCCGACTCAATGCCCTGAGATTTCTATAATCTTATATTTCACTAATAACAGTTAAAATAATTGGTAAACAAACATAATGCTGAAAATATACACTTTTACTGTATATCTCGGGCTTAAGAGGTTAACCCTGTGAGGCCCAAATTAAAAAGAAATTAGCAACTTCAGAGGCCAGAGGGTGGGACATATAAACACATTTACTATCAAATAGCATTGTGAGGCTGAACAACAGGACCAATTGACTATACATGTGCTTAAAGGGGAACTATCTTATAAATGGCTTTTTTCAGTGTTTACCATTGTTTCTTAGCTATGTGGACTTATATTAATAGGATATATGTCTCTAATTCTCATATTGGCGAATTCTTCCAATTCTCCTCTCACAATATTCACCCTCACTGAACTGAGTCATCTGAAAATGTGCATATCTGTGATGTCAGAGATTTCTCAGCTGCATAATAATGTGGCAGTTGATGTGGCAGTTGGCACCAGGCCACACAGTGGTTGGAGCCCAGCCTCAAAACGGCTTAAGATCTTGAGGTAGAAAAATGCGGTTTTTAGTACTTGATTAGAAATACAAAACAATGCATTTTTTTTGAAAAAAACCTAGGTGTTCCATAGACTCACAGGAATTGTGTAAAAGTGCCCAAATAGTGAAAGAAATTGTAAAATAGTTCCCCTTTAACATTTTTTAAATAAACATTATTTTTTTAAATGGCTAAAAGTGATTTTGTAATTTTGCAACCGTGGGTCTCACAGGGTACTTTTAACCCTGTGAGGCCCAAATAAAAAAGACATTAGCAACTTCAGAGGCCAGAGGGTGAGACCTATAAACACATGAAGGGTGCCGTGACTGAAAAAAAAGGTTGAGAAACGCTGGTATATGGTGTGGCTCTTTGTGGTACCACAGTAATTTTTTTGTGGCTCTTAGTCTCTGACTGGTTGGCCACCCCTGGGCTAGCCCATACACACAATTGTTAAGGGGATGCAGACCAGAAAAAAACACCAGTCCCGTCCACACAATTCATAGATTCACAAAAAGCACACCAGCCCTGAGCCTAAGCCCATCCACCTATGTAAATGGTAAACAAGCCCCCGTTACACCCCCAACATTAGACACAGATTGACCGTCAGCATGAATGGTTAAGAGGAGGGAAGACCTTTTAGTAAAGACAGCCCTTGGCGGGGAACAAAGGAACGGCGTCCCAGCATTGTAGTATTAACATTAGCCGCGCGATCTAGGATAGCTGGGAAAACACCCAAAACAGAGTCATGACGACCATGTTTTCCCAAATATCCTGCCCCTCGCGCCAATACATCACTCGGCTGTCACACGGGACAACGAGCAGTATTACTCATGCTAGTATCAATGCCTGACAATGCAGGCCTTACCCGTGCACGACTTAGCTCGACTGCTAACCGTCGCGCGACGTCCCTCAGTCCGCTGTCACGAGACGAGGAAAACACAGGACAGGCCCGTTGCGCTGTTTAGGATGTGCCGAAAGATTCCAGGGGCTGGTGAACTTTTGGCGAATACCCAACATTGTGTAAATTCTCCCTGCGTTTTCATAACAGCTAGTTCACGGAGTGCACTGCTACTCCCGTGTTGGAAACAAAAAGAGGAAGGGTGAGTGTGACCATGTCCGGCGTCATATAGTGGGACGCAGGGGCGTGGCCTGGTCACGTGCATGTGAGTGCATTTGTTGTTTCGTGAGCACATTATGTGCTAGGAGATAAGAGATATCTCATAATGGCGAAGAGCGAGACACGATTGGCCAGTATGATAATATAACTGTAACTCTACCCATTTCAATACTAACTCACTGCAACTCTGCTCCTTTCAATACTAACTAACTGTAACTCTGCCCCTTTCCATACTAACTCACTGTAACTCTGCCCCTTTCAATACTAACTTACTATAACTCATGGACCTGTACTTCACGACTTTGTGAAATGGTGTGATGAGAATTACTTGGACCTCAATGTCTCTAAGACTAAGGACATGATAATTGACTTTAGACACAACCCCGATCATCAAGCCAGTGTAGCTAGTGTAATTCACGACGAGGACGTCCAGATTGTTGAATCGTACAAATACCTGGGAACATACGGTTATCCTATAACCATAGTTATATGAGTATAGCGAGCGCTCTGCTCGTAGTGGAACATATCCCATATCCAGTCTAATACTGAATACATTTCTTCACATGTACACACCCATCCACCTGGCCACACCCCCATCCACTCCTCTACATAAGCGGGGTTGCGGCCATACTAACAGCTCCTTTCCAAGTCTTTCACCACTGAAGGCGAAGACCACAGGGTCCTCAGTGAGTCCGAGCAGAGCGCTCGCTATACTCATATAACTATGGTTATAGGATAACCGTATGTTATATATCGTATTAGCTTACGCTCTGCTCGTAGTGGAACACAGGAGCTGAGAAGAGCGGAAGCTCGACAAATGTACCCGCTGAGGCCCCCCACAACCATCAGAACCGGGGAGGACCCGAGCCTCCGGACCAGGGGCGGATTTATGATTGTAGGAGATCCGGGGCTTAGCCCAGATAGGTGCCATTTTTTTTTTTTTTTTTTTTTTTTACCCCCTCCACGGCATATTTTTTTTGAATTTAATGAACCTGTACGTGCACTTTCCTGCAATATAGAGCCTTCAATCTTGACCAATAAAGCTGCTCTTTTCACTATAAAACTCAGTTAACCATAACGTAGTTATGGTTAGATTTATATATTGGGGGGGATATATCATATTTTTCATATGATCAAAAAGTGGTGGAGCAAGAGCATACCTTTGCTCCCCCAAGTTCAATAGTGGGAGAGCAGAGATGCTCCGAATGCTCTTATGGCCAGGCGTCTATGATTCACTGATACAAAGTAAAATAGTGCAGTGCAATAAAATAGTTAGTAAAATAGAATAAAATAATGCAATAGTGCATTGCAATAAAATAGTTATCATCGTATTTTTTCGGGAGGCCGGTAAGGAGTGCATTACAGTAGTCGAGTTGGCTTGAGATAAAGGCATGGATCTGGTTTTCAGCGTCCTTTTGATTTATAAATGGCCGTACTTTAGCTATGTTTCTAAGGTGGAAGAATTAAGTTTTTGTCAACTTGTTGATTGTGATTTAAAGCTTAGGTCTGAGTCTACCATAACACCAAGACTTAACTCACTCAAATACAGTTAGCAGCTGGATAGACCACAGATGGAAATTAGCTTCTGCTAAATCTGGTGCAAACATATTTTCATGTAACAATGATGAATTGTCAAAAAAAAAAAAAAAAAAATTATATATATATATATATTTTTTTTTAAATAGATTCAGGGCTTTTCAGAAGACATTCGGGGCTTGAGCCCAAGTAGCCACCCCCTAGCCCCGCCCCTGCTCCGGACCCCCCTAGTGGAGGACGGGAGGGAATCGGATCCGAAGAGGGTTTAGCAACTCAAACGCACAGGGTGAGCAGATCGTGGGACTTACCTTCCTACAGAAGAACCCACAACTACACAGGCGCGCAACCCACATGCCACTAGGCAAGGCCAGATTAAGGATTCAGAGGCCCCCGGGCCATATTCTTGTGGAGCCCCCCCCCCCCCCCCCCACACACACACCCACACATACACAGTGGCGTTTTTTTTTTTTTTTTTTAATTGATCCGTAACATTGTCCAACCAATCCTCCTGGTTTTCATGTTCAAGCACCGGCGGCGGCGGGCTGTCATCATCGCGGTCTGCCTCAGAGTCAGAGTCAGAGTCATTCGTGTTGGTGTTGGGGCTGGGCTGTGGAGATGCGGCGGGCGTATATGAACAGGTGGCAGCCACTGGTGGTTGTGGGCCGGCTGAACTAGAGGCTGCCGCTGCCTCTTCTCTGTCGCTAGCATCAATAATAATAACGTTAGCATTCTCGTCCTCTCTGCCCGCGGCGCCCGGTTGCTGCTACTACTAGTGCTAGCCAGGGGGCTATCCTCCTCCTTACCTGACGAGGTGAAAAAAGTAGAGATAGTCGGTATGCTTTGCCGAAGTAACGCGGTCTTTCTGTCCCTTTCCTCTTTAGATTTTAACTTAGCAGCTCCGCTTTCCCACCGTTTAACTTTTTTATCCATGTTTTTTGAGTCTCATATGATCATACAGTACTACTCGAGTCTTAGCCTACTTGATCAACGTGCAAGTGTAATTCTCGCGGGCAGTGGTCACCTGACCTGACAGTGACCCCTGGACCTGGATGTCAGTGTCACGTAGACTCAACGTCTCTCACCCCTCATTATCAAACAATCAATCATATTTTTATTTGCAATACAAAAAATTTGATAAAAATAGATAGAAAAGAGATGAGATGATACTAGTAGTCACTATAGATGCTGTGAAAGTAAACGCTGGATGAGGATCTGATTATATATATATTTTTTTCCGTATTTCTTAAATTTTTTTTACTAGTGTGTAGTGGAGGCCCCTAGTCACTAGGGGGAGCTCGATGATATCCGCTATCAGCACCGGCGGGTCTCTGCTGTCTGTCATGAATAATGATCCAAATCTGCCTCATTCGTGTCGGGGCTGCATCTATTCTTTTACCAACGGATTTCCAGTTCCGCGTTCACGTTCTGCGATCTGATTGGCCACTGACGTTTCTGGTGCGATCTGATTGGCCACTGACGTTTCTTAGGCGACTCTTTCGAAGTTGGTTAAGGTTAGAGTATGGAATCAGGGCTGGTGTTCTATCGCCCTGCTCTAAGACAAACTCTAACCTTAACCAACTTCGAAAGAGTGCCTAAGCTTAACCGGTGAAAGAAAGAGGCGTCACACGATTGGCGCTACCAGAAACATCAGTGGCCAATCAGAGCGCAGAACGCGAACGCGGAACTGGAAATCCGTTGGTAAAAGTATTCAGGCGTCTGGGCTGGGATGTGGAGATTTTCTTTGTATTGCTGTTTTTACCCCAAACGGAAAACCTCAAACTCTTATGAAGAGGAGAAAAAATACTCAAGATTAGCCACTTGCAGACGGCAGGGTGTGACGTACTGTATATTTTAGTTGATGAAATATTTTTGTTGACTAAATATTTTAGTTGATGAAATATGTTTTCATTTCAGTGTCACAGTATGACATCGATCTCCAAAATAAGAAAAATTATTTGGGGCCTCTAGTGACGAGGGGCCTCCAAAAGGCCTCGAGTGACGAGGGGCCTCCAAAAAAAATAAAAATAAAAGTTTAAAAAATAATAATAATAATTTGGGGCCTCTTGTGACGAGGGGCCTCCAAAAAGATAAAAGATTTAAGTTAAAAAAAAATTTAAAAAATATTTTGGGGCCTCTAGTGATGAAATATTTTCTTATTTTAAATTTTTTGGAGGCCCCTCGTCGCTAGAGGCCCACGGGCCGTGGCCAGGACGGCCCGGTCGTTAATCCGGCTATGCCACTAGGGAACGAACGAGAAGAAGAAGAGAAAACGTTACAATCCCTAATATCATGGGGTCAAGGTCAAGAACCCAACCCTGTGCCAAGGCCGTAGCAGCGGAGCACGAAGGAGGACCCAGCCCCAGGAAGGGTCAGGACCCCCCGGAAAAAGGGGGCCTGGTGAGGCCAACGACGCCGCAGCATCGAGACCCCACCAGGCGGTCACTAGTGACACCACCCCCCACATCGCCAGCGTATCGGACAGGGCCCATCCAAGAGCAGGCCCTTCCCCCCTACAGCACACCGCCCTGAAGCACTCAAAGAGGCTACACCCCCACAGCAGGACCAGGCAGCGCACCGGGGAGACAACCAAAGAGGTTTTTTCATTCAGTGTGCGAAATCCAGTCTCTTTTGAGCTTTAACAAGTCCATCAAAGTCAGGTTGAATGTTTGAGGTGGAGATGCGAAGCACAGCTGACAGATGTTCATCAGTGAGAGAGGATCTGTACCTGGATTTGGTAAACTTCATGACTGAGAATGTCTGTTCACATATGTATGTGGATCCAAAGAGAACCAACATCTTCTGAGCATGTCTCCTCATGTTTGGAAAGTGATCCTCCTTGAGAGCAGAGTAGAACTCTAGCAGTGATGCTGACTTAAAGTGCTCTTTCAGTAGTGAATCAGACTGCAGGTCAATGAGTTCAAGCTGAACATCAGTGGGTGCACTATCAACACTGCAGGTAAAGGGAGAGGAAACCAGCTGCATTTCATCCTCAACCTTTTTGAAATCTTGAAAACGCCTTGAAAATTCATCATGCAGTGCTCCTAACATGGATGAGTACCTGTGCCGGTGATCAGCTGATGGTTTGACTTCTTTCAGGGTTTTCATGTGTTCGAGATTGTTGCTGCCTAGTTGCCTTGAAATTAATTGCAAATAAAAAAAAATCAAATTCAAATAACCACACTTTCGACAGTTTTCGGCTTGCCATTCCCCCGACTGCTTTGTTGTTGAATCAAGTAAAATCCTAGTGAAGGATTTGGGGTGCTTTTCCAATGTATGTGATTTATAGATTGGGGGGAGATGATCACAGCTAAAACGAGTGTCTCGAAATGTGCATGGAAGACTACATGACAGCGACCAACAATTTTCAGAGAAAATTGCCTCTCTCTAAGCAAGAGCACAACCCCAGCAGAAGCTGAGGGATTTACACTGTATCCCCAAAAATATAGTGAATCAACACACATTTTGTAAACAAAATCATATTTGAGGGGAGGGGGGGGGGGGGGGGGGGGGGCCCAGGGGCAAACCGGGGAATAATTTCACCCACCCCTTACCACCTTACCCCTGATACGACGCCAAATGTGTAGAGTAAGCTTTACATAATGCACGCCAGCACGGCCGGAGACCTTGTTTGAACAGGCACAGCCCTGCTTACTGTATGTGTGAAAAAAACTTGCCACTTGTTATTGTCATCATTACCCTCAAGTATGAATAACAAGCTGAGAGAGGGACTCACCCCTTGATCATATGCCACTATGCACAGCATTGTAGGGTAACCCAGCCAGTTGTGGGCTCAGCCACGTTGTCTAACATTACATGAACAGTGCACACACAACTTCTCATCATACAACAAAAAACCCAGTTCATTTTTACTCACGTAAAAACAACGCTGTTCCTAGGTAGAGAGAAAGGCACAAGCCTTGGCCAACGCTACCCAAGCTATACAAGGCAACCAAGACAATTCTCACACAGCACACGCCGTATCTCCAAATGTAGTGAAGTAACATATGTTTTGTAGACAAAGACATCGTTATTAACAAAAACTTTTGGGAGGGGGAGGAAGGAAGAGTGGGGTAATGTCCAATGGACATCTTACCTGCACAAAGGAACGCAGGACGAAAGGCCACAACACAGGTTGGTCTCCACGTTGACGAAGGCCTCTCGTTGGCTAGGCCAAAAGAAGCTATGGCCGGAGCGAGGCTCCGGTGAGACGCCCCCCTCCTGCAGCCGGTCATGGTGCAGGGCCGACTACATCTTCTGTCAAAGTGCCAGGGCCTGCTATTCTCACGGCTACGCCAATGGTTGTAGCACAAGCTAACAGCTAACTCTAGGCTAACTGATAGCATCAAGCTAACGTTCCCAGCCGAGCGAAGCCGGTAGCTAACATTGTAGCTAACAGCTAACTGGCTAACAGTTAGCTCAAACCGGCTATCGCTAACCACTAGCTAACGCAGAAGCAGGCTATGCGGCTACCACTGAAAACTGCACAACGTGAGAAAAGCAATACAGGCCAACACTTCAGACAGCCGCTGTCTTTTCCTCTTCTCATCCGAAGAAAAGAAGGGGAAAAAAGGCAACACACGTCCCTCTTCAGAACGGTGTTTACCAGACACAGCGGTGCCGGCAACAAGTCCCTCGCGGACTATTAGCCGACTTGAGCATGGAGATATTCTCATAATGAACACCAAGCTCACCTCCCTCGCACCGGGTGCTTTTCAATCCGCAGATTCGGTATCACGGTCCCAGGAAAACAAAGCTCTTACTTGAGGAGCAGCTAATGTTAATGTGGGCATCAAACCAGAACCCCCTCCACGCCGCTAAGTGGCAACGAAAGAGGATCCCAGCCTGGAGCCGGCCTTCGTAAGCTGTGTAGTTGTTCCCCCCACAACCGACACACCTGGCGCCCGCGTCGCAAAAACATCACCCACTCCGAGAGGCCGTCAGCCCTCACACGGCCGAGCTCCTCCCAAGCAAAGTGTCCAACTGCAGAGCCGGAGGTAATGCCGGCGGGGATTGCTCAGCGACGCAAGCCCCTAATACGAAGCGCCGGTGGAAGTCAGAATGATCATCATCTTCAACATTATCGCTGTATTTCCTCGAAAATAGTGAGAGAGAAAACAAAGATATAATGTCAACGCAGCTCCTTCTCTTCAACGTAGCTCCTTTCCAACTATTTCGGCACTAAACTCAAGTGGTGTATACACTGTATACAGACACTTGTCGGTGGTGAATATAGGGAAGGAGCTGTTAGTATGGCCACATCCCCGCTTATGTAGAGGAGCGGATGGGGGTGTGGCCAGGCGGATGGGTGTGTACATGTGAAGAAATGTATTCAGTATTAGACTGGATATGGGATATGTTCCACTACGAGCAGGGCGTAAGCTAATACGATATATAACTGTGTTTGACTGTAAACTGAAGTTCAACTTAAATACAGAGTACATTGTTAAAAAAGGTCAGCAGAGGATCTACCTGCTGAGAAAGCTGAACTCTTTTAATGTTAGCGCGAAGATCCTGAGCTCTTTTTATAGTTATTATTGAAAGCCTCCTAACTTTTTCTTTTATCTGCTGGTTCAGTGGCCTGTCTATTAAAGATAGGAACAGCCTACAGTACATTGTGAAAGTGTGCTCCAAAATAATTGGAGTAAAACAGAGAGACCTATGTTCTCTCTGGACGGACCAGGTGGTCAAGAAGGGGACGAGCATCAGTAATCAACCTCTCCACGCTCTGTCTCAGCGGTTTTCACTGTTGCCTTCTGGCCGCCGTTATGACGTTCCACCAAGTAGGACCAACCGTTACGCCAAATCTTTTGTCCCCTCGGCTATCAGACTTTTAAACACAGACAGTAGTCATTTTAAGTAGCCTTTTGCACTTTGTTGTCTGTTTTTACTTTTACTTTGCTGGATTGTGTATCACATGGAGTGTTGTTTTTGCCGTGCTGTCGTTGAGATGTTTTGTTTTGTTGTTTTTGTTGCTTGTTGCGTGTGAAGCTGCAAATATGAATTGCCCCACGCGGGATCAATAAAATTGTCAGAATCTGAATCTAACTCTGCCCTTTCAATACTAACTCACTGTAACTCTGCCCCTTTCAATACTAACTCACTGTAACTCTGCCCATTTCAATACTAACTCACTGTAACTCTGCCTGGCGGCAAACTCTGGCGATAGGAGTTTTAAGATGTGATGTTTATTCACAATCTATGATTACCATCTGGTAATGTAGTTTTATGTAAAAACCATGAGCGACCACGTTTCAAGACCATTCCTAATGGTAAATATTTCACAAATGCTGCACAAAAATTCCAGAGAGATATTTCAATAACTTTTGAGCCATACGTGATGGGGTTTGGATTATTGTTTTTCTCCAGTTCTCCTTTATCCGGTAAACCTATTTTTATTGACATTAGGTGAAAGGAAAAATACGTGAGTGAACTCCCCGGGTGATAGGAGGATGAGATGGGCTCTATTTTAGCCAAGCGAAGGCCAAGGACGGACAGTCATCTGGAGCCTTTTAGCCCTGGAGTTTTTCCAGTGGGCCGGTAAGGAAATCAAAGGGCAAAGGAATGTCCTAGGGCAAGGCTATTTGATTGTTGACCAGCCCTACCTTGGGATGCACATAAATACATAATACCTTCCCCATTCACAGGTCCAACTCCCACGCCCATTTTATCTCATTTTGGAATATTCTGTCCCATGGTCGTTTTCTGTTGTGTGTGAAGCTGCTCTCCCGATGTGCCAGAAACCACATTTAGGGGAGCATGACTCCGGGACATTTGGGCCATTCTAGTAATGGAGTTACTGTTGATTTAACCAATTACGCATCAGGAAAGGGCTTCTACTTATCACAAAAGTTGTTATTGGGAGTTTCAGTAACAATTTCTTTCACAAGGTTAGCCATGGATTTGTATTGAATCCAACTCTTAAGACTGTTGGGGTCAAGGAATTTAATTGGAGTCAACTCTCCATCACTAACCACACCGGGAGAGAGTGCACAGCAACGTTACGCAGTAGTTTAGTCTGAAAAGCAGCCAGCCTAGCTAACCTGTGAGCAGCAGCAACAGTTCATGGTGTGATAATAGCAGGCAATAGTGACTCAGTAAATTATTTGTTAGATGTTACAAAAACGTTTATGAATTATAACCCTAGTTATATGAATACTGGCGTAGAGAGTATTCTATTGGACTGCTCTGTGCGCCTATTGGCCCCTGCTGAAAGACTTCTACTCAATGCTATCACTGACCAGCACCACGTACCGCTGCTTGCATATAAGCAGGTGTGGTTGCAGCTAATCTCTCTTTCGTAGCTTCTTTCACAAACATAGAGTGTAGCCCTGGTCAGTAGGCTACACCCCCTGTTGGCCCCCAAAACAGAGGGAGTAACCAGGCTCTATTGTGTCCCACAAGTTGTTGCAGCTGTTTTTGGCTTGATACCATTTGTTAAATAGATTTGGTGCTAAATGTAACCATATTAAAGAATTTACATGGTAGAAATCCCTCCAAAATACCACATTAAGACCTTAAGGAACACCATAGACCTTGAGGAACACTATAGAAAAATGTGTGGTGAGATTTTATATCAAAATCCTTCGACATTTCTCTAAGAATGGCATTTTTTGGATGGCAAGCGCTTCTGTTCTGGAAATTGCTCAGAAATGGCAATATACCTAGGAAAGCCATATGTCTTCTGAATGCCCTAGGTCTCTCGTTTGTGGTAGTAAAGTTTCACGAGGCTATAATTATCCAAGAGGTCACAATAGGTCATTTTATACAGTGAGGTCAAGTTAATAAAAAGAAAATGGTCTCGCTACAATGAAATGGCTACTATCGGGACTAACATCATCAACCATGAATATAGATGGGCTCATTGGATCCACAAGAGTCTCAGGTTTCCGGTAATACGTAATTCATGCAATTCCAAGACTGTGTAGGGACCCCGGAAATAGTATGCAGAAATAGCCAATTAAACCATTTTAGAATAGGCGAAAATAACACATTTGTACAAAAAGCTGCATGTTTTTTCCCAACACTGCATGGGATTAGCATAGAGTAGTCATTTCTGTAAAGGGGGGATTCGTGAGCACCCATAGAACCTATTTTCATTCCGATATCTTGTGTTGAAAGGTCAAGGAACCCATTTTTCGTTATTAATTTTTTTCCCTAGCCAACATCTTGCCTCACTTTGCAGCATGATTTAGTCCTCATCACACCAAGCTAGCATGACATGGTACCTTGTATGCCCATGGTCGTATCGCTTCACATGATACCAGTATCTTCGCTCTACCTTTAAGACTGAGCCCGCTACAGCCTCTGAAAGACAGTCCCGCCGCTTCAGTTGCTTGGTGCCCCGGGAGCCCTGGTTCCCCTGGGCACTCATCCAGTTGTCCATATGGTTCATCCGGCCCTGGCTGAGGCCATGATTTAGGGTCAGCGAAAGAAAGGCAGTGGTGTTGCAGAAGGTGATGGGGGATGAAGCAATGTTGATGGGTAAAACATTTACGGGTTACTGGCAGACGTAATTTTTTACACACAATAGTGCTTGATGATGTGATATCTCGCTGCATCGAGTGCCTAGCTCACGGCACGTGTTTAGTACATTTCTCGACAAAAAATGTAGGACTAAATACTTGCCCTTCCCATTGTGACTTGAGAGATTATTTTCAGATCCCTATAGATTCTCCCTTGTCACAGACACACACACACACCCTTCATCTCCATATAGATGCAGCTATACAGTCGGACGGATTGGTTAGTTTCCCCGTTTACTCTTTTAGAAGTGCAGTAGCTTTCCTGCAGCAAGACAGAATGCTGTTCTTCATGCAGATATCCGGTATGATCTATGAGTAACTCTGTGCCATAGCAATCATCGAGTCTCGATAACATTACTTCACACAACGCCGCGACTAGTAAACCTATTAGATTGATCAGTGACAAACTGGGATTCAAACTTTCTGCTTGTTAGTGACAACGACTTGTGGTCTCAAGCTCGCAATATAAGCAGATAAACCTGAACCTACAATAAAGAAAATACATAATGGTGGTTGCAATATGCAAAGGTATGGTAATTTTATGCACACTGTCAACCTACATAGTGGCTCCACTCCATTCATTTCAAAAGATATGACTGCAATTAGGGGACAATTGATTGAAATCATTTGCGTTTTATGAATCTGTTACTTCCGAGCCTGACAGGGCGTCACACAATTCCATGACAGTGTAGCCTATATTCTTTTTCTCAGCACTGGGGGAGATTAACTACTGTTATTGAACCCTGATGCAGAAGCGGCGGATATGCATTTCAAACAAACTACTCGCTATACCGGCGATTTGCATGCGGCGTGTCATTTGCCCATATTCACTGATTACCTAATGATTTATGCTTTAATATAACGCTGCAGAATCCTCTCTCAAAGCAATACACATACCTTAACAGCGACTTAA
This sequence comes from Notolepis coatsorum, assembly GCF_963971535.1. Classification (NCBI taxonomy): domain Eukaryota; kingdom Metazoa; phylum Chordata; class Actinopteri; order Aulopiformes; family Paralepididae; genus Notolepis; species Notolepis coatsorum. Next base: position 64,868,227 of record NC_140168.1, on the reverse strand, counting down.
CATGCCCAGGACAGAGAGGAAGATTGAAATGATAGTTTAAGGGCTGTGGGGGTGGAGGAGTCTTATCAGTTAAGACTTCCTTTGTATGTAGAGATATCCCCCCTCTCTCTCTCTCTCTCTCTCTCTCTCTCTCTCTCTCTCTCTCTCTCTCTCTCTCTCTCTCTTCTCATCTCTCTCTCTCTCTCTCTCTCTCTCTCTCTCTTCTTCTCCTTGGAAGGCAAGGTGGCGCTGATGAATTCTTAAGCAGATCTGGCTGATAATTGTATTTCATAACTGTCACGCGGAGAGGGACTGTCCGCTGAGAAGCTATTTGTGTCACTGCGTCTCTCTCCCTCCCTCTCTCTCCTCCCTCTCTCTCCCTCTCTCTCTCCCTCCCTCTCTCTCTCTCTCCCCTCTCTCTCTCTCCCTCTCTCCCTCTCCTCTCTCTCTCTCTCTCTCTCTCTCTCTCTCTCCCCCTCCTCCCTTCTCTCTCTCTCTCCATCCCTCTCTTCTCTCTCTCTCTCTGTCTCATTCCTCGACGCAACCCCCTTCAATAAAACTCAAATCACGACAGAGATTGTTAAATCTACCTCCAGGATTATTAAATCCAAACGGAGAATTTATGGGTGACACTTCATAACAATTAATCAGAAATGCTTGATTAATAAAGTTCTCTCAGCTCTACCCCACCCCCTCCCCGCACGACCCCACCCCCTCGCTCTCCCTGTCTCTCTCTTCCCCACCCTCCTCATCACTGAAGTCTGTATGGAGGAGGAGGGGAACAGACGTTGGCTGGCAGGATGGTTGTCAGGGACGACATGGGTGTCATTCTTTTTGATTAATGGGGCAGTGTGACCCCGCCCCTAACCCTCCCTCTCTCTCAGCATGCCACTCTCACCTCTGCGAAGCCCCCCCCCCCACCCCCCCCCCCCCCACCCCCCCCCCCCACCCCCCACCCCCCCCACCCCCCCCACCCCCAAGAACAGGTAAAAATAGATGTGGGCTAAGTTATGTTCTCTCTCTCTCTCTCTCTCTCTCTCTCTCCTCTCTCTCTCTCTCTCTCCTCTCTCTCTCTCTCTCTCTCTCTCTCTCTCTCTCTCTCTCTCTCACACACATTATACCCAGAGACTGCCTGGGAGAAAAACGATGGGAAGGAAGGAAGAAAATAAGGAAAGAAAGAAAGAAAGAAAGAAAGAAAGAAAGAAAGAAAGAAAGAAAGAAAGAAGAAAGAAAGAAAGAAAGAAAGAAAGAAAGAAAGAAAGAAAGAAAGAAAGAAAGAAAGAAAGAAAGAAAGAAAGAAAGAAAGAAAGAAAGAAAGAATATAAAACAGACAGAAAAAAAGAAAGAAAGAAAGGTTTTTCAGAAATTAAAGGAGGCAGGACGACTTGCTAGAGACTTTTTGGAGAATGTCACACAGCTAACCTTGTCACCGTGACAAGTCAGCTGTGATTAATTAGTTGAGTAATATTGAGCAATTAGGTCAGGGAGAGTGTGTGTGTGTGTGGCAAGTGGTCACTTATTTGTGTGTGTGTGTGTGTGTGTGTGTGTGTGTGTGTGTGTGTGTGTGTGTGTGTGTGTGTGTGTGTGTGTGTGTGTGTGTGTGTGTGTGTGTGTGTGTGTGTGTGTGTGTGTGTGTGTGTGTGTGTGTGTGTGCATGCGCGTGCGTGCGTGCGTGCGTGGGTGTGTGTGTGTGTGTGTGTGTGTGTGTGTGTACTAAGTGATATTAGAGAACAACAACAGCGTTGTTTGAGTTCCATTACATGATCATATACTCTGTGTGATCCACGTTGTCATCACAGGACTATAGGCAGCAGTCACACCTTACTGCTCGTAGTTGAACTGAATGCATGTGAAACAGAGCGACCAAATCACCTGCTTTTCGCCAGACGTCGGCGCAGAGTCTGTGTGTCCTCTAGGATGCTGACACGCCGTTATTATTTATTTAATATACCACCTGCGCCGACCACGTGTCGTGTACAATACCCATACCGCCCCCACCCCCACCTGTCTGTGCTCTATAAAGCCACTCTCCTACGCAGTCTCGAACATTTCTCTATCAAACATCTCCGCCCCAAAGGGGAAGTACACTAACTGATGCTACGTACCAATCTTTAATGTCAGTGACCTCCGGGGCAAAAGAGTACCGCTTGGTATTGTGCTTTGTTTACATTTTCTTTTCTTTTTTGTCTGATGTGTGGGTTGAATTTCAACAGGGATAGGGGAGGTGTTGCTACTGTTGACTCTGCCAAGAGAGGTCTGGAGAGAATTTCACAGTGTAATAAGTTACTAAACTGCAACCCACACATCAGGCTCTTTTGCCTAGAGGTTGCTGTTTGACAGCATTACAGATAAAAACAAATACAATCTGCATGGGGAGCTTATTGGAGACAATCCCTCTACTGTTTTCAGTTTTATATATATATATATATATATATTCATATATATATTGCCCAATAGGAATTATTAAAATGTTAGTGCAATGAGCCATCAAATCAAGATTTAAAAGGATTTTTGGACATTGAGGGCTAGATCCACAAAGAATGGATTGCACGGAGCAAGTTGCACCCTTACTTACAATTCATTGCTAGTGTACTACTATGCGCTAGAGCCAGTTCACAGGTAACAAGGTCTGCTGTTTCAAAATACTGGGGGACCATGTTCTCTCTCTCTCTCTCTCTCTCCTTGTGCGCATGCGTGTGAGTGGAGCGGAGTTCGGAGCCTGGGGAGTGATTGCGTGTGAGTGAGTTTCTAACTTTTTCTATCTTTTCTATTTATATGTTGTTTGTCAAGTTGTGAATTAGAGTGTTGCTTATTTATTGTTAGGTTGCTGTTTTAGTGTGTGTTGTTGTGTTAAACGGAGTTTAAAGGTTTGTTCTCAGTCCGTTTGGCTAAAGCCGACCAGCCCCAAGATACCAGGCGCGCAGGATGGCTGATTTGAACAAATTGAGTAGGAAACACGGCATTAAGATTGGCACCGTGTTCCCCTGCTCAGTTGAAGAGGTTAGTTTAGCGGTAGGTAAAGTTGTTGGTTACAACAGTATTAAGTCTGCAGGGAAAATGAATAGCGCTGTGGTTATCTTTTTGGATCGAGTTGAGAACATAGCTGTCAACATTGGGTTTTGAAAAAACGTGCAGGTTTTAGCCCCGCCCCTTCTCCTGGCCCCGCCCCCTCAGCCCGCCCCCTCCCACCCGGCCCCGCCCCCTCCAAATGGAGCTGCCTCGTCGCTGCCATCTGCTGGTCAAAACCGGTATTATTTTGTTTTCCTACTGTGTAGAGTGTAAATGCTATAAAAATACAGTAAATTACCTTTTATCAAAATATTAACCATTAAATAAAGGTTGTAATCTGTAAATGCATTTGATTTTACTGTAATTTGACAGTATTTGGAAACCATAGATGCCAGACATTTAGTTTTCTTGCAGGTTTTTTTCTTACAGTCTACAGTCAGTGAATCCTAAATCTCCACTAGGCAACCACTTAAAGTTATCAGTCCAACAAGGACTGGGTGAACTAGTTGCTACATTAAATTAATCAGATACCTGGTTGAAAGTGAAATGCTGTGAACATCCCTGCATTAAGTGTAAGACAAATTCAGTATAAATTCAGTTTATGTAGTAGTAGCATTAACATGTTCATATTTATTGAAATCTTACAATTCATACATAAATGTTATGATGAATTGAAAATGGGGGAAGAAGTCCTTCTCTGGTCTGCATCCCCTTAACAATTGTGTATTGCACAATACTGTATTCTACCCATCTGTTAAAGTTAGCAATCAATCAATGTATTACCAGTGTCTTTATACCTTCATCACTGTAGGCTACAAATTAATACGACAACTCAAGAAGAATCAAGAGGTTTATTTGTCACATACAGTGAAATGCAGGTGGTCACGCCCGCATTGATTGTGCAAAATGCTAAAAAATATAGGTAACAGGATATGCATGATAAAAAAAGACATGCCATGTTCCTGAAAAAGCTATAAAAAATACCTATGGTCATTAATTTAGCAGTGGGAAATGGGAATATCATTTTTGGAACAGTGTGTGTGTCTATTATGTCTGTGTAGTATGTCTGTATTGAGCCGTACTGTATTGTACCCATTCTGCAATCTGTTAAATAAAGTTTTCATTCATTCTACAGAGAAAAATTATAGAAAAAAAGCCAATGCGATTTTGTGTTTTTCCTCAATATCTCTGCAATGCCTGCGAGTTACCAGTAACTGTATTTGTCATACCATGACAATTCACGACAACTTTTAAAACGGATCAATTTATTTATATGTATAAATCGCATTCAGGAAATTGGGCGTCAGTGGAGGAATGGGAGGAGGGGACAGTGGAGGCGGAGAGGCGCAAACGGCTGTTAGTGTTCACCAACCAACACATTTACACATTCCTGCATTTGTATTGTTTTATCCACAGAATATTTGCAAACCTTTTGTTCCAGAGACAAAAGCCACAAAGTGGGCAATCAAGAGACACTGGCTAAGTTGATTTGACACGCTCGGTCCGCGGCCGCCTCGGTGCGTCAGTCTACTCAATCCCCTGAGCTCTGAGCTTTATCCGGTCGCGTCGCTGTCTTCTTCTGGTCGCAACGGTCTGACTTCCTGTGATAACGGTCTAATCTACACTGCTGCCACCTGTCGTCACGGAGGAGAATTGCACCCATTTTGTAAAAAAAAAAATAATAATAATAATAATAAGCACAAAATACGTACCAATCCGTGCGCCGTGAAGAGGCCGTGCAGAGGGTCGAAAAACAGGAGAATCCCGGTAAAACCGTGAGTGTTGACAGCTATGGTTGAGAAAGTGAATGCAGCAATTGAACGCAGTATTATTGTTCGGGACCTACACGTTCCCGTGTTGCCACTTGCGCAACCGTCAACTAAAATCACGTTGTCTAATGTACCACCATTCATCTCTGATGAGTTTCTGATAAAAGAGCTGTCCAGACATGGAAAGATAGTCTCTCCCATTAAGAAGGTGCTTACAGGATGCAAATCACCTTTGTTGAAACATGTTGTTTCTCATAGACGATTTTTGTATATGATTCTGAATAACAGGAATGATGAGTTCAACATGAGATTCCATGTTAAAGTGGAAGATTTTGATTATGTATTGTTTGCATCATCAGAGACCATGAAGTGCTTTGGGTGTGGGGGGGAGGGGGCATGTAATTAAAGCATGCCCTAAAAAGCAAGCTCAAGAAGCGCATGCAGACCAGGGGCGGAGCTAGGGGGTGGCTACCTGGGCTCAAGCCCCGGATGTATTCTGAAAAGCCCTGAATCTATTTAAAAAAAATAAAAAAATAAAAAAAAATAAAAAAAAAAATATATATATATTTTTTTTACAATTCATCATTGTTACATGAAAATATGTTTGCACCAGATTTAGCAGAAGCTAATTTCCATCTGTGGTCTATCCAGCTGCTAACTGTATTTGAGTGAGTTAAGTCTTGGTGTTATGGTAGACTCAGACCTAAGCTTTAAATCACAATCAACAAGTTGACAAAAACTTAATTCTTCCACCTTAGAAACATAGCTAAAGTACGGCCATTTATAAATCAAAAGGACGCTGAAAACCAGATCCATGCCTTTATCTCAAGCCAACTCGACTACTGTAATGCACTCCTTACCGGCCTCCCGATTAAATACGATGATAACTATTTTATTGCAATGCACTATTGCATTATTTTATTCTATTTTACTAACTATTTTATTGCACTGCACTATTTTACTTTGTATCAGTGAATCATAGACGCCTGGCCATAAGAGCATTCGGAGCATCTCTGCTCTCCCACTATTGAACTTGGGGGAGCAAAGGTATAATCTTGCTCCACCACTTTTTGATTATATGGAAAATATGATATATCCCCCCCCAATATATAAATCTAACCATAACTACGTTATGGTTAACTGAGTTTTATAGTGAAAAGAGCAGCTTTATTGGTCAAGATTGAAGGCTCTATATTGCAGGAAATTGCACGTACAGGTTCATTAAATTCAAAAAAATCTGTCGTGGAGGGGGTCGTGCCTGAGCCCCTCCAAACCACACATTGCCTGAAAAAAAAAAAAAAAAAAAAAAAAAATGAAAGAAGAAAAAAAAAAAAGGGGGGGGCCCATCTGGGCTAAGCCCTGATGCAGACCTTGGGGAGGGAACTAGTGGGCAAGGAAGATAACCGTCAAATAATGAGACTGTGGTTTTAGAAATTAGTGGTAAGGGACAGTCAAGAGTGGCTAGGAAAGAACCAGCTGCTGTAGACGGGGCTACAGTTGAGATACAAGCAGAGGTGGTCAGGGATAAACCAGCTGAGACAGACAGGGCTGCAGGGGAGCTACAGGAAGAATTGGCCAGGGTTAAACCGGCTGCTGCAGAAAGTGCTACAGGGGAGCTACAGACAGAAGTGGCCAGGGTTGAACCAGCTACTGCAGAAAGTGCTACAGGGGAGCTACAGACAGAAGTGGCCAGGGTTGAACCAGCTACTGCAGAAAGTGCTACAGGGGAGCTACAGACAGAGGTGGCCAGGGTTGAACCAGCTACTGCAGAAAATGCTACAGGGGAGCTACAGATAGAAGTGGCCAGTTTTAAACCAGCTGCTGCTGAAAGTGCTACAGGGGAGCTACAGACAGAAGTGGTTGGGGTTAAAGAAGCAGCTGTAGACAGTGCTACAGTTGAGATACAAACAGAGGTGGCCAGGGATAATCCAGCTGAGACTGACAGTGCTAAAGGTGAGCTACAGGAAGAAGGGGCCTGTGAGAAACAGACAGACAGTACTACAAGTGAGATGCAGGTAGAAGGGGCCTGTGTGAAACAGACAGACAGGGCTACAGGAGAACTACAGCTGGAAGGGGCCTGGGAGAAACAAACATACAGTGCTGCTGTGTCTGGGGGGAAAACACAGGAGAGTAGCAGTGGTTTGTATGGAAGCAGTGCAAGAGTTAATGACCAGACGAATGAGGTAGAAATGGAAGATGAGGCTGTTTCACAATCTGCGCCTCATAAACGCAAAGGAATGACTTCACTGTCAGACCAGAGTGAAAGTGAGGAGTATGAGTCGGATGGTAGTGACATATCTGAGTTAAGGAAGTCACAAAACAGAAAATCACTGTCAGTCAAAACCATCAAAACTTTGCTACAGGAAACAAAGAATGTTCGGGGCTTTAAAATAGAGGAACATATTCCTGATACAGAGGCTTTCTATACGTCTGTCAGGTTTCACATGGGAAATAACAGCTTTACTAAGCAGGAAGTGTATAGACTAAGGAAATTACTGCCAAAGGTCAGAAAACAAATTCATGAAAGGAAAACAAGTGGCAACTTTTAATTTATTGTTATTGTGCGTTTTAGTCACTCCTCTTCTCTCCATGGAACATTTTAAGGTTGGAACTTTGAACTTGAATGGGGCAAGAGATGTGAGAAAACGTGCAACGCTGTTTGAACTGGTCAAGTTAAAACACATTGATGTTCTTTTTATGCAGGAGACACACAGTGATAAGGTGAATGAGGTGGAATGGAGGAAAGAATGGGAAGGTGATTTAGTGTTGAGTCATAATACTACAATTAGTAGTCGAGTTGGTTTTTTATTCTCAAAACGTTTTATTCCTGCTTCCTATACTGTAGAACATGTTGTAGAGGGTATGTTCATTGTAGTGAAAGCACATTTTGAAACATTTAATGTGGTTTTATTGAATATTTATGCTCCTTCTAAAGGGCCTGAAAGAAAGGCTTTTTTAGATATAGTGTGTACTAAATTGTCCGATTTTAGTCCGGATGATTTCTTATTTTTTTCTGGAGACTTCAATTGCACAGAGAATAACAGTTTAGACAGGAATCATAATGAACCCCATCCAGCTTCTCAAAGTGCATTAAGAAAGCTTGTACACACACACGGCTTGGTTGATGTGTGGAGGAGGTTTCATGGGAATGAGCGGCAGTATACATGGTCTCATTGTAGGGATAATGTTGTCTCCTTAGCTAGACTTGACCGTTTTTATTGTTTTAAACATCATTTTAATGTTTTTAAAATGTGTAAAATATTGCCTGTTGGTTTTACAGACCATTCATTGGTAATGTGCAATGTCTTTATTAAAAATCTGGTGCCTAGAAGTGCGTATTGGCATTTTAATTCAGCTTTGCTCCATGAAAAGGATTTTAGGGATGTTTTTAGTTTTTTTTTGGTCCTGTTTAGGAGTAGGAAGAATGAGTTCTCTTCTCTTAGGCAGTGGTGGGACTGTGGCAAAGTAGAAATTAAAATGCTTTGTCAACAACACACTCTCAATGTAACTAGAGACATCACTACCTCCATGAGAGATTTGGAGACTGAGATAGTGGACCTTGAGAAAATGTTTGGGTCCACAGGAAATCAAGGACAGTTTGAAGTCCTTAATAAAAAAAAATGGCTTTAGCTGACCTGCTAGGTGTGAAAGCTCAAGGAGCTTTGTTAAGGTCTAGATTTATGAATGTCAATGCTATGGATGTGCCTTCCAGTTACTTCTTCGGTCTGGAAAAGAAGAATGGACAGAATAAATTCATTCACTCTCTTCTGTCAGAGACAGGGCAGGACATCACTGATGCCAGTCAGATCCGGAGACGGGCCGTTGAGTTTTATTCTGCTTTGTATAGCAGTGAGTACACTAACAATGATGTCCTTCTACAGTCTTTTTGTGAAGGATTGCCCACAGTATCACGGGAGTCGAATGTGCTGCTGGAAAGACCTTTGGACTCGTCAGAGCTCTATTCTGCCTTACAGAGCATGGGTGGCGGGAAAGCCCCTGGTATTGACGGTTTGACGGTGGAGTTTTACAAAGCCTTTTGGGACATTGTGAAAGACGACCTTCTCGAGGTATTCAATGAAAGTCTGGCTGAGGGTGCGTTGCCGCTTTCGTGTCGCAGGGCAGTGATAACCTTACTGCCAAAAAAGGGGACTTTGCAGGACATAAGGAATTGGAGGCCTGTGTCAATATTATGCAGTGAATATAAGATTTTGTCAAAGACCTTAGCAAACCATCTGAGAGAAGTGATGGATCAGATCATACATCGTGATCAGACGTATTGTGTACCTGGCAGGTCAATATTAGATAATGTATATTTAATTCGTGATGTTTTGGGTGTCTCTGATTCATTGGGATTGAATACTGCTCTTATTTCAATAGATCAGGAGAAAGCATTTGACCGCGTTGAGCACAATTATCTCTGGAGTGTTATGAAGAGTTTTGGGTTCAGCGATGGTCTCATTGCTATGGTGAAAGTTTTGTATCAGAACATTGAGAGTGTGTTAAAATTCAATGGTTCTCTATGTGCTCCTTTTGAGGTACAGAGGGGTATTAGGCAAGGCTGCGCTCTTTCTGGCATGTTATATGCAATTTCATTGGAACCCATGTTACAATCATTGAGAAATGAGATGAGGGGTTTAGCTATACCTGGGTTCCAAGATAACATTGTTTTGTCAGCTTATGCTGATGATGTAGTTGTTTTTGTAAAAAATCTAAACGATGTAAATATATTGGAAAGAATTGCTGACAGTTTTAGGGCTGTGTCTTCTGCCAAAATAAATTGGAGGAAGAGTGAGGCGTTAGCTGTGGGAAACTGGCATAGTAGATTACCTGTGTTACCTCAAAACATGATCTGGAAAAGGGATGGTTTTAAATATTTGGGGCTATACCTTGGAAATGACACGATTGTACAGAAAAATTGGGAGAATGTGGTGGAGAAAGTAGAAGGAAGGCTGTTTAAGTGGAGATGGCTGTTGCCTCAGATTTCCTATAGAGGCAGAGTCCTGATAATAAATAACCTTGTGGCTTCTACCTTGTGGCATAAGCTGGCATGTGTGGAGCCTCCTTCAGGCATGTTGGTGCGGTTGCAGGCAAAGATGGTTGATTTCTTTTGGGATCGCCTGCACTGGGTTCCTCAGAGTGTTCTGTTTTTGCCCAGAGAAGAGGGAGGGCAAGGCCTGGTTCATTTAGCGAGTAGGACAGCGACTTTGAGGCTACAGTTCATACAGCGATATCTGTTAGGACCAAGAGATTTAGTTTGGAGAGAAGTTGCCTCTTTTATTCTTCGACAAGTAAATAGTCTTGGACTTGATGTATCTTTGTTTTTAACAGACCCGACGACTTTAAGGTTAAATGCACTTCCTCCTTTTTATCAGGGTTTTTTTAAATGTTGGACACTTTTCAAGTGCACAAGGAATAGTTCTACTAAATCGTTGCACTGGTTACTTGAGGAGCCTCTTGTTCACGGTGCAAGGATGGATATAGGCGACTGTGCAAATCCTGGGCTGACTGGACTGCTGTGTGCTGCCGAAGTGGTACGCCTGAGACGGCTGGCAATCACAGCAGGACCAGAGTTAAAGGATGCTCAGGCTGTGTGTTCGTTATTGGGCCTGAGGTCGCAGCGCTATGCAACCAGGGTGCTGGATCTCTGGAGACAGAGGTTGACTGTTGAGGAGCTGGGCATGCTTAGATTATACAGCAGTGGAGCTTTAAAACCGGATAAACAGGATGAGTTTCCAAATATCTACCTCCTGTACTGGGAGAAATGTCTGGTCCTCTACTTTTTGTAAAGGGTTCAGTTTTTTACAAAATGGATAGGAAATCGTGGTACAGAAACTGTGTCAAAGTAATTAATAAGAAATGGCTAAACATTTCTTTGATGATGAATTGGTTTTTAACAACATTATGAATATGTGAAGCTCTATTTATTTATTTGTTTGTATTGTTTTTTTAATCTTGAAGATGTAAATTCTTTTTTAAAGGCTTGATGTAAAGTTTTTGTTTCATACAGTACAAAATAAAGTACTTTAAAAAATCAAAAAAAAATCTCTCTCTCTCTCTCTCTCTCTCTCTCTCTCTCTCTCTCTCTCTCTCTCTGTCTCTCTCTCTCTCTCTCTCTCTCTCTCTCTCTCTCTCGCTCTCTCACACACATTATACCCAGAGACTGCCTGAGAGAAAAACGATGGGAAGGAAGAAAGAAAGAAAGAAAGAAAGAAAGAAAGAAAGAAAGAAAGAAAGAAAGAAAGAAAGAAAGAAAGAAAGAAAGAAAGAAAGAAAGAAAGAAAGAAAGAAAGAAAGAAAGAAAGAAAGAAAGAAAGAAAGAAAGAAAGAATATAAAACAGAAAGAAAGAAAGTTTTTTCAGAAATGAAAGGAGGCAGGAAGACTTGCTAGAGACTTTTTGGAGAAACTAAAATGGTGACAGCAGAATCAGATATTCTGGAGGACCATGTTCTCTCTCTCTCTGTCTCTCTCTCTCTCTGTCTCTCTCTCTCTCTCTTTCTGTCTCTCTCTCTCTCTCTCTCTCTCTCTCTCTCTCTCTCTCTCTCTCTCTCTCTCTCTCTCTCTCTCTCTCTCTCGCTCTCTCACACACATTATACCCAGAGACTGCCTGAGAGAAAAACGATCGGAAGGAAGAAAGACAGAAAGAAAGAAAGAAAGAAAGAAAGAAAGAAAGAAAGAAAGAAAGAAAGAAAGAAAGAAAGAAAGAAAGAAAGAAAGAAAGAAAGAAAGAAAGAAAGAAAGAAAGAAAGAAAGAAAGAAAGAAAGAAAGAAAGAAAGAAAGAAAGAAAGAAAGAATATAAAACAGAAAGAAAGAAAGTTTTTTCAGAAATGAAAGGAGGCAGGAAGACTTGCTAGAGACTTTTTGGAGAAACTAAAATGGTGACAGCAGAATCAGATATTCTGGAGGACCATGATTCGGTGTTGGAAATGGGTAACCCTTTTCCTGCATGTTGTGGTGTGGATGAACGGTTTCTTGGTTTTGTGACTCCTGAATCCCTGTTTGCTGCCAGTGTAAAGCTTCTCTGTTCACTGGGAACCTGGTCAGAACTCCACGGGACTCAGTATGTAAGGTAATACTGTAGCTTTGCATCCATTACAAAACTGGCAAGTATTTCATACAACTTATTGTCTAGAAATCCAAACAGTCCCTAAATTAGACCATACCGGACCATTTGACCATTACAGGACACCATTACAGGACAATTACATTGTCCCTGTCTTTAACTAACTTTGCGTTTGTATACAGTGTACATTGTAGCTGATCTCAGCTTACCTTACTAAACGCTATTCAGATTACCATTGATCTTGAAAAGGGGTGGAAAATACTCAGCGAGACTTGAAGGTTGTATGAATGTCACTAGGCACAGGTAATTCACCATTGCGAAAACCACTAAGTTGTATTTTTTCACAAATTCTACTGTATTCTTTATTATAAGTAATCAATCAGGAGCACCCGCAAGTTAATGACAAGCACATCCAGGAACTGAAACCGAAGATTCAACGTGGGGATTTGAATGTCTTGTAGTGGAGAATACAGTTTTTGTTAGTGAAAATATACAACTTTAGTGTTTTTTACAAGGGTGAGTTACACATGTCTAGAGACTTTCAAACAACTTTCAAGTTATGTAATAATAATAATACTTTGGTCTCTTTAAAACATATTTTGGTTTTGCTCTGCAATGTTTTATGGGTCAGTTGGGACAATTATCATGAAGCAACATGAAATGTATTTTTCATCACTGATATACATAGCAAGTAGCAACATTTTTTTTCATCCATAGACCTGTTCACTGTATAAGTCAGACTCAGTGTGCGACTATGCGCGTAGGGGCAAAAAGGAACATAATCCTAGTCAGAACTCAGAACAACAGGGCAGACTACAATATATTTGCATTTGTTAGCCATGCTAGTGATCTAAACAATCAATCCATGCCAAAGCTAGATATGTAAAAGGTGAAAGACTCACACTCACAGCCATGCTGATTTGGCTAAATGACATACAGCCGTTTTCGTTTGAAACAACTTTTAGTCAGGAGAGTGTCATGGTTTCTCCATAGAGCCCTGTTGTACTTCTTTTAGTGCAGCAGTTCGCGCAGGTAGGGGGCAACTTAGTCACATGACTCAGTTGGTATTGCTGATTGGATCGAATGTGGTATGTTTGTATTTATACTATAAAGGTCTATAGAGTGACGTAAACAAAGCACTCAATCATTTCAGGGATGGGCATAAGTAATCGAGTAGTTGTTATGTAATCGAGTACTTGTTATGTAACCACCTACTCGACTACTACCGCTTGAAACTTGCAGTTACAAATTCATCCATGGGGTCGCACTGTTCTTAGTGTGGTGTTAGCAAACATTGAGGAGGAAGTGTGCATGCAGACCTCTTCTTGTGTGTTACAAACTATGCAAGATTTACCTCAAATGTTTGGGCTGCTGTTGAATAAACTGCCAACGCCATGAAATAAACTGTATTACTACTCCGACTAGCTGGCTAGTTGAGACCACTCAAATCAACATTTAGCGCAATAACGTGTAATTGTGGCTCCTACTGGCCGCAACTGGTAATATCTCTGTGTTTTGATGACCATCTTTCCTCTGTCACATGTGTGCTGTCTTTTATTGCATGCAGACTTCCTGCAGAGGGAATTCTTGGTTTTCTGGTAGTGTGTATTTGTTTTCCATTGTTGCAGAAAATACCCGCCGTTCTGTGGGTGAGGAAACTGTCACGTCTCGTTCGTTCTAGGTTACATCTGGTATCGTGAGAAGGCTGACCAAGCCGGTCACACCAGACCATTTGAGGCTATACAGCAAAAGTTTAAAAAAGCATTTTTATCTGTACATGTTCTAGAACTTAACACATTCGGGGCCATTTGGATCCGTCTAATATCACTCTAGACAGCCAGCATTTCTAAACAGACTTGCATAGTTCGTGGGGCTGTTTGTAGAGCTAAATCTATACTTTATAGCAGGGGTCAGCAACCTTTTTGACATGGAGTGCCTGTTTGAAATATAGTTGTAACTAGTGTGCCTCAACAATATTCCATGCATCGTAATTTTTTTTTCTCATAATCAGGTCTTTTTAATGAACATTTTTACATTATTACATCATTATTGTTATTGTTATTATTAACAATATTATTATGATGGTTGCATCAACCCTAAATCTGAGTTGGGGGGGGGGGATGCAATGCAGACAAACAGCTGCATACAGTGCGACCATTTCACTCACATTTGCCCATTCATTTTTGGACACATCACACACCATCGGTGTGTGTACTGTACGTGTGCTGTCATAGCTCCACCTACAGGCCTAATGGAGAACACCAGGAGAACACCAGGATGTGAATGGAGGGTGAATGTGAGGTATATTGTGTAAATAAGTTTTGATTGATCGCAAGACTACACTGTAAAAAAAAAATTATTAGTTACCAGAACTTAAAAATATTGAGTTCAGTTACTGTGCATTAAGGTTTTCAGTTTTCAATCCATAATAAGTTAACAGAAAAATAAGTACACAACCACATTATTTCAACCTAATAAAACTATGTTTATTGTCATTGTTTTAAGAACACAAGTTGACTTGGTAATACTCACATTTTGAGTAAAAAAATTGCTTTTAACATGTGCAATGTTCAATGAAATTGAAAAATAAATAATACAATTTGTTGATTAATCCCACTGGTCACAATGGTGACCGTAATAATGTTTTTGTTATAAGGCTCTGCAAATGTTACTGAATGATGTAGCAATGTATTTCCAGCTAAATTGAAATAATAAACAAATAAAGGGTCTCAATTAAATATGTGGAAGTAAAAAGAACCTGTGGGAGGATTTCAACAAGATAAATGCGACAACAGTGCAAAATAGTTCACTATAATATTTCAAAGCAAAAAAAAAAAAAGTGTTTTTTTTTATTTTTATTTTTATTTTTTTTAGTGCTGCCCCCTGTGCCTATGCAAATGCCCCCGCGTGCCTATGCAGGCACGCGTGCCTAGGGTTGCCTACCCCTGCTTTATAGTATTGCTATCTGTCCATTCTCATTGTCAATTGAGACCATACACCGTCCCTTCAAAATGGCTTAAAGAAATAATTTTTTCATCAATACGTTCTCATTTTATAGCATCTTGAATATAAGTGTTATATGGGATTTCGGCTGGTATATTTCCTGGAAGGCGAGATACAGGGCGCTAAGCTACTAACGTTAAATCCAATGGTATTTCGGCACTACAGAAGCTAGAGCTAAAACTCAAAATGCATATGATCGATATGATGGTCCACCATGAATGCATGAAAGGGGGGGGGCTGGGGACGTCGTTTCTGATTATTGATTACCAATAACCGCGTTAGCCTCAGTAGCCACATTCGCTGATCGGGTGGATGGCTATCATAACAAGGCCTGATCAGCATGTAATTTACGTGAAAAGGATCTTACCGTGGGCCGGTTGGATCCCCCAAAGGATTTCCCAGTTATCGATCGCCATCTGGTAGATCGATATGTCCATCGGCTGATCATATATTCCTTTACTGCACACTGAAATCCACGTCCCAAAATGTATTCCGTGTAACAGGCTACAGGCATAGCTTCAGGTTAGCAGAAAACTACATTGGAGATCCAGAAAAAACAAGACAACTTCTGCCACAGGGAACACTGCATTTTCGAGATAGCGCCCCTAAGAGGATCTGGCCGGTAATGCACTTTTTCGAATTCAAAGAGTAGGGTACTTCTGCAGTGCTGCTCGGTGACATCGAGTAGGATATTACAATGGAATAAAAGCCTAAACAACCTTGCCACAGACATGTCCGTGGTTGGTCCTCAACCGTTGGATCCGAAACACAGACATCTCCATGGTTGGCCGGGAAACGGTTAAAAGGACACATCACCGATATTCAACCTTAAATGAACATGCCAACATTTTGGGAAATTAACTTACCGTCTTCTCCAGAGAGAGACACGAAGATAGATACCAGTTTCCTCTCTGTGCGTTCAGTAGAAAGCTATCTGGCTGCATGTTAGCCTAGCTTAGCACAATGAATAGAAGCGGACAGTGCCGGTTAGCCTCGGCATTGTCCAACTAACACCTCTCCCGAAGGCTAACCAGCACTGTCCGCTTCCATACATTGTGCTAAGCTAGGCTAACGTGCAGCCAGATAGCTTTCTACTGAATGCACAGAGAGGGAACTGGTATGTATCTTCTTGTGTCTCTAAGGTAAGCTAATTTCCCAAAATGTTGGTGTGTTCCTTTAATCCTATCGTGATAATCAGACATGTGACTCGTCAACGTGTTCTGTTGTTAGGAGGACATGTGATAATCAGACATATAACTAACATGTTCTGTTGTGAGGAGGACATGTGATAATCAGACATGTAACTAACGTGTTCTGTTGTGAGGAGGACATGTGATAATCAGACATGTAACTAACGTGTTCTGTTGTGAGGAGGACATGTGATAATCGGACATGTACAGGAACTAACATGTTCTGTTGTGAGGAGGACATGTGATAATCGGACATGTACAGGAACTAACATGTTCTGTTGTGAGGAGGACATGTGATAATCAAACATGTAACTCATGTTCTGTTGTGAGGAGGACATGTGATAATCAGACATGTAACTAACATGTTCTGTTGTGAGGAGGACATGTGATAATCAGACATGTAACTAACATGTTCTGTTGTGAGGAGGACATGTGATAATCAGACATGTAACTAACGTGTTCTGTTGTGAGGAGGACATGTGATAATCAGACATGTAACTAACGTGTTCTGTTGTGAGGAGGACATGTGATAATCGGACATGTACAGGAATTAACATGTTCTGTTGTGAGGAGGACATGTGATAATCAGACATGTAACTAACATGTTCTGTTGTGAGGAGGACATGTGATAATCAGACATGTAACTAACATGTTCTGTTGTGAGGAGGACATGTGATAATCAGACATGTAACTAACATGTTCTGTTGTGAGGAGGACATGTGATAATCAGACATGTAACTAACATGTTCTGTTGTGAGGAGGACATGTGATAATCAGACATGTAACTAACATGTTCTGTTGTGAGGAGGACATGTGATAATCAGACATGTAACTCATCAGAAAGAGAGAAATTCCTCCCGGTGACGTCACAGAGAGGAGAGCAGACCTCTAGCGAACTGCAGACATTATTTCCTCAACCCTTATTTCAACTTTCCTTGAGTTGGGCTTACAGTTGAGCAAATAGTGTCTGCAGTGACAATGTGTATAACAAAATGTTTTTTATTAATTAAGTTCTGGAATACCTTCACCTTCGCTGCTCTACCTGGAATGGTCTGGTGAGACACAACAATAAACTGTGCTTAGTGTTGTGCTTTAGTGTTGTGCTTTAGTGTTGTGCTTTAGTGTTGTGTCGCACCAGACCATTTGAGGCTCGAGCAGCGAAGCCTCGCCGGTGGTCTCAATTTGCTCTGTGCACGCTCCAGAACTTTACATTAATTAATCAAATAATAAATACAATTTATTAAAGACACATTGTCGCTTTAAAGCTTGTATGTTTAAAGTGTGTTTATATCACAGAGTTTGGTTATCATTATATTAGCATTCACTATCCTATATATTCAGTATACTGTCATTTATGATACGTCTTCAAGTTAATAAAATGTGTGCATTTCCTAACAGGAGTCCAGCGAGCAACACGTCACCAAATTAATGTATACTGTAGGTTTAGAACAACAGCATTGTAGTGAATTGGATGATTGGAACGTTATACTAGCCAGTGTTAATTGGTCATCTTTACCTGCCTGGAACACTTATCATCACAGACATGACCACAGATATCAATATCACAGCGCTTTATTTGAATGTCAGCCTGCAGCTCTGCCTCCAAACATTTGTGCGTCCAGGTTTGTGTTGTGTCAGACTTTGGAGTACAGGACTCACCTACTATAAAATGACTAGAAAGGCCCATCATCCCTACATCCATTACCGTAGACCCGAGGTGGGCAGGAAGACTTCTGCAGGTTTCAACAGAATGCAACTAGGGATGTCCGATATTATCGGCATACCGATATTATCGGCCGATATTGGCATTAAAATGTAATATCGGAAATGATCGGTATCGGTTTTCAAAGAATTTTTTTTTGTTTCTTCTTCTTTTTTTTTCTTTTTTTTACATTTATTTAACCTTTATTTACCCAGGCAAGCAAGTAAGAACAAATTCTTATTTTATTTATTGTCAAAAGTATGCGTAATGTTGTGTTAATTCCACGACAAGAGATATGTAATGTTATTACCTAAAATTATAAAAATGTTGGGGGGGGGGGGGGACCCAGCATATATCGGTATCGGTTGATATCGGTATCGGAAATTAGGAGTTGGACAATATCGGTATATCGATAAAAAAGCCAACATCGAACATCCCTAGACTCACCTACTATAAAATGACTAGACAGGCCCATCATCCCTACATCCATTACCGTAGACCCGAGGTGGGCAGGAAGACTTCTGCAGGTTTCAACAGAATGCAACCCACACATGGTGTGGGACATCGGTGTCAAATGATCGGCTCTGATTGGTGTAGGCCACTTTTGTGGAGACAGACAAAGACAAACCCTGTAATAGACGGCTACAGCCTGCAGCTCTACACCATAAAAATAGTATGATTATTTGCTAAATCAGTTTGAGCCGGTTGAGAATATGCAATGGTGTAGACTGTGGATGCCAGAACTCCAAAACATGTTGTTTCTCAGAGGCCAGGGAGTATATCAGAATGATCCAGGTCCCATTGTATTACAGCGGTTGCCTAAAGGTTACAGATAATAATAATAATAATATATTCAATTTGTAGGGCCGCTTTGTAATTGTGGAACAAATCTCAAAAGCGCTACAATGTAAAAGAACATAAAAACGATCAAGAGAGTAAAAAAAGAACATAAAATAAGGAAGACTAAAACTAGTAAAGGAGTAAAAAGAACATGGAATGTGAAGGGTTAAAACTAGTAAAAGAAAGTTGCCAGTTCGATTCCTGGACAATATCTGAGTGTGGGAAGTGAATGAATATCGATCTCCCTTCCTTCAACACCCACCATTGAAATACCCTTGAACGTCCAGCAAGCAGCAAGGAATAAAGGGGTTTGTCTCGTTTACAATGAAACCTTATCTGAGTTGTATGTTTTATGCAGTAGAGCTAATCCCTGGTTTCCTTTACAAAAGAAAAGGTAAAATACATGTGTAAAAAAAAATTTAGGACCATAAAATGAATAGGTTACACTTACAATAGAACATTACATATTATATACTATATCGACATACAAAGTTGAAACCTTTTCTAAAACATTAAATGTTTAAATACAGTTATGTGTATTCCAAAATACTGCATGGTCAACTTTAAATGCTTTTAATTTGATATATCAAGGAAGAAATTCTAACGATTTTGCCACAATTCATGGATTTATTTTTTTCCATATCACTACCTTTTCTTCCCCCTCACGAGTAAACCGATTGGTTTGGAGAAGTCTGGTGGTTTCAGATAAATCAGTTCCTTTTGCATAATCTCATCTGTTAACACAGTGGCGTAGAAACATCATAATACTAGATTAGTTGGGAAATCATTTTTAAAGGGATAAGAGGATATGGTGTAAATCCCCAAACTGGTATAAAGGTCTCCAAAAAAGACCGTATTTAACAGTGACGGCTATATATTTTTCTTTTTTCGCAATTAAAGAATCCCTCTGTGTAATTTAATGCTCCTTTTCAAGTGTCGGGTCCTCCGAGACTTGGCCTGTAGCAACGCCATCGCTCTTGGTGATTATCATTAATGAATGTCGGCGAGGACCATCCCTCAATGTGACTGGGGAGGAAACACGGGCCCTAATTAAAGGTTCCTATTCATAAATATATGCCTCAAACCAACCACGCACCCAACCAACTCTGTGCACACTAAGTCATTTTAATGTCAGAAAAAGCACCTCTTAACAGCGATTTCTCCCTTTGTGTACTACAGCTACACCAGCAGCGGTGCTGTCTCTTAAACAGTACTGTATATTTGTGTATCTTGTATGTCATAAATGTCTGGATGTAACAGTACTGTATATCTGTATGTCGTGTATAAATGTCATGATGAATTGAAAATGGGGGACCCTGATGTAAACAATATGGAAGTCTTTCTCTGGTCTGCATCCCCTTAACGCATCCCCTCACGTTTAAATGGATCATCGGACTAGATGGCTAACTGTATAAGATAACCTTGTGATACGGCTTCTCTTGCAGACGATACTCAGAATAGGCTCAACCATTTCTCAATTACAAAATAACTGTCTCAAAAGGTTCTGTGTTGGAGCCCTATTAGAGCTTTAAAACACAGTCTTGATGTGCCATCCTTGTTGATAACATGCGTATTAAACATACCCCCTTTTCACTGTAGGGAATGGAATTAGGTGGGAAACGCAAACGTGTAACAGATTACAGCGGTGCTGATGTTGGCACGTGGGGAAAATAAAGTAATCACGGACGGGAACAGTCGACCATTACCTTCGTCCCCGGATCGCCGATAAGCATTTTTCATTGCTATATAAGCGGGACAAAACAGGACAAAGCATGTATCTACAAGTGGTCAATTACCACGTCCCACATAATTGGTAATAATAAACCTTTTTCATTTTGGGGCGTTATATATTTTAAGAGGAGAATGTTGACTGATACTGTTGCCGTTTGTCTGAATGTTTATTTTTCCATGGCGTTCTGGAAAAAGTAGGGGTTGAATCGAGCCAAAGACAAACATCTCGCCGCCACCTCCCCTTCCTCCTTAATGGCTGAAAAATGCTAATTGGAGCGCTTGTGTCAGGGAAAACAAGAAGAGGGGGGGCGGGGGGTGGGGGGGCGTGTGCGTGTCACTGGGCTGGTATTTGGAAATGTGAAATATGTCACTTAATTCGGTTAGAGCAAGAAAAAGGGATTTTGTGTGTGTGTGTGCGTGTGTGTGTGTGTGTGTGTGTGTGTGTGTGTGTGTGTGTGTGTGTGTGTTTTAACTAAGGTTGCTCTGAAAGACAGGAAGTATTTTCTGAATCACGTCTGTTTACAGGCACACACACAAAGTGTTTGTTTGTTTGTTTGTGTGTGTGTGTGTGTGTGTGTGTGTGTGTGTGTGTGTGTGTGTGTGTGTGTGTGTGTGTGTGTGTGTGTGTTTGTGTGTGTGTGTGCACTCGCACACATGCATATTAAGCAGTTCAGCTACAAGATAAAGAAGAATACCAAACACTTGATAACGTCTACCTTCACTGTAAGATAAAAACACAAGACCACTATTTCACTACATTCTACTGCTATTTATTTACATTGTGTAAACAATTCAAAGTTCTTTCCCCCACTTTGCAGGTTTCTTTTGTAGCTTTATTGAGTTTCCCCTCCATGGCTGTGAAACAGAGCTCTCCATGTTCCCTCGGAGCCTCGGGTTCCTTTAATAAACGCGTATCTGTCACCGTTTGTGCACAATCCCCTCCTCGCCACATCTCCTCATATTGTTTGTCTGAATTGACTAAATCAAAAGGATCAGGTGGAGATTACAAACCTTTAATTGCATTGTCAAAATTACAGCAACATTATAATTTTTTTAATCTGCACATTAAACTTAGGTTCTCTGTGAAAAGTAAATCTATCTATAAAATATCAAAGCCCTCCTTCACTCCATACTCACAGTTGGCATTTTAATTATGCAGTCTTATCTGACTGATATGAAGATATAGCTTGTGTCAACGTGAGAGCCTGCACTTTATTATTTTTTGATGATATATATATATTCTTATATTCTGACTGTCAATGAATGTGCGCAATTTCATAGGAGCCCCTCATTGATTGAAGATTACGAAAGATTACGAAGAGTAGCGTTTATCGTAAGCTGCGAGCCAGTGTGATTCCTCGCGTTAACTTCTTTTGAGTGACAAGGAGAAATAAGGCATTACAATCTGCCGAGGACAGGTTTGGAAGTAAGTTACCGGCTTCAAATGTATAAAAGTTTAAATGAAAATAAAAAAGCTTGTCAAAAAGTGTGTCAAAAAGCATATCACGTGGACCTGCAAATAAAATCTAGACATGGTCATGATTTGTACTTTAATCATATTTAACCATATGTACTGTAGTTCTATACTGGATCAGTCTTGTGCTACTGCTCACTGCAGCGCATACAGCTGTAAGTGCACAAAAAAACTGTGTCAATAGCTGTGGTTAACCAATGCTAATAATGTGGCTTTAGTGATTAAATTAAATTCAACTCCATACTGTTACACTGTACAGTATAATGGTGTAACGATTCAGTGTTTACTGAAAAGTTACAATATATAAAGCATAGTGTTGCTGAAGCTTTTCTTTTGCCAGAATAGTAAAATTTGTTAATTATGGCTTTGTAAGATGACGACAATGATGATGATGATGGTGATGAAGATGGTGGTGATGAAGATGGTGATGAGGATAAGGGTAATGATAGTCGTGAAGAAGAAGTAGTATTTAATGATGGAATCGGGAGGCGGTTATAATGAAGCCATAATCAAATCCATGTTCTTTATTTCTGTGGTGCTTATTGGCACGTTTCAACTACATGTCATGGTCCTATTGTGGCTTTACATACAGATATTTTGTCAGTCAACAAAGCAGTCACAGATGTCACAACATGATTTTGAATTTATTTAACCAAAGAAGTATACATTAGAGTGGCCAGAACCCCTTTACTATTGATGCATTGTGAGGTAAAAAATAAATGAATAAATAAATACAATACAATAGATAGAAATATGAATAGAATTCATGCTGAAACGAGAAATGTACGAGGATCAATAATGCATCACATGATATTTCACATGCATAATGATGACATTCATACATGGGTAAACTAAATGAATGTCTCTTTATTGTAAATAAAGGTACGCCAGTATGATGACACAAAATTCCAGCTCTTTTCTTACCAGCAATACACACATTTACTCAAAATACACACAAGGTGGTTTCCACGTAGTAAAAAAAGCAGGATATATATACACACGTTCTAAACGCGGTAATATGGTGAGCGAGGTCCCTCACCTGTTCGGACCCCAGAGCGCCATTTCACGTGTGGCGTGACCCCAGTGTATAGGATCTTTGACAAAATGGCTTCTCTGTTCGGATTGGCCTCGTCGACCGATCTGGGAAAAGAGAGAGAGACAAAGAAAGTAATGTATGCAAATACACGTGAAGTCTACACATGAAGCTCACATGCTCTGAGGAGTGCCTTTACTCATTTCAGTGTGTGTGTGTGTGTGTGTGTGTGTGTGTGTGTGTGTGTGTGTGTGTGTGTGTGTGTGTGCGTGTGTGTGTGTGCGTGTGTGCGTGTGCGTGAGCGAGTGTGAAAGGAACGCGGTGACAGAAAATGAGGGTGACACGTCATCATGTTGTCATTGTGTCACATAATGGGGAAGGGGTGCTTCTTATATATAGGTGGGTAGGTGGGGGCGAGTGGGGGGGGGGGGGGGGGTAAGACAATGTCATGTTGTTTGCGAGTGTTCACATCTTGACATACATGTATGTGGACACGTGTGATGGCGCCACAGACAGTGTAGCTTGCAAGCAATTTGGATCACAATGTGTTGATCACATGTGACTGTCTGTATGGAGGGAAAAAAAGAGGTATAAACAGGAAAGAAAATGAAACATACTATACACATTAAAAGGCTATAGGACTGCAAGAAGCACACAACCCCCCCAATATGTATTTCTCCCTGTGCCTAAAACCCCTCGTTGCCATATACGCTGACGTATCATCATTCCATAACACTTCCAGAAAAAACTAAACTAAAAAACTAAAAACAAAGGCAATTCCCAGGACATTCCTGGGAATGCGTGGGGTGTATCAGAAGCGGTGAGTTACGGCCTTGTGCAGCCTCCTACGGCGAACGTGCTGCGTCGTAACTTAAACGCTGCGGTCCGTGGTCCTCCTCGTGTCATAACATGGAGGCTCCAAATCATTCGGAGATAAAATGGCAGCGTTTGCCACCCGTTTCTCATCCCCCTCTCTCTGCTGCTCCTTCTCCCACGGCACCGCGGGGGTCTCACTGGTTATATATAAAGAATTCATTCTGCAGGCTTCTTATTAGGCCATACAATTATCTGAAGTTATTACTGTACTTATATGGGTAGAGGTGCACTTCAACCAAAAAGCCCAGGAATGCACTGTTTGTAGGCTGTGTGTACAGTATGAATGTGTTCATGTGCCCATGCGTCCATGTGTGTGTGTGTGTGTGTGTGTGTGTGTGTGTGTGTGTGTGTGTGTGTGTGTGTGTGTGTGTGTGTGTGTGTGTGCTCGTGCGTGAGTGCGTGTGTGTGTGTGAATTGAATCATCTTTTCTGGCTTTGTCCTTTAATGCAACATCTAACATGCCATAATTTCTTTGAATGAGCCCTGATTTCAAACCTTCCCATTACTGCTAGAACGACGGAGCTGTGACTGACCCTCAAAGCCATTACTTCACAGGGGTCAAGTATAACATTATACTTTCCTTCACACTAGGAGTCAGAAATGTCACCAAATTGTTTAATTTTCTTAATTTCTATTTTAGCAGATGTGCGTAAATTATTTCTGTCCGAACATTACTATGTAAAGGGTGAAAAATGGGGTAATGATTTTTTTGTTTAGTTGCTATTTTCATCCTAGCTTTCCCCTTCACAACATTATTGTACAAGCCAGGAGTCAGGATCTGGGCTCAAATGATAATTGTTTTGAGTCGTCTTTTGTCATGCTTGAAAAACTAAGCATGCCATTTACAATACCACCTCTTGAGATGCACAGCAGTCGAAAGAAAGAAAGACAGACAGAAATAAATAGAAACAAGTAGATAGAGAGGAAGAATGAATGAATGAATGAATGAATGAAAACTTTATTTAACAGATTGCAGAATGGGTACAATACAGTACGGCTCAATACATACAATTGTTAAGGGGATGCAGACCTGAGAAAGACGTTTGTCTTGTTTCCATCAGGGTCCCCCATTTTCAATTCATATAGACATTTATGACATACACAACATACATGACATTTATGGCATAGGGACATATAGGTATTTAGTAGAAAGAATGAAAGAAAGACAAAAAGAAAGAAAGAAATAGAAACAGAGATAGAGAGGAAGAAAAAATGAGATAGAAAGAAAGAAGAAAGAAAGAAGAAAGAAAGAAAGAAAGAAAGAAAGAAAGAAAGAAAGAAAGAAAGAAAGAAAGAAAGAAAGAAAGAAAGAAAGAAAGAAAGAAAGAAAGAAAGAAAGAAAGAAAGAAAGAAAGAAAGAAAGAAAGAAAGAAAGAAAGAAAGAAAGAAAGAAAGAAAGAAAGAAAGAAAGAAAGAAAGAAAGAAAGAAAGAAAGAAAGAAAGAAAGAAAGAAAGAAAGAAAAATTGATATAGAAACAAACAAACAAACACAGCAAGAAATAAAGAAAAATACAACAGCATTATTAAACCTTAACATACAAAAGAAATGCAGCTCATTCTCCTGGTAAATGACAGGACGTCTAACAATGTGAAGACCCTGTATTCAGTTGCAGAGTGGTGGTTTGTGACCCCTGCCTCCTGGAACCACATGTCCCCCCCTGCTGGCCTAGGACTGAATCCTGCATGGTATACAACCTTCGCCTCCTGTGTCTCTCCACAACACTGTCCTGTGTGTCTCGGCCCTATAGACTGAACCAACCGACAGTCTCGGTACAAAAACAAGGTTGGAGCAACCACCTTAGACCTATGAAGTTAAATAGTTCATGGTTTACACATACATGCACCAATCAGAACCTTTTGATACACGTGTACACACACACACACACACACACACACACACACACACACACACACACACACACACACACACACACACACACACACACACACACACACACACACACACACACACACACTATACGCTAAAGGGAACACTGGATATAATTGAATTTATGTTGACTTATGCGTAAGCCAAGATAATAAACATATTCTTGTATAGTCCTCAGTTGGCTTTGCATTTTTTGTTTTCATAAACAACCAGCTTGACTTAATTAAGTCACTCTAGTGCTTGCCATGCCCTCCATTATTTACCCGAATAAAAAACAACATAAAACTCTTGAGCAGAAGAATACTTCAAGCTCAGGACATTTTGAAGAGCACCTATATCAATGTTTAAATCGCAAGGCTGAGAATGGCCTAAATAAAGACAGTGTATTAGTATTTTATTTTAGACTATTTTCAATGTTACTGATTGATTGATTGATTGAAAAGTTTATTAACAGATTGCAGAATGGGTACAGTACAGTACTGAACTCAGACTTCACTGAGTGCAACGAAAAGCAATACAATAATTTACATTTGTATACATTTATAATTGCATCCATAAGTAATCTATGACATGCAATATAGTACCGACTATTCAGCTTATTTTTTTTAATAATAGAACCCGGCAATATGTCTGAAGGGTGAGTTGCATACTGTTTACCAACCTCACAAAGTATACAACGTGTAAGTTTCATTTTGCCTAATGAAGCTAAAGTATTAGGCACACAGTATACCTCAAACATTTCAGGTTCATGTCTAATTCACTCTCAAGCCTACTACATATCAGGCTAGTATAACGCTTGGTGTTTTTGTTGTTAATGTTGTCGTCGTCATACTTTAAATGGACCTGCATGAGTACTACATATTTAGACCGGGTGTAAACGTTTTATAATATTATATTTCATGAGGGTAAGGCATACACCTGGTCTACAAAAGGAACAATGGTTTTCACTACATTGTGTATAAGCTATACAACAGACGACACGTTCCTCTCAGCGTCTCCATCTGTGCCATCTCGTGCGTTTCGAATGGAAATATTAGTGACGTAAGATACAGTACATCAATCGCGTGCAAGCAGATGGAGGTAGGCTAGAGATGAAGACAGACAGATG
Source organism: Notolepis coatsorum (assembly GCF_963971535.1). Lineage (NCBI taxonomy): Eukaryota > Metazoa > Chordata > Actinopteri > Aulopiformes > Paralepididae > Notolepis > Notolepis coatsorum. Next base: position 64,841,563 of record NC_140168.1, on the reverse strand, counting down.
TTGGGGCGGTACTTGGTAATTTTGCCACATTATTAGCCCCCTCAGATATCCATTCTGCTATATGATCACAATTTCACAGACTGGCAGTGCCTCTCAGTCAGAGTACCGCGCGCAGCCATGTGGAAATCTCCGTGCGCACCGAGGGGATTTATTATTGCCGTGCGTAAAATGCAGTGGTGAGGCGAAATTACAGCCAAGATCATCCGTCGTTGTGTATTATCTGTTAACTATCGAACAATATTTAAACACCAGTAAAAGTGAAGTAGGCAGATATAATTTCCTATCAAGTGCAACTGTGCAGCAGTTCAGCAATAGTGGAATTTTGGAAACTCACCGGAGTGTAGTTAGTTACTGTACACCGGCAGCAGGGTTGTAGTTCAGCGGAGTGCTGGAAGTTATAATCCGTTCCCCGGGACGCGTCCGCTCCAAGGCTTTGGATAGAGCCAACGCTATAGCGGTAATGAAAAATCCCCCAATCTCCTTCGGGTGGGTGGAAATGGAATTAGTGTGCATGTCCCGCCTGTCATAAACAGTTTTTTGTGCCAGGCAAGATTGTTCAGCCCGTAACCACCACCACACCCTCTCTATCTCCAACTCAGGCCAGGGACTGTATATTAGAACACAAGTTGACACTGTTGGTGGTTCTCTTTAGGGCTATACAATAGTTGTCACACACACAATTCCACGTGGCTAATAAATCTCACGCGGTCTTAATTTGTGATAACATTAACCTAGATGTATGCGAGGTCCTTTATAAACACTTTATTGTGAAGAGTAGTTTGGGATGTAGTTAGTACTCTTGCAGTCACTGGCGGGACTCGGGGCCCCTCCCCTTCCCAAAGAAGAAACATTCTAAAAAGGTGTAATGAATCAATTTAATGCCTCCTTTGTCCTGTAAAAAGAGGTCCTCGAAAGGCAAGCATTAACACTGCAGCAAACTTTAAACATATGCTAAGTGTCCGTGCATGATCTATAGCCCTATTGACAACTGTCAATTAATTTAGCATGTGATGATCAGTGATGATATGCCATGGCAGCAATGTAATGTCCGTGTAGTAAAGGCGACTCGGGATTCATTATCAACAAATATAGTAGCGTGAATGAATGAATGAATGAATGAATGAATGAAAACTTTATTTAACAGATTGCAGAATGGGTACAATACAGTACGGCTCAATACACACAATTGTTAAGGGGATGCAGACCAGAGAAAGACGTTCGTCTTGTTTACATCAGGGTCCCCCATTTTCAATTCATAGTGATTTTCGGAAGAGTTTGTTTATGTTAACCCGTGTGCGATTACAATTATAAACGTGTTCCGGGCATGTGACAAAGAAAGGCAGATGGTTTTCAGATCGGCTATAACGGTTGTAGTGTATAACCCCGTTATAAACGTAGGGAAAAACACAGGATCATTAAAGAGATTGACAGGTGGGCTCTGGCTGTCAGGGTGACGCTCTCTCCTGGAGGGGTGGAGTATAACGGAGAGGCAGGCGAGGAGACTCGATGTGTCTGTCTATCAGTTGGAGCTGTCTGGACGCGTCGCGCTGCATCCTGTGAATACTGGGCGAAGATCTCACTGCGGAGGCGCTCTTTATTGGGGAGTTAAAAAAAGAAAAGAAGAAAAGACCGAACAACAAATAACACAAGTCCGTGTTCGATCGTGTTGTAGTCCTGCGTGTCGCGTTTGTTGTTGGACTTTATTCTGAGTAATTCGTCAACTGTCCACTGTGAGAATCGAACGGGCAGCATATTTTTGTGTGAGTATTAGATTATCCTCCTAAACGATCGTGGGGGTGTTTTTTCGGTCGTGTGTGTGTGTGTGTGTGTGGGGGGGGGGGGGGGGAGATAGGGAGACCCGCTAATTGCTGTGGGGTGTTTCTGTTGTGTGTGTGTGCGTGCGTGTGTGTTGCGAAAGGATTCTTCACACGGGTGACTGATTGACATAACATACTAATGTGTCACTCTTTTTCCTTCCCTGACCAACAGAGCTACGGGGGGAAACACGCAACAGCACCTGTACTGTACGGAGAAAGGCTACAGTTTTTTTTGGACCGATATCCATCGCCGATCGGGAGTTACATTATTCCACGGGATCAGTGGTCCTTTTGTTACTTTTCACGTGAAAATAGGCTTCTTCTGAGCTTCGATCCGGGGGTGGAGGAAGGATCCGCTTCGGATGGGACCGCGGCGCGGCGGGGCTGGAGGCTTTGGCCGCTGTCCATGTTCCTCTCCCTGCTCAATTCCGAACGGAGATTCTGCCGATTTGCAATGAGTTCACATGATCAACACAAGTCCATCATCAAAGAACACGTCTCACTGTAGAATCCCGAGGTTTTTGTCACCGCGATTAAAGATGATAAGAGATTTGTAGAGAGAGATAGCCCCCGCTTTCGCATCGACGAATAGACTCATCGCCGCCACTCGGGGATCATCGACATTTCCATTTCTAATTCTGCTCCAACAGAAGGACTAAAGGAAGATATATTAGCTTTTATTTCTCTTGCCAGTTTTCCCTCCTCGAGTCGTCTGCTGTTTTGCTCTCTGCATGAAAAGTCAAAAGGCGGAAAGTCTTGCAGCATTATGCCGAGGAGAAAGCAGCAAGCACCCCGGCGCTCTGAAGGTAAGAAGCACAACTCTGCAGCCTCTTCTGCGTTCTCTTCTCCCAACTATTAGATTTGGAGCAAAACAGGTTATAGGCCAATTATAGCATTATGCGGATAGAAGCACAGTACGTTATTTTTAGTGGCTAGAATGAAGCATATAGGCTTTGAGATGCAACAACTGTATTATTTATTTACATAGCCATGTTTTGTTGTCCTGACGAGGAAATGAGCTCTGCACCTAAATTGATCTTCAGAGTTGCCAAGATCCACGTTTTTTTTTATACAAACAATGACAATTGCCAATGTGATCGCATTCTATCTCATTTTACAGGCTAACATGTGTTTTTGTTGAGTCCCATAGGGAGAAAAAAAAAGAAAAAAAGTCACCGAGGCGTATTTTCAGCCTGTGTTCCGCTCGGGGATTGCCAGCCTTGATTTGATGCTTGATTGATCGCTTGTCATGCGACTCTGCCTTTGATCTATTCATTCCTGATAAACATCAGTAGGCTAAATCATTCACCATGGAGACACGCATGCGCTTGACAGCTTGGAGTTACGCTAAAGGATAACTTTTTGCCCCGCCGAGAAGCAAAGAAAAGACTAATTGAAAGAAAAGTTCTCAAGCGGGGTAAATACTTTGCGATTAACACCCGGGGGGGGGGGGGGGGACGAGGCGAGGAGGCGGAGAGCAGGGTGCTGGGGCGTGTCGACATCAGAGGACCAGTCCAACTGCAATAAGGCCTTACCGGTAGATCCACAAACTAGCGATTCTGCCCTGACCTCTGCCCACGTTACAAGAGGAAAATGTCCACCTATCCATTAGAGACATTTCTTATAGAAATAGAGGAATTGATGGTTGTATTGATGCTCAAGCTGTGGTCTGGTGATCCCCAGTGGTTCTTGAGGGGGATCCTAGGGGTCTCCAGAAAAAATAGATTAATGTACTATTATGTAGAGAATATGAGAATATGTATAATGAGCGATGCTTATTACACCGTCATTGTTATCTCCTAGTCCCCACCTACCGGAAGCTATGCAGTTATGTAGGCTACAAAATAATGTGATCACTTGTGGGTCCTCAGCGACACAAAGTTTGAGAACCTCAGTCATATAGGTTACATACGTGTGTTTTCTCTTTAGCAACATCCTAGTCTTTTGAAAAAAAGAAGAAAAAAAAGATTGCACATTGTCTACAAAATGGCCTATCATCATTAAACTATTCTGAGAGAGAGAGTCATGTGTGAATGCCGGAGCATTTGATGTCCCAGAGAGATGAAAAGTGGGAAATGATTGACAGGCAATACCAAATGACGGGAGACAGCCTTTGAAGTGTATGCAGTAATGACCAAAGCCGAATAAAACAGCTGCAGAATGTTAAACAGCCGCTGGAAATGTGAGGTTAAGCAGACTTAATCAAGGTTGTGACGGCAGAGACTTTGAACTCTGTGGGGTTGTAATTTCTAATTGACGCAAGGCTTTAGTGATGGATCGGGAGAAATGGCTGTTTGAAGAATGAGCCGGAATCCCGGAATAAGGGATAGTTCTTCCACCACAAACAGTGATGAAAGAGAGAATGAGGGCAAAGGAAAAAAAGTGTTGCGTTTTCTCCAGATCCAAAGCTCCTTGGTCATTCGACCGAGCTATCAAGTGGCCTCACACTCCCACCCAGCTTTTGACTATTGATTTAATTGTCTGTTTTTGTGACAGACACATACATCACTAGCCGTAATGGTCAATCCAAACTTGGCAGGCGGTTGCCTCGCCATAATTTCCAGTGCTTGACATATGGTGGGGCTCAATCAAAACACTCTTGACAAGAACACTGTGTGTGTGTGTGTGTGTGTGTGTGTGTGTGTGTGTGTGTGTGTGTGTGTGTGTGTGCGTGTGCGTGCGTGTGTATGTACGTGCATGAGAGAGAGAGAGTGTGAGTGTGTGTGCAAGCTTGTGTCTACTTTATATACATCTGCTTGAAATATTGTACACACTTAAGAATCCAGGCTATTTTTAACAATGCATTAGGTGTATATAACCTCCATTTCTTACTTTGGAATCACAAATATAAAAGCTGTTGTGTATAGACCCTCCTCTGAAAAATAACATTTGAATGGTTCTTACTTTGTGCCCCATTTCGAATCGGTCCGTGTTTTCCTAGTGTGATGGCGATCATTTTAGCTCCTCTAATGGCGCTGTACCCTGTCTAGTTTACGAGTGCTTACGATACATCAGTGCTCTCTCATTTGGAACCATATTGCTGCATCCGTTAGTTTTGGCAGTTGGAGTTCAGCGCAGTGCAATTTGAGCAGCAGTGAGTTTTGCTGCAGTCATTTGTCGTCGTTTGCAGCGTCGTATTTTATATCTCCTGAGGGCTCTGCCTTATTTCTTTGATGTGCAGTCGTGTGTGTGGAAGGACGTATAAAGATAGGCCTAAAGATTGTAAGACACACCTATAAAGATAGGCCTAAAGATTGTAATACACACCTATAGAGGAGATAGGCCTAAATATTGTAATATACACTTATAAAGATAGACGTAAATATTGTAATACACATATAAAGGTAGGCCTAAAGATTGTAATACACACCTATAAAGATAGGCCTGAAGATTGTAATACACACCTATAAAGATAGGTCTAAATATTGTTATACACATCTATGAAGATAGGCCTAAAGATTGTAATACATCTATATAAACATAAGCCTAAAATGTTTAATGCACAGACAAAGTCTTAAGAATTGCGACAGTGAACTAGACCCCCAACTCATCTATTGTGAAATATAGATCTCACATCAAAACGTGAATATGAGACAGATGTTACATTCTTGTTTAACAGCCCATGTTAAACCAATGACGACCACAGAAAGACCAACTCAAGCTCACTGTCCCCACTTCAGCTTTGGACTGTGTGTAATCGAAGTGTTGTGAGCGTTACGTACATAACAAGGTCCTGAGCTCGTGCCCAGAGGGGAAGGAACAAGAAAGGCTTTGATCTCATTGCCTCAGTCCGGCGGCGACGTGACCCTTGACCCTTTGACATGTGTTTCCATCATTGCTCCTGAAAACGTTTGAAGATCCTATTAAACTGCCTGCGTCAAGATGCAACAATAGACCAATCTAATGTACTTAAGTGTTATGGTGAGATGATTGGTAATTTTCCTAATTACAGGAAGTAGGCTATCAATTAGGAAATGGACAACAAAACGTGCGTGTACCTCGGTATTGAGGTCATGGTTCGGTGCTTCTTCATTACTGTGGAAACAAAATATGTAATTGGCACGACTCTTTTTGGTCAAACAAACAGATGGGGCATCAGACTAACAATAATATGCCACTGTTTATTTGGTTGCAAACAAGACATCATTTGGTGGCCCCAATGTTTTTAGTCCCAAAACAAACAAGTGTCACACACAGTAATGAACACGTCACTTTATTGTACAAATGAATGTTATTTTGTTTAGAATGTGTCAAAATTAACCGGAATGCGTAAATATAGTGGCGTCCTTGTTCGATGATGTGTGTGTGTGTGGGGGGGGGGGGGGGGGGTTGGTTCAAACCCATCCCACAGTCCTAAGCTTCCAAATGTCAGCACGTTCTATGTCTAAACTGGACAGAGGAGGAAGAGGCGGGGCAAACGTTGGAAGCACATTACACCATGGGATAGGCCAGGAGGATTAAATGATAACAGAGCACAGAAGTATTTTCTCCAGCCTATGTTCTTTGCCTTTAGCAAAAAATAAGATTAGCCACAATAATTGAACTATACAACATAGACAATCATTGATCTCCAAGATCAGAAAACAGCTGTATGTATTAGTGTAGTGACTATAGTAACTTGTTATTAGGGTTACAATTTCATTTTTAATCACTGTTTCAACAAGCACAGAATACATCTACACAACTACTTTGCAAACTCCGAGAATCGTGGGTTTCTGTGTTGCATAGTAAAATGATGGTAGCTTATCTCAGTTTTCCCTAGAGGCTGCGGCCAGAGAGAAAGGACTTCTAGAACCCGGGGGAACATATCTGAGCTGTTTTAGAGGCTGCCGTCTTTACGCTGGAGTATAATAAACGGCGTACTCCCCGCCCCCTCACGACACACGCGTGTTCAGTCAGTCTTTGAGAGTTGAAGTAGTATCTCATCCTAAAAGGTATCCAACAGTTTCACTTGTAAACAATTCGCTTTCCTTTATATTCACATTTCCACCTGAACAGATCGAGTTTTATACCGTCGTTCTATAATCTACAAGCCGAATGCATTTTCCTACCTCATACACAGTAACCGTTGCAAAGTCCAACCTCCTTTGATTGATAGGCGGTTAGCTTGTTCGATTTTGAGGTAGATCGTATTATGGAACAAATGGTTTGGAGCACAACGGGCACGTTTACGTGTCTCCCAGTGCCCTCGCTTTGTGTTCCACGTCACCCCAATGCTTGTGGCGTGCATGTGCATGCTTGTAATGTGCATGTGCGTCCTCCTGCGCGTGATGGAAGAACTATTTTCTCTGCATGTGCTCTATAGCACCACTTCCAGCAACTAGTGGTCAAAACCCCACTGGATACCTTTAAAGGAACACAAATGGAACATGCATGGAAGTGGACATGGCCGGTTAGCCTAGGCATTGACCAACTAACACCTCTCCCGAAGGCTAACCGGTCATGTCCGCTTCCATTCATTGTGATAAGCTAGGCTAACATGCAGCCAGACAGCTTTCTACTGAACGCACAGAGAGAAAACTGGTATCTATCTCCTTATCTCTCTCTGGAGAGGATGCTAATTTCCCAAAATGTTGGTGTGTTCTTTTAAACTGAACGAGCAAGAGGAAGTGATGTGCGGCACATCCCTCCAACAGCCCCGCCCTCACGGAACGGACAGGAGGACAGATTTGACGGCTGAAGAAAAGATGAAATCATTCGTCTTTTCCTTTCTTGCACGGCCGCAACCTACGAAAATAACGTATGTGATGAAACCCAATGGTACATCGCAGTGCAATTCATTTAGTTATCTTAGTTAAAATAGCCTATATACACTGTATGTACCACTCCGCCCCTTCTGCAGACACACAACTGCAATATTATACTCATATTTGGATGCAATTAATTCGTTTTTACAGTCGCTAAAGCTAAGAGTCGGAAATGTTGTTTGTTTAACTACCCGGCAGCATTCGTCAAAATGTACTGTGAGTCCCACTGTGGTCGCTACATTACTGCAGAAGATGCAAACACTGTAGGAATGCTGCTTCTCCACTGACATGCTTTGTGGATGCTTTATTTTGTTTTTCTTTCAAAACAGCCCCCCAACACCACCACCACCACCTCTATGCAAAAGGAGTCTCTTAATTATGACTTGAGAGGGGGGGGGGGGGGGGGGTGGGTGGAGAGGGACAGGGGAAAAAAAGAGTCGAGCTTCCTGTCTCCGACAGAATCGTTAGCCGTGGTCCCTAATTATCCAGGAGGCTGACGGATCGGCGACAGGGACCTACGGATTAATGCTGACAAATTCAGTAAGGTGTCAAGTCTGCAAGCTGCCTTGATGTAATCAACTCAGTATTAGCCACTTTCCTGTGTACCCTCTCCCACACACACACACACACACACACACACACACACACACACACACACACACACACACACACACACACACACACACACACACACACACACACACACACACACACACACACACACACACACACACACACACACACACATACACACACCACCCCCTCCCCCCGACTCCAGTGCAGTTGTTCCAGTATTAACTCAATTGCAGCCGAAAACCACTCACAGGTGACAAATGGACCTCGCCCACTTGACTAATCAAGTCAGGGGCCAATGTCACTTAAAGGGGTATTCCGCCCATTTTTAAACACCAGCCATAAGGATCCTTGACTTTTGTGGAGTATAGTCACAAAAAGTCACTTGCTTTTGGATATACCGCCACAGTTGGCATTGGTACTCGGAGCGTTCCAACAAAATGGCATGATTTTGATAGTAATCAATAATCACTCACGTGATGTCATGTTATATGAAATTGTAGTTCTATATTACATTTTACTCTTTGTTTTTCCTTTAATATCATAACTTTAATTTAAAAACATGCAACGTAAGTACTGATGGGGACAGAGAGTGTGTGTGTGTGTGTGTGTGTGTGTGTGTGTGTGTGTGTGTGTGTGTGTGTGTGTGTGTGTGTGTGTGTGTGTGTGTGTGTGTGTGTGTGTGTGTGTGTGTGTGTGTGTGTGTGTGTGTGTGCGTGCGTGCGTGCGTGCGTGCGTGCGCCAGCTTGTAGAAGGAGGGTAGTGTATGTAGAGTGTCATTAACAGGTGACATTGACTCGACTAGTCAATATATTTGCTCTCTCACTTCACTACACTAATAGTCTCATTTGCATCTGAGGTTAGAGCCAGTAGGAAATGTGTGTGTGTGTGTGTGTGTGTGTGTGTGTGTGTGTGTGTGTGTGTGTGTGTGTGTGTGTGTGTGTGTGTGTGTGTGTGTGTGTGTGTGTGTGTGTGTGTGTGTGTGTGTGTGTGTGTGTGCCTTTGCCTGTGCCTGTGCGTATATAAAAAGCTGATACAAGCCAGCTTGTAGAAGGAGGGTAGTGTATGTAGAGTGTCATTAACAGGTGACATTGACTCGACTAGTCAATATATTTGCTCTCTCACTTCACTACACTAATAGTCTCATTTGCATCTGAGGTTAGAGCCAGTAGGAAATCAAAGACACACACACACACACACACACACACACACACACACACACACACACACACACACACACACACACACACACACACACACACACACACACACACACACACACACACCTACCTACACACACACACACACACACACACACACACACACACACACACACACACACACACACACACACACACACACACACACACACGTACACACATATATGGTACAACATGCATTCACCCATGCATGCATACACACACACACTGCACGTTCCTACACCCTCCAAGCTCCGTCCTCATCTATGTGGAGGTTAAGTGACAAATGAAGATCGATGACTGCTCTCATGGAAAAGAGAGGGTTGCATTGAGAATATGCTGGAATTAGCCTCCAAGAGGGTGACGACGTAAAGGCATTCTCCGCCTCACCGCCGAGGTAAAAGTATCCTGCCTGAGCTGAACGCGCTTTTTGTGCTTGAGTGTAGAAACTTGGATTTCAACTTGCACGCATTACAGGAAATATACAATTTTGATGGGGGTGTTTTAAAATAAATAAGACCCCACTTCGTACGCACTTAGATTTTCCTATCGTCTTGGTGTATATAGATTGGCTGTCCACATGACTTGGGATAAAGAACGTACAACAACTCAGATGAATTCACTTTATAAACAAAAATTTGCTCTCCTTGAACTCATCCTGTAAAAGTAGAAATACCCTGATAAAATACTATTCTTGTAGAAGTTAAAAGTCCTCCAAGTCCTTGATATTGGATATACTCAAGTATCAAATATAATACAATAAAAGTGCACATTCAGGGGAGGAAATTAGGCCACTTTACTCGCCAAATGCGAGTATTTTTTACGTTTGGCGAGTAATTCATGAAGAGCACTCGCCAGTCTGGCGAGTACTTGTAATTACAAAACAAAGAAAAAAATCATTCTGCAATCTGCTGATTCGCTCACTGGCACAAGCCGAACTCTGACTCCCCCCTTGATTCCTCCCATTTGCGCCTCAATCCAACCATAACCAATGAACATCATCGTTGTACAGATGCGCTCTAAGCTCCTCCAATGAACACTCATTTTCTAGAAGATGCCGCCCATCTAGGGGAAGTGGACAGATCACTGCGCGCGGACCTACAGACTCCTGCCACCGGCTTGACAACGTAGACAAACTTAGACAAAAACACATCAGTGGATGAAAATAATTGCATGTAGTGTCGTCGCTTTCGGATATCAGTGCGGTCTGACATGGGGGCGAACAACAGCATGCGACGCGTCTCCTTCGAGTCGGATGAGAATGACAAGTCAACCAGGCACCAGCATTAGCCGGCTAGCTACCTAGCATGTAACAAGCTACCATAACGCGCGTTCAACATAGTGGACTATACTGAGCGGCTTTGCTTAAATGCAGCCGAGTGACATTTTATTATTACCGGGTTTCCCCCATATCACCACTCGCCCATTATGCCCTTCACAACGGTGATGTTGTCATACTTGGCATTCAGAATACACCTGCTGAACCCCTAGCGTTGTCGATTCGGTTCCAATGTATCGTCATCTTACAGCACAAGTACAGTACAACCAGAATACATTTGGCATACAACCAGAGTGCAAATGTAACAAGTCAAGTTGTTTTATTTAGCTATTACATTACAGTGAAATGCTTGGTTCTTTCACTGCCCAACTCAGTCCAACCTAGACCAGTCCAACCTAGTCCAGTCCAGCCCAGCATCTTTCACTGCCTAGTTCAGCCCAACCCAGTCCAGAATAGTTCCCTCTTTCATGTTAATATGTGATATCCTAATATTTTGAAGAGTAGAGACAGTGTGATTAATACATGTTGTATGCTAATATTGTGAAGAGTAGAGACTGTTATTAATGTTTTATGCTAATAAATATTTTAAAGAGTAGAGACACGGTGTGATTTTTACTATGATTGAAAATCAATTTAGACAAAGACATACAAAGAAGTAATTATCACAATTAGCGATTTTTTTGGGCTGGTAAAAAATCAGTTTGTCTGGTAAAAAAAATCAGATACTCGCCAGTTGGCTGGTAAGCCAAAAAGTTAGTTTCCTCCCCTGTGCACATTCTATATGATTGTGCATTTTCAATGCTTGCGATCTTTCGATTCTCGATCCATTGACTTCTAGAGCAGGGGTTCTCAACCTTTCTGCTGCCAAGGCACCCCTGTGTCCAATAAAATATTCCAGGGCACCCTTACGTATTTTTGTTTTTAATACAAATAGACCTCCTGTTCACTATAAAGTGCCACGTTTTGATATATTGAGCTTTAAACTTTAAGTACATTTTTTGGAACACGCAACCTAAAACACCTTCCTCTCCCAAACCGTTCCTGCAATTGTTTTATGTTGCATGATGATCATGGATACATTTATTATGTATTGTATTTTTTATGTTTAAATATCAACATCATCTGTCTGTCCACCCTCAGTACATTTACTATCAATATAATATAGTCGTCTGACTTCATCATATCTTTTCAAACGCACACACACAGAGGGAGAATGCCCCCCCCCCCCCCCTCCTTCCCAGTCTCTGTCGCTCTGAACAGGGCTTTAGCTTGATTGATTGATTGATTGAAAACTTTATTAATAGATTGCAGAATGGGTACAGTACAGCTCAATACATACAATTGTTAAGGGGATGCAGACCAGAGAAAGACTTTCGTCTTGTTTACATCAGGGTCCCCCATTTTCAATTCATCGTAACATATATGACATACAGATAGACAGTACTGCTACATCTATACATTTATGACATACCAGATTTGCAAATACAGTACTGTTTGTGATACGAAAAGAGTCCAGAAAAAAAGTATATACATTTGACGTAGAAACTGTACATTGGAGGTGGTTGGGTAGGTGGGGGGGGGGGGGTACTGTACATTGGAGGTGGTTGGGTGGGTGGGGGGGGGGTTGGGTAGGAGGGGTGGGTGGGGACACTGTACAACTGTACAAGCAAAACTGTACATTGGAATATTGACAAGACCATACTTGTAAAGTAGTAAAGTTAAAACACTAATTTGGCTGTGGGGGGCCAGAGGAACAGGAGTCAAACAAGGTAATTATTGTAGAAGCTAAACTTTTCTCCACATAATTACTCTTTATGGGACAATGACATACATTCAGAATAATACTATTCAGCAGGAGGTGATTTGACTGTCAAATACCATTAGTTAAGTCATGCTCCCAGGTAGAAAATAAAACCGAAATGGCAGTACATTTAACTAGTCATTATAGGCATAGTTAGATTTGCTCAATAGCTCAAATTCCTGGTCAAGAGTGAGCCCCAACACGTTAGTGTAGGAGTAGACATTGCAGCATAGGATGCAGCCAAGAGCTTGTTGTTAGCTTATGCTAACGGGACATTAATTCCGTTCTTAAACACGACGTGGTCATAAAGGAATGGCAAGGATTGCAAAGCATGTTATATGCATTTGACCCGTTACGGAATAAAACAGCAGGGATTTGTTTTGGGTCGCGAAAACACTATCCGTGCTCTGTTTCAATGTGCGTGTTCACTGTTTCAGACGCTACTGCTCAGGCTGCTGAGCTGAGAGACGCTACTGCTCAGCCTGCTCTGTGTGGAGATGCATCCTTATTGGCTGTGTGCTGTAGAGCGGATATGAGTCACGACACCACGGATTTTCAAAATAAGAGTATCATAATGACCTGAATGTTGCTAGCTGTCGGAGCCTAGTTATTATAGCTGGAGCTGCGCATAGGCAGAAATGCGACCCGCTATAGGATTTTCAAAATAAGACTGTTGTCATTCTATATTTTTAAAGAAACATTGCCAGGCATCTCGCGGCACCCCTGGCAGCTCTGTAACCCCTGTTGAGAACCGCTGTTCTAGAGGTTATGTTAAAGTGGTGGTCCAATAATACCGGATCCGATTACATCCTCTTGAAGTTGGCAAGATTAAACTTTGAGAGTAAATCATCTGTATCATGTTGTCCCACGTTTTATTTACAACATCATTTTCCCTTGAGTAACTAGTAACTGATGTGTTCAGATTTGTTCAGAATGTATAGTGGAGTAAAAGTAAAAGGTTCCCTAAAATAATAAATAAGTAAAGAACCTCAAAATAGTACTTAAGTTCAGTACTTGAGAGTAAAAATACTTTCTAGTTAGTTACTGTCGACCATTTCTGCTTGGGCCGCCCTCACTCAGTTGATTTGTCAATGAATCAGTCTTTATGGTTTTAGTCGAATAACACATTTATTAATCTGTATATATATAAAATTAGTATTTTCTTTACATTTTTATAATATTTTTTTATTATAATTTCCTAGAAAACCATGAGCACATCTTTGCCACCACAATGACATTCACAAATATGCTTTGGTAAAAATGGTCTTTAGTAAACACTATAATTGAAGTGTCCTGCTGGGTGACTGGATTCACATTGAGTAATGTGCAGAAGCAGAGTAATGTGTAGAAGCAGAGTAATGTGCAGAAGCAGAATAATGTGCAGAAGCAGAGTAATGTGCAGAGTAATGTGTAGAAGCAGAGTAATGTGCAGAAGCAGAGTAATGTGTAGAAGCAGAGTAATGTGTAGAAGCAGAGTAATGTGCAGAAGCAGAGTAATGTGTAGAAGCAGAGTAATGTGCAGAAGCAGAGTAATGTGCAGAAGCAGAGTAATGTGTAGAAGCAGAGTAATGTGTAGAAGCAGAGTAATGTGCAGAAGCAGAGTAATGTGTAGAAGCAGAGTAATGTGTAGCAGCAGAGTAATGTGTAGAAGCAGAGTAATGTGCAGAAGCAGAGTATTGTGCAGAAGCAGAGTAATGTGCAGAAGGAGAGTAATGTGCAGAAGCAGAGTAATGTGCAGAAGGAGAGTAATGTGCAGAAGCAGAGTAATGTGCAGAAGGAGAGTAATGTGATAATTTACAGATTTGTCTAGATTTACTATTCATATAGTATAAAAACAGCTAACCGGTATGTGATTAGGAGAGTCTAGCTGAGGACAGCCCTAGTGTCTCTGCATGCACAGGGACTTCCCTGTGTCCAATGTATGCACCCCGCCACATGCCACATATCAGAAAGACGACGTGTGAACCGGTCTAGGGGTCTCCAGGGGGCGATATGGTCACCTTAGCGTTGTTCGTAGTTTATCCGTGATAGAACAGACACCCTCTTAAAGGCTTTCTGCTTACTCATCCTTGGAGGCCATCACAGTATGGCAAAGGACTGTGGGTAATCATCAGACATTCAAAGCGGGCCATCTGCATTTGCTCTACTCTCTGTCTCTCTCAAACACACACACACACACACAGACAGACAGAACTCCATGTGGGTTTGACATTTCATTTCCCAGCTAGTTTCAATCTGTTTGAGACAGAAGGAGGAGGATGAAGGGAAGTAGAGAAAGAGGGAGTAAATCTGCTGAAGGAGAACCGTGACCTGAGATGAGTATGGAGGTCACTCAGAGGTCACTCAGAGGTCGAGCTCTACTCAGGAGAGGCCTTGTCTCCACTGTCGCCTCCATCTTAGCCTACGCTGTGTGTGTGTCCAGTGTGTGTGTCCAGTGTGTGTATGTGTGTGTTTAGTTCTGATGGAAAGGAAAGTTCTGATGTTGCTCCCTGTCTTTTTTGTTTGTTTTGTTTTCGAGCATAACAACCCTATTCTGTGTCTGTGTGTGTGTGTGTGTGTGTGTGTCTCTGTGTGTGTGTGTCTCTGTGTGTGTGTGCACCCATGTGTATAAGTGACTCATGTATCTAAGTGAGTACTTTGTGTTTTCCTTGGAGTCCTAGAGAGCTCTTGTGAACCAGTGTCCCTCAAAATCCAAAGCTATGAGGGTGTTTCCATTCCATCCTCTAATTTCAGTGTGACATGACATCAAACCATGCACATGCGAGCGAGTGAGTGAGTGAGTGTGTGCTAACACATTCGTGCGTTCATGTGTATGTATGTGTGTGCGCGTGCTCTCACACATGCCCGCTATCAGGCCGGCCTGCGTGCTGATGTGTTGACTGATGTATGCCAGACACATGCTGTTATTGGAGAGAATGACGTCAGCCAGTATCCTCTCTGCCTCAGCCTATTTGTCCAAAGCAAACCGACTCCCCTGTCATTCAGAGCTCTGATTGGGTTGTGCATTATGCTTAAGACTATATCTTGGATATTTTAGTCAGTTTAGTCAATCAGTCAGTTAGTTAGTTAGTTAGTTAGTTAGTTAGTTAGTTAGTTAGTTAGTTAGTTAGTTAGTTAGTTAGTTAGTTAGTTAGTTAGTTAGTTAGTTAGTTAGTTAGTTAGTTAGTTCATTTTGTCCTCACTTGTTGTCACATTGGGGAAAGCAATTCTTTACAGGCCCTTTTCACAGTGGCCATTTTGACATGCCAAATGCAGGGTTAACATAGATGTAGTTAATGACATTAATTAGGGTTCCATTCCATTTAACTGTGTGCCATATCCTTTTCAGTAAGACAGCATGCATAATACCAGGGCCCTGGCTCCAGCACACCTAAATGGAACGGACCCTAATTCATGTTATTAACTACACCTATGTTTACCCTGCATTGGCATGTCAAAATGGTCACTGCGAAAAGGGTCTATTTTGCACTTTAGTTAAAAGAACACGCTAACATTATGGGGAATGCGCTTACCGTCTTCTCCAGAGGCTGACAAGAAGATAGATACCAATTTCCTCTCTGCGAGTTCAGCAGAAAGCCTATCTGGCTGCAAACTTGCCTAGCTTAGCGCAAATTAATGGAAGTGGATACGGATCAGCTAGCCTAGGTATTGGCCCAGAGTTTTAAGATAGACTAGCTGATCCGTATCTGCTTCCATTCATTTGTGCTAAGCAAGGCTAGCTTGCAGCCGGATAGCTTTCTCATAATGTTGCCACTTTACCTGAAAACCCACTTGTTAGCATCATTAAATTAGCATTCCTTCCTGAAGACAAAAAGTTAGTTTACTACCTTGTGGCTAGGAGTGCATAGCCTATTGGTTTCCATGCGTAATGCTTGCAAGTTGCTTTTAGGGTAGCCCTAGAAAAAATTCTAAAGCTTTGTTCTTCAATTGATGCTTTTTGGTTGAAGGATAACACTTTATTGGTCAACTATAAGGAATGTACAGTAATGTTTTGTGTCTTGGATGTAGAGGCGTATCAGTACCACGGGCACATGATGCAATCACAACAGGACCTCACACAGGGACAGCATGACAAACGGCAGACTATTCAGTAGACTGTATCTACTGTCCACCGAATGGACGGTTGGCCCTTCATCTCCTTGTGCTTCCTCCTTAATCTCAACCTTTGAACAATTGGGTTGGAGAGAGAGGTGGTGTGAAAAAGAGAGAGAGAGAGCGAGAGAGAGAGAGAGAGAGAGAGAGAGAGAGGGGGGGAAGGGAGAGCAGAAAAGAACGAGAGAGAGAGAGAGAGAGGTTGCTGTGAACAAAAGGTATTAAGAGTGACAGATTAACAGGACTTGGGTAGAAATTCTCCCAGCTGCAGCAGCTGTGTGTGCTGCCGTCACTCTGACAGGTGTCAATTAAGAATTACTGCCGAGGCCCCCCTAGTCATTTTTCCCCAGCCCTGGCTGTCGGTCTGTGTGCCCGTGTGAGAAATAACACTTTACCCTTGTCACGGCGATAGCGCTTAGCGCGGTCGCCCCCAGAAAATGAGCGCACGGCGGGCGTGCTAATCGATAACCAGTGTATTAGCAATTATTTTGCCCATTGATTTATGGCGGGCCAGTGACTCCCACTGCGCTGTTATTAGCTGTTGATTATATATGTGCCTGCGCTAGACCGCATACACACATGCACACGCGCACACACATATACACTTGTCCCATCTACTGTTGCCAGGTAGATATAGTTTACCCTTGTAGCGACATGTCTTTGCAGACACACACGCACACACACACACACCTACACACACACACACACACACACACACGCACGCACACACACACACACACACACACACACACACACACACACACACACCTACACACACACACACGCACGCACACACACACACACCTACACACACACACACACACACACACACACACACACACACACACACACACACACACACACACACACACACACACACACACACACACACACACACACACACACACACACACACACACACACACACACACACACACCACTCACAGACACTTAATCCTGCAGTGGTTGCCAGGTGAAGCTCTACAAAACTCTAGTGCAGCAAATGTCAAGATAATGGCCAGGAAACTCCGGGCTCTTTGAAAGTGTCCCAGAGGACGACCAGAGAAAGTGAACAGGACTCCCTGCTGTGTGGGGCCTTTATTATGGCTCTGAGTCTTTCCAACAGCAGCACAGGGTGGGGGGGGGGGGGGGGGGGGGGGGGGTGTCCTATGTTTGTAGAAGCCTGTTTTAAAATATATATATATGCAGCAGGTTTGTGGTGACTGTACAGGTGGCTTAGCCTTCTCTGGTTCTCAGGAGACGTGTATAGGCTGTGTCATATGGTGCACAATACTCAAACCGCACTTAGGGTCTCAGCGTTATTGCTTTTAGTAGTAGACAGTGGACAAGCGGCTGTGTTGCGAACAACATTGTTCACATACTGCATGTTTTGCGTGTAGGAGGATTAAAAAGTTGTATCCACTATCGAATCCTCGTTGACTGACTTGATGAACTCAGAATTATAGAATATATAGAACATTTTATTATTTTGAAAAATGTCTCCCATGTGAACTATCCAGATTTGCAACATAAACATAAAACATGGCGACACTCGAGGATGTTATGTTGACATCACGGCAGACACAGCTTGCCATGTTGAGTTTTAGCGTTTAGCCTGTCACAAAGTGTCACATGCACACTGCCCACACTGTTGGTTCAAGATTCAAGATTCAAGAGGTTTATTTGTCACATACATACCAGGGCATACAGTGAAATGCGGGTGGCCATGCCCGCTTTGATTGTGCAATAATACTAAATAATAAAATAGACATAATAAACAGGTAATAAAAATAGACATAAAATGTTGACGTACTTCATTGCATCTTTTGGACGTGTTCATCGTTCATTTCTGAGGACGTGTACAAACTAGTATGCTCCAAGGGAACGCAGGTATACCGGGGCCATGTGCAGGTCAGTGGGTATTAATACAGAGGGTTAGGGCTTCCGTTCCCACTGAGGTCACCCCATAGTAATAGAAATACTTTATTTTATCCAGAGGGAAATTCGGCACTACAGATTGCTCACAGTAAACAGTAAATCTTTAGGTAGTCAGAAACAAAAAGTCACGAATAAGAATAAAAATAAGAATAAAGAATAAAATACGGTCCGGTTCTTAATTTTTTTTATATACATTCTGTTATGTATATACATTCTAAAATATACAGAAATATACAGTAAGTGTACAGTAAAAAAAAGTGTAAAATTGGGAAATGTCAATTTAAAAGTAAAAGGATGATGGGAAGACAGAGGTGAACCTCTTGAGTCATACTAAATGTATGCACTTCCAAGGTAGTTTAGGGACCATAGTATGCAGGAATAGGCACATATATCATAAAAAGAATGGCGAAAATAACATTTGCACAAATAACTGCATGGTTTTGGCCCAACAGGACTAACATCAATTGACCGTGAAAGGGTCACTATTGTGGTTCCATTGAACCCATTTTCATTCAGATATCCTGAGGTCAGAGGTCAGCTGGACCTGCCGGGAGGCTGAGCTTCGTGGGTAAACCTGGGGGATAGGTTTCTGATGTTAGTAATGCTGCATCATCTCATTGTCCATCTGTCAAGAGCATTAACATTCAGTTTAAGACTATTTCTGTTTATCCAGGATCTTGTTTGGATACAACCCCTGCAGGTGGCTGTTTTCATCTGTTATCTGAGCCGGCTGTTTAAATCTTGAATTAAATATTTTTTTATATAAATCTTTAATCTTAATATAATTTAATGCACAGGAGATTCATAACGGAACAAAAACAAGCTCTTCTCAAATCTTAGATTCCCTAACTCGAATTTGTGTCCAAATGTTTACAAACAACAAAACAAACCATTTACAGTGTCAAATAGGGGTGGGACGATACTTATTTCAAATTTCTTTAATAGGATGTGGACATTTTAAACCTCAATATATCAAAACGTGGCACTTTACAGTGAACAGGAGGTCTATTTTTATTAAAAACAATAGATTGTTGTTACTGATTGTGTTAAATGGGCATATATGTAGGGATGCACCGAAAATTCGGCTACCGAAAATTTTCGGCCGAAAATGGTTAAAAAGGCTCTTTCGGCTTCCGGCCGAAAGGGTTTTAGCACCGAAAATATATGACCGAAAGTCAAATAACGTGTTGTTGTGATGACGTCATCAAAACGCGACTACAGACATACCGGTAGCATCATAGATATCTATGGTAGCATGCGCAACATGTAACGTGAGCAGCTTGGCAGCTCTTCCTGCATTCTACAGCCTGTGATAACTAACTCCTCTTGGGAGTAGGGATGCCCCCCGAAACCCGGTTCTAAACTAAATTAGAAAAAACCGGAGTATTGATCAGCTCCGACGTTAACGGTACTGCTATCAGTAGTCTAGGAGCGGATTAGCTACGGAGCTAACAGTGTACCATCCACCTGCGACGCAACGGTGGCAGCAACAGTGGACACTGAGTAATGTTAACGTTATGACGAGTTCATACTACACTACACGTATGAACTCGACATAACGTTACTCCGTTTAAATGAAGTGTTTAATTAGCAGCAATCCGTTGTTGAAAATGTATCGTTAAACCGAAAATGGAAATGCGAGGACAGGAAGTCGTCATCAATCGTTGTAGTCTTTTAGTCTTAACAGTCTGGAATTAATGTATGCATTCAAAAGTGCTGAATAAATGTTTTATGGGCCCATAATAGTGATTATTAATATTATTTAAGTTAAGTTTAGCCATAATCATGTATTTTGCCATAATCAGGTAGCTAAAAAAAAAAAAAAAACATATATATATATATATATATATTTATATTAATCATTTTCGGCCTTTCGGCATTCGGTTTTCGGCCAACTGTTTCCTATTTTCGGTATCGGTTTCGACCAAGAATTTCCCATTCGGTGCATCCCTACATATATGATATCATCTCATATCGATCGCAGGCACCTGAAGGGAATCGTATCCCATCGTGGCAGACTTTGTGATATCGGCAAATATCGTATCGTTGTCCAAAGAATCAATATCGTATCGTGATGAAACTGGTGATTCCCACCCCTAGTGTCAAATGCAATTTTAAAGTCCACGTTCATATTAAGATTTCGGTCACTCAACGTGGAAGAGAGCACCGACGTGTTCAAACCTAATGAAATAGACCTGAACCGAGCCCCGTGATGGAGCTGGACAGACAACTCCGGACCCGCATGGTCCTCCCTGTCCTGTCCCTTAACGACCCGGGCCAGCAGTCTCACAAAATTCACACTCGCCTCACACTATTTTACGAGGCCTTTTCGGAACGTCTCGTAAATGGCTCCCTAGAAAGGTGTCAACACACACACACACACACACTTACACAGACACACACACACACACACCTTTAAAGAGTTTGAGGCACTTTCACCGTGACAAACCACTTCCCTCTTTTCGTGTGGCTTTGCCGCCGTCCCGCTCCGAAGGTGCTCGTTTTTTATGGCCCGGCGATTGATAAAAGCAGCCTCAGCACATCGAGACAAGTCATATGAATGGATGAGTCGGGTGGGTGGAACCCCCCCCCCCCCCCCCCACCCCACCCCGCCCCAACCCAAGGAACAGTTACTTAACTGATAAGGCCCCGGGTTGAAAAGCAATGAATATCATTTTTCTTTTTTTGGACAACAGTTTACTGGCCGTGTAGATAAGCCATCTGGGAATGGATACGCTACCAGATGACACTTTGTCCTTGAGACTGGACGCTGGGGCTAGGTCACGTTGCGGTCTGGCGTGTATATCGCCGTCACCGTCATCTCTCATCCTCGCATCTCTTTTCTCTTTCCTCTTACCCCTCTCTCTCTTTATCTTTACCCATCCCCCCACACTCTTATTTTTAGGCGTGAATTATTTTCCTACATGGTATACTTTTTGCAATCCCACCTCTGGCTGTATGTCTTTGTCTCGCCTTCCTATCTGTCCAACACATCCATCCCTATCTTACTGACTCTATTACCCTACTCATATTTTCTCTCGTCTCTCTCTCGCTCTCTTATTCTCTCTCTTATTCTCTCTCTTATTCTCTCTCTTATTCTCTCTCTCTCTCTCTCTCTCTCGCTCCACACACACACACACACACACACACACACACACACACACACACACGCACACACACACACACACACACACACACACACGCACACACACACACACACACACACACACACACACCTACACACACACACACACACACACACACACACACACACACACACAGGTTTGGCTGCGCGGCATCAGTGGTTCGGTGAGAGGAATTTGAGCTCAAAATGTAAAGGGGGAGTTGTCTAATACACTTGCTGGGCTTGTTACCATATTTTAAGAACCTCTTTTCAACGGTGTCTCTGTGACATTGACCAAGCGCCATCAGACAGACACCCCTGGGATGTAGAATTCGGCACAAGGCAATTAAACCCTCCCTTAACTTTGGGAGCCATGGGCATGACAGTTAACACATTTTCCAACACGTATTTCCCATGTTTGCCGTGCAGTCTCTGTGGCTATTCACCAAACCCATTACTGGAAATAAACTCAATCTTATGCTACTTGATACTGTTGAGTTGTCCTGAGAACGCCTTTATTTTTGCTTTGTTGGTGGCGATGCAAGTCTTTGAACTCATTCCACGCACCACGCACTTGTTGTATGTTGCTCGGAAAAAGAAAACATTTAAAATGTAAAACATATGTTATTGGTAAGAGACCTAGTGATGAATCCTATTTTCATTGAACAAAGGATTGGAGGCTAACTTGGACAATACAGTACAATGAACAGTGGACTGATCTGACTGAGTTGCATGACCAGGATCTCAGTCAAATGAATGAACCAAAAAATACCCAAATCTCTTTGCTGAGCACCCCCCCCCACCCACCCTGGTCTCAGACAGCGTCAGTCACTGGGAGGTGGTATAAGCTCTGTCCCTCTTAAGTCTGTCTCGGGGCAAACAGCAGGACGCCTTGTGTAGACCACCACCCCCCTGTCAGGGGTGTCTACCTTCCTTGTCACTCAAAGTCCCTTGCACGCCAGTCTGTCTGACACAATGCTCCGTCTGAGTTGTCTGTTGCCAGCTTCTCTCAGACCGTCTGGCGAGTCCGTCACCAGGATGTCTGATTCTGTGAGTCATGGGCAGCGGAGATGTTTGCCAACTCCCGATCTGTCGAGCTCACAAACGTCTCACCTATTTCTCCATCTGGATCTTTTTTGTCTTTCTACCTGCTTTCTGTTTTGCTTAATGTCTGTCCAAACTGTTGTTTAGCCTCATGTAACGTTACTGTATTTTGTATTTTTATGTTGATATATACAACGTTTGCCACACAAGTTATTGAAAGAAACGAATACAATTCATAATGTCAGGGTACCACTAAAAGTAGTAGCGGTGGCCCCATTGTAATTAGGATTGCCAACTTCCTCATGACCAATTAAGGGACAGAAACGTTGCCGAGATGAAGGGGGCTGTTAAAAATCGCAACGGGACAATTATTTCATAAAATTCATTGATTTAACGCATGCAATAGCCTCAGAAAGGCTAAATAACAAAAATATAAGGCTACTGTTTCAAAATCAAAGAATACATTTATTAATCAGAGCCAGTCGTTTCACAAGCGACCAATTACTTCACCCTGGAAGCAGTTGAACTACAGAAAAGCTACCTTCAAGAGAATTACAGTTTGGTTAACTAAAGCTACTTTGAAAAAACGACCTTGTGACAAATGATCAAATCCACATATGAAATGTAAACCCAAATTAGAACAAAGCATAATACAGTCACATTACCGCATACTATACCACTCTATTGAGTTCATAAAGTAAAGTGCATGCTTCTCACTTGAACCGTTTCACTACCACACTACAGAAGGTTAAGGTGGTAGTGAAAGGGTTAACCTTCAGTAGTGTGATTGTGAAAGGGTTAACCTTCTGTATTGTCGCAGTGCAAGGGTTAACCCTTTGCTAGTGCTAGTGAAAGGGTTAATATCATGGGAAATGGACGGCATTTATATAACGCCTTTATCCAAAGTGTTTTACAACTTATGCCTCACATTCACCCATTCACTCACACATTCACACACCGACGGCAGAGGCAACCATGCAAGGTGCCAACCTGCTCATCTGAAGCAGTTCTGTTTCGTTATGGCTTCGCTCAGCACCAGTTGCATATATCTCGCTTCAGCATATATACACTGAATAATTTCACAAATGTACCTTTAAATGCCAGCATTCATCTGGCCACACCCCCATCCGCTTACCTATATAAGCAGGGGTGGTGCCACACACTCATCTCCTTCTCAAATTTCATCACAAGCAAGTGTTGCTATATGCCCACTTGACGTGGAGAAAAATATTTACTCTAAGGAAAGGAAGAACAAGGAGATACGTTGACACCATATGTTTATTTTCTCTCTCACTATTTTCGAGAAAATACGGCGATATTGTCTTTGTACTGGAGTGTCTGGAAGATGATGATCATTCTAAAAATCCTCCACCGGTTTTCGTATATTGGGAGCACGCCGCTGCATGCCTCTCAACTGCAGTTCCTTGCTGTGTTGGTTGGGGTGAAACCTTTCAGGGCACAGCTGAACTGTAGGACGCGCCGCTGTTGTGAGAAGCGGTGGGTTTCAGGTTGGGTGAGTACTGTTTTGCTGGCAGGCTCCACTTGTCTGTTAGTGCTATGGGGGCTAATTGACAATGTTTATGAAAACCGGCCCCAGGCTAGGGTCCTTTGTTCAGCCTCTTAGGCGACAGAAGACCTTGGTCTGAAGCCCATTATAGTTTTAACTAGTGGGCCGCGACCATTAACACTGGTGATCCCTGTGTTTTCTGGACAAGTGGATATCTCTTCTGTCACCGTGTAGCCCCTTCTTTCATATCCAAATGAGAGTATTCCTTCACGAGGAGATATGGGCATAGATGTTCGATAGCGGAAGATCTATGTTCAAGTCAGCTACACAGGCCAGTTTGGGTGTTGTGCTGGCTCCGTCGGGTGTTGGTAAAATCACCGTTGTAAAGCTGTGTTGACATCTTGTTTCTCTTTTCTCTTAAAAAGTGAGGAGGGTTTCAGAACGGCGGCCTGTCTGGGTGAGTGTTATATCATTGTGTACAAGTTCAGGTGATAGCTGCTTAGCTTACGGTTAGCCAGTCAGCTGTTAGCTGCGGCGTTAGCCTGCTGTGATCACTGCGTGGCCTACATATGTTGGGCCTACTGTTAGCCAGTCAGCTGTTAGCTGCGGCGCTAGCTTGCTGTGATCACTAGGAAACGTTAGCTTGCTGCTATCGGCCAAGGCCCAGCGCGGGGTAGCTCCGGCTCCTCGCGCGCCGCCGCGAGCTCCCCTCTGGTCGCGTGCGCCGTTCGCTCGGCGTCTCGCGGGCAGGGGCAGTAGCGACCGACGGTTGGAGCGGCCGTTAGCTTAATGCTACTCTGTTGAACGT
This sequence comes from Notolepis coatsorum, assembly GCF_963971535.1. NCBI lineage: Eukaryota > Metazoa > Chordata > Actinopteri > Aulopiformes > Paralepididae > Notolepis > Notolepis coatsorum. The sequence goes on along the minus strand of NC_140168.1, from coordinate 64,816,634 downwards.
GCTTTGATTATAACATGTTTTAAACACTCTTGACTACGACGTCATCTTTGACAGAGGATGTTCGTCGAACCTGCCCTGGGCCAGGACGGCAAAGCCTGCGTCAACAAAGGGGACCGTAACGACGGGTTGGTGCGGCGACGCTGCCCAGTTCGAACAACACAGGACTGCTGTGTTTTCCTGTGTTTTCTACGGGGGCCTTGAGACTGCACTTCGCTGATCTACGTATAAGGTTTGGCCAGACCTTATACGCGTCTTCTGGCTTTACCTTCTACATGTTTTGTAAATAACGCTGTTTTCCAAAAACGTGTGTTGCTGCAATACATTTAGGATACGACGTGAGTTTTGTGTGAATTGTCTTGTCACTGGTAATTAGCTTCTCCGTGCAAATCGGGTTGTTGTTACAGATGTGAAAATGATCTGGTTGTTGTGTGAGAAACATCATGTGTGTTTATATGTACCGTGTACTCACAACTAAGGGGTAACTAACCTATGAAGCTATGCTTAGTGACAAATGAGTAAAGAATTTTCTTTTCTCAGCCTGTGATGACAATGAACAGTGTGTTCACATATTAACAGGTTTTCCTGTTTTAACTGGCCGTATTAAGGGTAAAGTAGGAGGATTGTGTTTCCCCCCGGTTCCCTGGGGACTTTTTCATCCTCCTATCAGACATGTTGTTGCACTACATTGTGTCTTTGTGTGGTAGGGATGCGATGTAACCCTTAGCTTGATTGCTGAGGTTGTGCTAAGACTGCTGGAGAAACTTTATTTTTCTAAAAGAAAAGATTGTTTGGTCGCTTTCGTGTGTGCTTAGCAAGGCCTGTGGCCGATACTAATCGAGAATTATGTATTCTCTCATTATGAAAAACGGTGTTCCTCTGTAGAGTGTTTTTGCCATTTTTTGTAGGTGATGATGGGTTGTGTGTGTCATGTGACCTACAACTGGGTTGGACTGGCCACAGAAGCACATGTGTGAGTTGGACCGGGGCTCTTAGAGAGCCCTCTCTATTCTGTGTTTTTTCCTTAGTAAAAATCAGATAGCAGGTTAGCTCATGCGCTGTGTGAAGCTGTCAAATGCTTCATAGAGCTGACTATGACTGTGTCATATTCTCTTTTTGTCATTACATCGTATCATGGGTGTGGGGTCGTAAAGGGGTGAACTGGTAACCTTTCCTCTCCCCCTTTTTTCTGTTGGTCAGGGGTACACCCCCTGTCCTTCAAGGTTCCTGTCACGTTGCGGTTCGGCACGTTACGGGGTGAGGGGGGGGGGGGAGTTTCCTGGTACCACGGCCTGGGATATTGGGCGTGTGCACCGCAGAAATTCCCCCGCCATAGAGTACGTCACTGTGCGCGTCTCTGTTGGTAGGACTTCCGTGTGCTGTTCAGGTCCATGTGATGGATCTGTTTCGGGGGGGTGGTCAGGGCTCCTCCTCACCAAGCGCCTATTCGGGCCTTCTGTGAGTTCGGACTCCTCCTTCCATGTGAGGGAGCCTCCATCAGAGTACAGAGCCTCCTCCTCAGATTGTCAAAGTGAGTGGACCCTCTAGAAGGTGTCCTATTCTATTGTGTATGTATTCGATTCAATTCGATTATTGAGTGTGTATGGGTTCAGTGCCTCTTCCCCGGAGAGCCCTAAAACCAATTTTTTACATGGCTCAAGGTGCAATATATTCTTTTCAATCTGTACAGCTCGCGTGGGAAGTCTCTCTGGGGATTCCCGTCTCCTTCCTATGGGAGGGTGGTGGGATGTAAAAATGTGAACGATTTTTACCCCCGGCTATGTAGACTGGGATACATACTGTTGGTGCTTCCTTCTTTTCTATTAAAAAAGAGTTGGAGTTAGGAAGTGTCACACCCCTCTTGTCGTTCCCCTGGGCGCCTTGGGGATTCAATGACAGGTCTAAATAGCCTGTTCATTGATGTGGGTGTGTCCCGACGCACGTGTAGTGCTAGCTCGCTGTAAACAGGCGACTGACTGGCACGCCTTGGTTGCTTGAGGTTAAAACGGCGTTTTTATAGAGCAACTGGGATGGAGGTTTTTCCTCTCCGGATCAGTTGAACCCGTTGTCCGCCGGGGATGCAAATCTGCTGTTCTGGTACCCTGAGGGACTTGGGCTTTTTTCAGGGGGAAAAATGCCAGGTCGGTCCGGGTGTCAGAGGGTTAAGCGCTATGGAGACCCTGGTTGGGTACGTTTTTACTCAGCACTGTCGTAATGGCTTACGGCCATGCCAACCTGTACACGCTCGATCTCGTCGGATCTCGGCCGCTACACAGGTTGGTCCTGGTTAGTACTTGGTTGGGAGACCGCCTGGGAATACCAAGTACGGTGTGCTTAGGGGCGGGTTTTCCATTCTTTTTCGCTCCTCTCTCACGCATGGCGAAGAGGGGCCTGTTGGGGTGGTCTTTGACCTCCTCTGGTGACCCTGTGCTTCCCGTATCGCCAGGCCCGGTCCGAAGTAATGTTTCGTCGACCCGTAGGCCTGGGTTAACCCTTTTTTGAAAACTGAAACACTTGTACTGCGGTATAGCCGGTGTATACCCGCAGGTGTGTTTTGGAGTTTTTTCTTGAGGGGTTATAGGAACAACCACCGCATTGGGTAACACCAAGGTGGTTGATTCCCTGGTGTGTTGGTGCAGTGTCAACTCCCGGGTTCACCGGTTGACGGTGCCCCTGCACGTTCATGACGTCTGCCAATCGTGTCAGCCTTCTCTGCCTCAACCCCTCTGGGTGGGGTTTTTTAAATGGAGGCTTGGTCATGCAACAACGCCAGCATACGCCCCTTCCGCCGGGGCGGCTGTGTTCAGCTGTCCCCTTTGGCGCCTGTCTCGTCCGCAGTCTCCAGGCTAGGGTTAACAGCCTGTTGCCTGGTTTTTCCCCGGTGCGCTGCCTGCTTCCATTGGTTAACCTTTTTTGTGTGCTTACGGCCATGCTGACTGCCTGTTCTGCAGGGTCAGTGTGCCAGGCGGTGTACTATTGGGGGGACAGGGCCCGCTCGGCTGAGGGGCCTTTGTCCGAATATGCTGGCGATGTGGGGGGCGGGGTCACTAAGTGCCCACCTGGTGGGGTCTTGATGCTGGCATCATGGACTTCTCCGGGCCCCCGTTCCAGGGGGTCCAGTCCCTTTGGTGGGTCTGGGTCTTCCTTCGCGCTCCGCTGCTGCGGCCTTGCCACGGGGTTGGGTTTGCCCTTGACCCCGTGATTCTGGGGGCAGTAACGAGGTTGTTTCCTCCGTTCGTTCCCGGGTGGCATGCGGGTTGTGCGTGTGTGTAGTCATTTACATTTAGTCATTTAGCTGACGCTTTTATCCAAAGCGACTTACAAGTTCTGTACGACAAGCCATCAGGAAGAGCACAACTCTATCAGCTGAGTAACAATGTTCATCAAAGTGTTGAGTGCTACAGTGTAGGTTAGTTTATTAGGACAAGTGCATGACAGTATGGTTAGTTAGGGTTAGATTTTTTTTTTTTTTTTTTTAATTCAGATAATGGTTGAAGAAGTGAGTCTTTAGTCGACGGCGAAAGATTGGACGTGTTTCGGCTGTCCTAACTGGGGTGGGTAGTTCATTCCACCATTGTGGGGCAAGGACTGAGAATAGGCGACTTCTCTTTGATGACCCTCCCGGAGCTTGGATAGGAGTAGGTCTGAGGCGGCCAGAAGATGCAGAGCGTAGGGGTCTTGAGGGTGTGTAGTTAGAGACCATTGACCGGAGGTAGGCGGGAGCAGTTCCCTTTGCCGCACGGTATGCTAGGTCAAGGGCCTTGAAGCGGATTCGTGCAGCAATGGGGAGCCAGTGCAGGTCCCTAAGAAGTGGGGTGACATGGGCCGACTTCGGTAGGTTTGAGATCAGGCGGGCCGCTGCGTTCTGAATGAGTTGAAGAGGCTTAGTGGCAGTGGCCGGGAGGCCAGCGAGCAGTGCGTTGCAGTAGTCGAGGCGGGAGATGACTGTTGATTGGACGAGGAGTTGGGTGGCTTCTTTTGTCAGGAAGGGGCGTATCCTTCTGACGTTGCTCAGGAGGAATCGGCAGGTTCTGGTTGTCGCTGCGATGTGAGCAGAGAAGTTCAACTGGTCGTCGAGGACAACACCAAGGTTCTTGGCGGTCGGGGACGCGGTCACAGCTGCATTCTCGACTGTGATGGAAAGGTCGGTCAGGGGGGAGGATTTGGCCGGCAGGTGGAGCAATTCTGTTTTGCTTAGGTTCAGTTTGAGGTGGTTGGTCGTCATCCAGGCGGAGATGTCGGACAGACAGGCCGAGATCCGCTCAGAGACGTGGATATCTGAGGGAGGGAAGGAGAGGAAGAGTTGAGTATCGTCGGCATAACAGTGGTAGGAGAAGCCATGAGACGTGATAATGTTACCCAGTGATTTAGTGTAGAGGGAGAAGAGAAGGGGTCCTAAAACCGAGCCCTGGGGGACACCCGTCCGCAGGGGGCGGGTGGCCGACAGGGTCCCTCTCCATGACACTTGGTAGGAGCGGTCATTGAGGTATGATGACAACCATGTCAGCGCAGAGCCAGCCACTCCCATTCCTGCGAGGGCCGCGAGGAGGATCTGGTGGTTGACTGTGTCGAAGGCTGCAGATAGATCTAGGAGAATCAGGACAGAGGAGAGGCCTTTCGCTTTTGCTAAGTGAAGTGCCTCTGTGACCGCAATGAGGGCTGTCTCTGTGGAGTGACCAGTCCTGAAGCCTGACTGATTAGGGTCTAGGAGGTCATTCTGTAAGAGATAAGCAGTAAGTTGGTTGGATACAGCACGTTCAAGTGTTTTAGAAAGGAAGGAGAGAAGAGAGACAGGACGGTAGTTGCCTATGACGGTAGGGTTCAGGGATGGTTTTTTTATGAGGGGCGTGACTCTGGCTTGTTTTAGGGAGGTGGGGACCACCCCCGAGTTGAGTGAGGAGTTGATGGTTGCAGTTAGGAATGGGAGGATGTCTGGTGCTATGGACTGGAGGAGTGGGGAAGGTAGCCGGTCCAGCTGGCATGTAGTCGGACGGTTCGACGTTACCAGTGTCAGGGTCTCGGCTTCTGTAATGGGAGAGAAAGATGACAGAGTGAAGGATGAGGTTCTCGATTCAGCATTTGGAATGGGTGGGGGTTGGGAGAAGGAGCTGCGGATGTTCTCCACTTTTTCCTCAAAGAAGATCGCAAAGTCTTCGGCAGAGAAAGATGAGGGAGGGGGGGGTGGGGGGGGAGTGAGGAGGGAGGACATGGTAGCATGCAGTTTGCGAAGATTCTTGGCAGAGGCCTCGATCCTATGGTGAAAGAAAGAAGCTTTGGCATTAGTCATGGGGTCAAGCCACGCTCTGCTCACCCTGTGCGTTGAGTTGCTTGAGTGCCTCTTCGCACGGTCGGGTCCGTTGCCCTCCCGTGAAGCCACCAATAGGGGGGGTGCCCTCCATTAGGGTGGGTCGGGGGGGCTCGGCCCTCCCTGATCTGATGGCTGTGGGGGGCCTCAGCGGGGTGTATTTGTCGAGCTATGGCTCCCGCTCAGCTCCTGTTATGCAACTGGTGCTGAGCGAAGCCATAACGAAACAGAACGTAAGGTTATGTATATAACCAAGTTCTGTTAGTTATGGTGCGCTCAGCACCAGGACGCCGCTGCGGCCCTTGACTTTTCATTGTGGTTTGTTGGGAAGGAGATGAGTGTGTGGCACCACCCCTGCTTATATAGGTAAGCGGATGGGGGTGTGGCCAGATGAATGCTGGCATTTAAAGGTACATTTGTGAAATTATTCAGTGTATATATGCTGAAGCGAGATATATGCAACTGGTGCTGAGCGCACCATAACTAACAGAACTTGGTTATATACATAACCTTACGTTAAGGGGTTGATGTGTCTTGCTCAAGGACACTTTGGGATATGCTGACGGTAGGAGCCAGAATCAAACCGGGAACCTTCAGATTACCAAACGACCTGCCACTGTCGGGCTCAGGAGGCACCTAACAGACAGACATGAAACAACACCAAATAACCCTATCTGGGTTCTTCACAGAAGAAAACCCTTTCACTACCACACTACCATAGGGTTAACCCTTTCACTGCGACAATACAGAAAGTTAACCCTTTCACTGCCACACAACAAATTGTTAACCCTTTCACTACCACACTACAGAAGGTTAACCCTTTCACTGCCACACTACAGACGGTTAACATTCTATTGTATGTGCCTTGCACAATCTTAAAACAGTCAACGAAATGTTGAACTTGATCATTACAAAGGTCTGAACTGACCAATGAGCTTGTCAGCTCAGTTGTCAGAGCAGAATCTCTTACTTATGTGACTCATATGAGCAGTCCTTTTATAGACATAATAATCACTCAACATCAGCAGGGAGAGGCGCGTAAACAGCTGTATGCGGCCCTTGCCTCCCCCCTCCTCTCTCTCTCTCTCTCTCTCTCTCTCTCTCTCTCTCTCTCTCTCTCTCTCTCTCTCTCTCTCTCTCTCTCTCTCTCTCTCTCTCTCTCTCTCTCTCTCTCTCTCTCTCTCAACTGTGTCCCTTCACCTCCCTGTCATTTCCCTTCTATCTGTGGATTTGCTACAATGGGGTGGGGGAATGGGATTAGGGCCGAGAGTTCTATTTAAAACCACGAAAATCAAGCAGGCCAAGAAATAAAAAACTAAGGGCTAGATCCACAAAGAAGGGATTGCACAGTGCAAGTTGCACCCTACTTACAATTCATTATGAATTGAAAATGGGGGGCCCTGGTGTAAACAAGACAAAAGTCTTTCTCTGGTCTGCATCCCCTTAACAATTGTGTGTATTGAGCCTTACTCTATTGTACCCATTCTGCAATCTGTTAATAAAATG
>NC_140168.1:64640846-64809626 GCF_963971535.1 Notolepis coatsorum | reverse complement strand
TGTCCACCTCAATTCATTTCACCAGGGTTCATTTTACAGCCCCCATTCAGGCCGTCTCTGGCTGTTCAAAACAAGAGAAAGATCCTCATACAGACAAACCCAGTGTCCCTTTTGACCCAACGTTGAGGTACCAATAAGCAATACTGCTCACAAGCCCATTGGGAAAATCACGGAGGAACTTGTACTGCAAATAAATTAGTTTTGCCCGGTAGGAAAGGAACTGAATACTTTTTCTCGAGTACTACATTTAGTTTTGAGGTATTTATACTTTTTGGACGTTGCACTTTTTATTGGACTTATAGCACTTTTAACTCCACTACATCTCAAAGCAAAATATTCAACTTTTTACTTCAACTATTAGTTGAAGTAAAAAGATTAGATTAGTTAATCTTTTTGCATATAAGGTCAATTCATAAAAATATGTACTTTTTAACTTTTTAACAAGCCAACGTATAGGCCCGATCAGTGATCCCAACCTGAGGACTATAACTTAGAATTTCTAACAGTATTTTCTCACATTTTCAAAATGTCTTATCACCACCTTCCATCAGAAGTTTTCATTGAGACATGGTGTCCTATTCAAACAACCCATGCTATGGGTTTGTTGACAAAACCTGACCCGTGCTTTAGCTCGGCCTATTTTATAAATCTAAGCAAGTGTTTTCTTCAGTGAATCTCTTAATTACATCAATAATGTGCTGTCAGAACAGTATTATGTTTGTAGGTAAAGTATTTACTTACCTTGTTTAACAACCAGGAATTTCTTTTGGCGAATCAAAGCAAGAACAGTATTTTAAACAAAGAGGCAGTTTTATGTTTATAAATGTGACAAGGCTTCATTTTGGGGAAAAAACAAGTTGTTTACACTTACAGTGGCGACTCGCTGTCCTCTAGTGGTCAGAAAATTATTATTGCAGCTTTAACTTGTATAGAGGTGAATGCATAAAAGATGGAACGCTTCCTCATAGTGGCATGTCATGACACAAGTTGAAAGAGTACTTTACCTAAGATCGAGTACATGTACATTAAGTACTTAAATACTTTTACTTGAATATAACTTGGAATTGAGGACTTTAACTTTTACCAGCGTGCCATTATGTCAGGGTAATTCTACTTTTGCTTAAAGGTAGAACCTGGAATGCGTCAAACAGCTTGGTATTGTTTACTTTTTTAGTTTTTGGTCTGATGCGTGGTTGGAGTTCAGTAACTTATTATACTGTGCATTTCTCCAGACGTCTCTTGGCAGAGTCTGAGGTGTGGCCAGCAGTAGCAACCCATCCCCTGTACCCACTGAAATCCAACCCAAACATCACACAAAAACAATAAATGTAAACAAATCGCAATACCAAGAGGTGCTCTTTTGCCTAGGGGTCGCTGTTGGACGACATTACAGATACTACCTTAAGCGAATAATTCAGGGTACTTCTTCCACCTTTGAAAGAGCAGAGTTAGAGTGTTATGCACACTAATTTGCTCCAGTGATTTAGCCTTCTTTTTTTCTTCTGTAGTGATTTTCTGCTGCTCTCTTCCACACAACCAGACTGATTTATGGTAATTATCCATCTTTGGGGTCATCCATCAACTGGTTGTTGCTAGGCGATGGGAGCAGCTGTTGTTTGGTTGGGGAAGTTCCATTGTCAGGGGCAGTGCAGGTGAAACTAACGGGAAAAGCGTTTTATTAAAGGGACGGGGGCCTTTTTATTATTATTATTATTCATTTCTCCTTCATTTTGTTTCCACTGCCACAAGGCCACCATCAGTGATGCAACTGTAACAAATGGGTAACACACACACACACACACACACGCACGCACACACACACACACACACACACACACACACACACACACCACACACAATTTTATTCCGTAGGTGATTGACTACGGAATAAACCAATAAACCAACACTAGGAAACCTAATTATGTATTTTTGTATGCTGTGAAATGTTTGTTGTGTTGATATAGTCTGTAAACATTTGCATAAAACTGTTCGCTGCTCTGAAGACCCTGTATCTCCCATGTTGGGGATTTTGATGTTTATAATTGAATTGAAAGACTACATGGTTCTGTGTTATTGTGACTAAATGTCACCATGACCCAAATTACCTCGAAAACCCATTCGAAACCCCAGACGTAGAATGTCATAAAAACATGGCCGTTGATCTGAAAATCTTTATTATTATTTTTGTATTCCCGAAAAGTCGAGATACAAAGGTTTTCACCCGACAGCAGCGATGTTTGGATCAAACTCTTCAAGAATGTACAGTATGTGTGAATAAAGGCACGTTTATCCCATGAGAAAAGGAAATCCCGCTAGCATCGTCCCTCACGCCGCGACCCCGTCTCTCTCTGAAAACAAGCAGATGGGGTGAGATGTCGTCGTAACACGAGCACAACGTTACACCGTCGGGCTGAGTGGCTTGGCAGAAGCGACCAGAGAGAGGGAGAGAGATAGAGGGAGAGAGAGAGAGAGAGAGAGAGAGAGGGAGAGAGAGAGAGGTGGGGCTTATGCGGTGCTTATGATCTAATGGCCGTTGTTTGATCTCAGAACAAGCCCGGCTGACAGTGGGGGGGAAAGGTGATTTATAGACTGCTCTCGCAGTCATGGCATCTCAAAGCTCGCTCACGGGGAGAGCTGGATAACAGGAGAAGAAAAAGAAGCAGGGAGGGAGGGAGGGAGAGAGAGAGGGAGGGAGAGAGAGAGAGAGAGGGAGGGAGAGAGAGAGGAGAACATTTGACAGCAATGAAGGGAGGAGTGGAATATGTTTTAACTTGATAGAGAATAATAGTTTGTTACATTGCTCAAGGTTTTGTCTTTCTATTTTCTGCGCCATGTCAGGCTATCTTTGATCAGTTGTTTTGAGTTGCCATCATTTGATATCACTCACTCTCTCTCTCTCTCTCTCTCTCTCTCTTCTCTCTCTCTCTCTCTCTCTCTCTCTCTCTCTCTCTCTCTCTCTCTCTCTCTCTCTCTCTCTCTCTCTCTCTCTCTCTCTCACACACACACACTGTGCTTGAACTCATGAGATAAAGACAAGGTAGACAGAAACTCTCGGTCCTGTGACCCATTTAAGTAGGCCATTACCATAATGTGAGTTAATGTAATTGCAAATGACTGGGAAAGTATGTGAAAGACCTTAGGGGTTCAGAAATTAGCAAGGAAAAGTAGGCCTGGAATGGACGTGACATTGGCCAGGGTTTTTGATCCGAGCCCAGGGCGGATGATGAACGAGACAGAGGATGTATTCCGCTTCCTTTTGACCCTGTTTTCAGTGTTTTGTAATTGATCCAATACTGTGCCACTCGCTTGCCACATCCCAAGAAGAAGAAGAAGAAGAAGAAGAAGAAGAAAGAGAAGAAGAAGAAGAAGGAAGAAAGAAGGAAGAAAAGAAGAAGAAAAGAAGAAAGAAGAAGAAGAGAAGAAGAAGAAAGAAAGAAATAGACTCAAATACGTGCGTATCTTTTTAGAGCGTATGAGCACGTCGCTCGCGGGTGTCGTCTTTCACCCCCTGTGTTACCGCCACCCAGGCCGGCCGACGCAGTGCGGCGTCTTCTGTTCTGCCTCCCACCCAATGTTCCATTCCCCAACCGACCGGAAGTCTCGGAAAGCCGAGGAGGAGGTGGATTAGTATGGTGCACCAGTCGTTGGAAGCCCTAGAGCTATTGTGCCATATGGTGGAGTATTCCATGTGGGCCGAGGACGGAGTGGGAGGGGGTGGGCTTTTACAAGACTGGTTAAGGGGTGTGGTGTGTGTGTGTGTGGGTTGGGAGGGGCTGCTGTTAATTTGGGGGGCCCCCTCCATGGTATCCGCGACAACACCTATCAGTGTCACTTTAGCAAGGCGTAGCGGAGTGGGGTCTATGTAAAACAAGCACCTGCACCCCCCGCGGCCCCACCCGCCCGTGTTTAGTCTGGAATGATGTTGATGTCTGTAGAAACAGGAGGGGAAAAAACACTAAACAATGTAATGCTAAGTACAGTAATGGCTGATCTGAGAAATGACACGTGATGCTACTGTGTTGCTTCGTTTCAGGCTTTATTGAAAGTGAGGAATCAGTTTTGAATTAAAGCCCCAATCAGTATTTTTGTTTATCGATCAATGTGGTATTTATATTTACATGTACTCTGAAGTCTGAACTGACTCCATTGCCGTTACCCTAGGCTCTGTTACCCATACTGTACGGACTTTGTACTCTGTTGCCTGTACTCAATTTACACACATACTGCTTTCACTGTCCTACACTATCCTGGGTAGACTATCCTACACTGTAATCTTAGTAATCATAATAATCATAACTACCTACCTCATACTATAGTCTACCCATATAACTCTTTATGATAGCGTACACTAGTGCTGTATATACCATATGTATATATTTATATATTTATATTTACAGCATATATATATATACATATCTGTCTGAATATACCTGCAGAAAATCCTTCTATACTTACTTATACACCTGCATATAACCCATAAATAACTCTGAATGATAGCATTTACAATAAGGCTGTATATACTGTATATGTATTCTTACCGTATATATATATATATATATAATATTAGGGTGTAAAGGTACACGTATCCGTACCGAACCGTTTCAGTGTGTATCGTACCGTACCGAACGGCTGTGTACCGAACGAATACAACGGTATGTTAACCACTAACGACCGGCCACCACCACCGGGGGCTGTTTTTTTCACAATCTAATATAATAATAATAGTTTTGTCTTTACAAGTCGATTATTAATTTCAATATAGAATATTCGTTGACAGCCCTACAAGTACAATTAGTTACTGCACACTACATCACCCCTGAGTGGACAAACGTTCCCCCACTGTACCGAAAACCCGTACCCAACCGTGACTTCAAAACCGAGGTACGTATCGAACCGTGGTTTTTGTGTACCGCTACACCCCTAATATATATATAATATATATTTACATACACACACATCTGTGTACACACTGGCATATAATCGTTTTTACATATATGTAGATACTATATCTATATCTGTACATATCCCTTACCTACTCTTACTAGTTACATTGCTGGCCAGTATTACTTGCTACCATAGTGTCTTTATACCTGTATAACTGTACATATATCAATACTACAATTATAGATGTAGATACATCTGATTGGCACTATTACTCAGTAGTACTAATTTATATATTTTATACCCAGTTTAGTCACCTGTACATGTATATTACTATTGCACTTTACTGTTACATTATTTTCAGTGTACTGTACTTGTGCTGTATAATGACAATACATTTTAATCAAATGAATAATTCATCTAATCTAATTAATCAAATCTAATGTATCATCAAAAGGTTTGATCTGTATATGGAAAATGCACTATTTCAGATGTTCCTAAGCGTAAATATACTGTTTGACTCAGGTGTTCACAAACATTACCAACATGAACGGTTCGTTTGTAGACGCAAATACAGCACACCACATGTATTACCTGTGTCTCTTGTTAGTCATTGTATCAAGAGATCTGTCAATCAGCTAGAGAACGACAACCTGTCTCCGTTCCAACTTGTTCTTTTTTTTGGTGATGGGGCTACAAATTTGCTTAGACTTGGATCACTGACTGGGCCTTTAAACAAGAGTGACACATCTTTCCTCAGCTTTGTCTTACAGAGCCACTAGCTTTATCTTACAGTCAGAGACACTAGCTTTGTCTCACAGAGACACTAGCTTTGTCTTATAGAGACACTAGCTTTGTCTTACAGAGACACTAGCTTTGTCTTATAGAGACACTAGCTTTGTCTTACAGAGACACTAGCTTTGTCTTATAGAGACACTAGCTTGTCTCACAGAGACACTAGCTTTGTCTTATAGAGACACTAGCTTTATCTTACAGAGACACAAGCTTTGTCTTATAGAGACACTAGCTTTGTCTCACAGAGACACTAGCTTTGTCTTATAGAGACACTAGCTTTGTCTCACAGAGACACTAGCTTTGTCTTATAGAGACACTAGCTTTGTCTCACAGAGACACTAGCTTTGTCTTATAGAGACACTAGCTTTGTCTCACAGAGACACTAGCTTTGTCTTATAGAGACACTAGCTTTGTCTCACAGAGACACTAGCTTGTCTTATAGACACTAGCTTTGTCTCACAGAGACACTAGCTTTGTCTTATAGAGACACTAGCTTTGTCTCACAGAGACACTAGCTTTGTCTTACAGAGACACTAGCTTTGTCTTATAGAGACACTAGCTTTATCTTACAGAGACACTAGCTTTGTCTTATAGAGACACTAGCTTTGTCTTATAGAGACACTAGCTTTATCTTATAGAGACACTAGCTTTATCTTATAGACACTAGCTTTGTCTCACAGAGACACTAGCTTTGTCTCATAGAGACACTAGCTTTGTCTTATAGAGACACTAGCTTTATCTTACAGAGACACTAGCTTTGTCTCACAGATACACTAGCTTTGTCTCACAGAGACACTAGCTTTGTCTCACAGAGACACTAGATTTGTCTTATAGAGACACTAGCTTTATCTTACAGAGACACTAGACAAAATACTAGGGATGCCCCGATCACGTTTTTGCCACCGATACCGATCACCGATCGTCTTGAGCCATATCGGCCGATACCGATCCGATACCGATCGTTTTTGATTAATAAAAAAATAAAATAAAATTATATAATTTTTTTATTTTTTTATAAAATATATATATTATATAATTAGACTTGTACTTGTAGTTGTATTATCTGCGAGACAACGCCACCACGCACAAGTCAAAATGCTCGCTATCTCCACTGTCTGTGTGTATACTCTGCTTTGATCAAATCACATTCGGCTCTGCAGATTTACCCTAGGCTCTGCAGATATACCCTACTCCTCAGCTATCCCCGTTAGTGACTGCGACGCAAGCCGGGCTTCGAATATGCATCGAATGAGTGTTATAAGACATTGATATCAGGAGCTGTCTGTAGCTACTGCTAGCCGGAAATATAACGTTAAGACAACGCCTCAGTGAACTATTTTGTTGAATGGGACATTTCGTTTTGAACAGTGAGCTAAGCTAACGTGAGCTAACAGAGGTATCATACACTAGTACTAGATAACTAGACTATTGCTGAGCATTTGTTGATATCAGGAGCTATCAGTAGCTAGCCGGCTAGATACCGTTCAGTTAGACAATGCCTCATCATGTATTAAACTAAAAGTGAATAGTTGACTGGGTCATTTTGTAACGGTAGCTAACGTTAGCTCATGGAGGTCCCGTCCCACTAGACTAGACTAGACCCGTGTTTACATGCGTGCGGAGGAGCTGGAGGAGGAGCAGACGCGCAGCACTGTGTGCAGCTCCCGGTGTCTGAGACAGAACTCAGCGAGTGAGATCTGTTTTGACGATCGGCGAAAATAAAGCATTATCACCGATCACCGATCACATATTTATACTGATTATCGGCCGATAACGATCGGTGGCCGATCGATCGGGGCATCCCTACAAAATACTGTATTAGACCTTTTACTAGGATGCACCGATATGAAAATTGGCCACCGATACCGATACCGATTGTTCAACTAACACAATCGGCCGATACCGATACCGATACTTGTGGCAGAAATTAAGTATTTGTAATTCTTTTTAATATATATATATATATATATATTTTTTTTAATTTAATGAAACTACTGTATATTTGTATGTGTATGTTTGTATTTGTAGGCCTCTTTACTTACTTAAAAAAAGGAAACATCAAGAAATATGTTTATGGTATCACTCTCCCAGTATCGTCTGGCGGCCTGCAGCGGGATACTATTTTCTCAACCAGAGCTTTCAACCAATGCAATGGAACCATTCTGGCGGCCTGCAGCGGGATACTATTCTCTCAACCAGAGCTTTCAACCAATGCAATGGAACCATTTTGATTGACAGTCGATTCGGCCAATTACGCCACACCGCTAGCACCCACCTCCTGCTGTTCTTACCACCAATCGGCAAGCGTTTATTCATTTTCTACTTCGGGGGCATGCCGCCATTGATCTGCTTGCGAGTCAAACTCAGAACCACAACAAGCTAATACGTTAGCTGCCCGGCAGTGCCCGCCGACCAGCGCGCTCCACAAGATGGCCAAACGAGACACAATGATTTTACTGCAACAAATGTTATAATAAAACAAAGCCTTTCTATACATTTGTCTGGTTGAAAACTTTATTAACAGATTGCAGAATGTGTAGTTGGGTACGGAATGAGCAACGGAATGGAACCGAGCTATGAACGGCTTGCTTGCTATCTTCGGGTAAATACTATGCTGATGTAATTGAACGTGTAACTAACTATATAACGTTAATGCCACAAAACGAATGTTTGTGTCATTTTAACAGCAGATACTTTCTTAAATGCCATCCTCCCGACAGAGCGGTGTTGATGGGGAGCTCTGATGGGTTCGCTTGGTTGTGTTATTAGCATTGAACAGCTAACCGAAAGCTAGCGTTAACTAATGTTAATAATAATATGCTGATGTTATTGTCCGTGTAACACTAACTATATAACGTTAATGCCACAAAACGAATGCCTTGTTAATCATAAGTAGTAACTTTGATGCAGTAGCTTGTGTGTGTGTGTGGGGGACGGCGGGCGTTGTGCAGGTCGCGAGTGAACTTTTTTTTTTGCCTTTTGACGCTACACAAATTGATGGTTATTTATCGGCGACTGCTATCGGCACATTTGAGCTTATCGGCCGATAGGCCGATAGCAGTCAACAAGGCACTTATCGGCCGATACCGATACCCGACCGATATATCGGTGCACCCCTACCTTTTACACAGACTATATACCCTTTGGTTTATCATGATGAGAATAGGTCCAACTGTACATGTCTCGCTGACACTATGCCACGGAAAACCAATAGAATGGTCTCGCTTACCTGTGTGAGAGAGAGAGAGAGAGACCTTAGCTCTGTGGTCAGACCAGAGGACCAGACTGGAGGAGGCATCACTGCCTCCCCCCCCCCCCTCCAACCCACAGAGGAGGAGAAAAGGACATGGGAAGAGGGAGGCTTGAATGGAAGAGAGAGAGAGGGAGAGAGAGAGAGAGAGAGAGAGAGAGAGAGAGAGAGAGAGAGAGAGAGAGAGAGAGAGAGAGAGAGAGAGAGAGAGAGAGAGATCGCCTGACATACTGAGCATTACTATAATTGGCTTTCCTACATGATAGGACAGAGGAAATAATAATGTCATTTTATTTACAGGCTCTCTCTCTATCTCTCTATCTCTATCTCTCTCTCTCACACTCTCTCCCTCTCTGCTGAAACACACACACTCACACGCCGAGCAGGTCAGTGACACACACTGATCAGGGCTGTCTGAAGCCATCAGGGGTGAGTGGCGGGGAACGGAGAGGCCGGTGACAAACCGGAGCGGGGAGAGGGGAAATAAGACTGCCACGCCAGGCCTGCCGTTTTGAAGGGCCCACTAAGCGGTGTGTGTGTGTGTGTGTGTGTGTGTGTGTGTGTGTGAGAGAGTGAGAGAGAAGGGGGGGGGGGGGGGGGAGAAAAGCCCTCAGCACCCACCTCCGGTCGGGAATAGAGCGCTCTGGCCGGTGCCAGGCGTGCTGAGGTAAATCAGCGGAGCGAGGGCTGGCGGAATTGGACATTAGCACCGCAAATGAGCGTCGGGTATTGCCCTCTTCTCGGAGACAACATGAATAAATAAGGAAGGGGTTGAGAGGGGGCAAGCGTATGTGTGTGTGTGTGCGTGTGTGTGTGTGTGTGTGTGTGTGTGTGTGTGTGTGTGTGTGTGTGTGTGTGTGTGTGTGTGTGTGTGTGTGTGTGTGTGTGTGTGCGTGTGTGCGTGTGTGTGTGTGTGTGTGTGTGTGTGTGTGTGTGTGTGTGTGTGTGTGTGTGTGTGTGTGAGAGACCGTGTTGTGTTGTTTAGAGCATGGTGTCGTGTCACTTAAAGATATTTTTTTCTTCTTCATGTTATTTCCTCCAGCGGGTTTGGTTTGACACCAGCCGAGCCATACGGACCCGACCGCGGCAGACAGATTGCGTTTGAAGTGGCAGATGAATGAAGAAGAAGAAATGAGGAGGGAGGGGGGGCTCTTTTTTTTGTGTCGTCTTTTTTCAGACCCCTTAACAATTGCTGACGTGTTACGTTGAGCGTCGTTTCCTACTTATTTGTGGCATTGCATCAACCTGCCTTGCCAAATCTCAGGTGAAAGATTGTAATGCTGTGTGTGTGTGTGTGTGTGTGTGTGTGTGTGTGTGTGTGTGTGTGTGTGTGTGTGTGTGTGTGTGTGTGTGTGTGTGTGTGTGTGTGTGTGTGTGTGTGTGTGTGTGTGTGTGTGTGTGTGTGTGTGTGTGTGTGTGTGTGTGTGTGTGTGTGTGTGTGTGTGTGTGTGTGTGTGTGTGTGTGTGTGTGTGTGTGTGCGTGTGTGTGTCATTGCATTCTAGCCAACACCAGATTATAGATCACATCCAGAATTCAGTTTAACTCCATTATCCATTGTCCAAAAAAGGGTTAAACTTTAAAAGTGGAAATGTGTGTGTGTGTGTGTGTGTGTGTGTGTGTGTGTGTGTGTGTGTGTGTGTGTGTGTGTGTGTGTGTGTGTGTGTGTGTGTGTGTGTGTGTGTGTGTGTGTGTGTGTGTGTGTGTGTGTGTGTGTGTGTGTGTGTGTGTGTGTGTGTGAGCTGAATTGAATGCTTTTAACATACAATGGAAATGTATGTCTTCCTGGTTGAGAGCTCCTCAGGGTAGAAAGAGTATTGAGAGTAGAATAAAATTTGGTTTGTAGGTTTTGGTATTTTCATAGGCGATGTTGACAATAAAATGACACTGACCTGATCCTTTAAAGGAACACGCCAACATTTTGGGAAATGAGCTTATTGTCTTCTCCAGAGAGAGACAAGAAGATAGATACCAGTTTCCGCTCTGTGCGTTTAGTAGAAAGCGACCTGGCTGCACGTTAGCCTAGCTTAGCACAATGAATTGAAGCGGACATGGCCGGTTAGCCTAGGCATTGTCCAACTAACACCTCTCCCGAAGGCTAACCGGCCATGTCCTCTTCCATTCATTGTGCTAAGCTAGGCTAACATGCTGCCAGATTTTGGCCTACTCTCCTCCAAAGCCAGGAACCAGAGAAGTAAGACTCAAACTTGTGATGTCATCAGGTATAAAGTCTGGAACTGCTCCACCGACAATGAATGGGAGACCCACAGAATGTTTGTTTTTAGTTTTTATACCCAATTGAGCTTTAGTAGTAGTGATAGTAGTTCTAAAACACAAAACTAATTTAGTCTTACAGAGCATTACGTCCACGGAGCCTGTGGCCCTTCTGACAGAACAGGATCTCCGTTAGACCGGCTTTAGGTTCTTTCTTTCTCTCCTGTACCTCTGATCCAGGACCAGTTTCAAACACTTGGTGACACATGTGTAGGGATGGGTACCGAATTCGGTACTTTTAAAGGTACTTACCGAAACACGTCGATACTACCGAGTATCGATTCACGTGAGATACCGTTGTCAGTACTGTAAAGAAAAAAGTATAATAATAATAATTTACTTTTTTTTTATTATTTTTTTACTTTTTTATTTTCATGTCAGCGTTCACACGCACAATATACGCTTACCTAGGATTTGATTTGATTCAACAACAAAGCAGTCGGGGCAATGGCAAGCCAAAAACGGTCGAAAGTGTAGTTATTTGAAGTTTGGATTTTTTTTCCACAACTGAGGTAGGTAGATTACATTTTTAGATACTAAAGTACCGAAAAAAGGTACCGTTGGGTACCAGTATCGATTCACAGGTACCGGTACCGTATCGGTTCAAATGTGAACGGTACCCATCCCTACACATGTGTGCCGCTTCATATTGAGGGTCTTTGGAAAAAAATACTTGAAAGGGCTTATTTTGAGGAGAAGGTTATCGGCCTTAAGTGGCGATTTTGGGATGGATACATCATCACTTGTAATGGGCTATAGACCGATTTGTAATCCCTGTGAGGAAAGGGGAGCCAAGTGTTGAGGCCACGTGTTGAGGTTTCATGGAAGCACAGTTAGGGAATAAACAGAGCTATTTCTGTTAGCTGGTTTTCCCCCCAAGATAAAGACTCTTTTTCTTTCTTTACCATCTTCTTTGTGAGAGAGGATCAGCTGACCTGCTGCTGCAAGTTTATTTCGAAGTGATTTCTTAATTAGACGCCCATAGACGCCCATAGTTTCCCATAGAGGCGAAACCTACACGCAGGCAACCAGCCAGTCAGCAACACACGAGAATTGGTTCACGTGTATTGGTTAATTCATATTATAGAAATGAATTTGGTCCAAAGCGTTTCCTTTTTGAGTAAAGGGAATCAAGGTAGGCTATGAATGACATTTTCACAACAGCATGGCATGTTGATTATTTGCGATGGTGAGGCAGTAGGCATGTATTGTTGTATCGCTAAATATGGAGTCTCGGGGTCTATCGACCGCTACACATAAACACACACACATACACAAACACACGTTTTATGGCGCCCACAAGCAGCCCTGGCTTCCTCCACGAAGCTAGGCATTTAGGGGAAGACATCTCTTCATCCTGTTGCAAATTGTGCACTTAAACATTTTTGTAAATAAGGAAACGCTATGAAATTCATAATTTTGTTCAAGTAGAGCTTTCCTTTTTAAGGTTTAATTTTGTCCTTTTAGATTGAATAATTACAGTACTGTATATCCACCCGTCTACATATTGATCATATGCAGTTACACATTTTATCTTACTGTACCTGGCTTGTTGTTCCATAATAAAAATAAATGTAGTTCATACCACAAAACTGGACATCACTGGGACAACCCAACCAACCGTTCCTTCATTCGTCCAATATTTAACCATCGAGGGCTGGCCCTCACTTCCGATGATGTCGAGGTGCAAGAAAAGGTAAAATACACAATAAAAAGATACAATATAAAGAGACCAATCAATTAAAACAAGTACAAGTACACATTGAAACTGAAGGGTTTGTGATTGTGGATTGAAACTGTCCGAAAACCTGTTCCACCCGACGGGACCGGATCCGGTCCCAAAATGGCATCTGGTCATAAATTCATATTTTTCCGAGTGATGCAAAAAATTTGCAAACATATTCAAGTATTAACATCACTAACATGTCACAAAAGCATGTAGAATGTATATTATCATCAATACGTTAGTTTAGCAATAGGTTAAAAGTGCCATTAGATAGTTTTAAGTTTTCGATTTACTGAAGTCTACTGCGAGACGGCGACCATTTTGAAAATTTTAACCATGGGAATTGTAGTTTTTTTGCTGCCATTTTGTGGAGGGCCTCTATAGACCACTACACTTCCGTGTTACATTGGAATCGGGGAGGAGATTGCGGGGGGAGCAAATTAATGAATGTGGATGAGAGCCGTGATGTAAGTGGTTGCAGCTACGGCTGTGGGGGTGCTAGAGACATGATCGAATAGACTTGTATGCAACTGAATCTCCTGAACACGGCGCAACCCATTCCTAATCGATCCGAACTAAATCGGCAGAGAAAAAGCCCATTTTTAAGCACCTATTCCCCATGCACATGCACAGATTGCCCACGGATTGTGACGCCACGCACACCGGCCCTGGACTGTTCCATCAGAAGGGGAGCTTCGGTAGCCAGTGTCCTTTCAGCCGAACAGGATAATGAAACAATGATCCCACTAAATGGCCAGACGTGTCTTATGGCGACATCTACAATTACCTCATTGAGTCTCCAGGTAGACTAATGTTTATAATAAAAAAGTACAGTACATTACAGTAGATATCATTATCTGTTCTTATGCACGCCTGGTGATACTAAATCCAAATTGAACTCGGGCATTTGAAAGATAATATCAGGGCTGTACAGTGCGACGAGCTCGTCGCAAATTGCCCCTTTAATTGGCCGTTGCGATTGGTAAATAATATTTGGGGGCGGGCTTGCAAGTAGGGATTTCAAGCCTTGCATTCGCATTTCACTCCTAAATTATCCAAGCCGTGTGATGACGCCACTCACGCGAGCTGAGCACTCAGGTATGAGAGTGGGGAAAATCGATTGAGCACTCTGATAGACTGGCTGACTGTCTGATTTAGCTATGTCTATGAAGAAAAGTAAAGTTAGTATTGCTTCATATTTTCGACGCATTCCACCTCCTAGTGAGCCGTCGAATGAAAATGTGACCGTCGAGAACATTGAGCCAGCAGTGGCAGTAGCCACCACCGCAGACCTGCCTTTGTACTAGGGTTGGATGCAGTTCCCTGTTGGTCAGTCTGTGTCTGTTATTCCATCTTCTTCTGCTCTGTTTAACGTTATACACTTCAAATAGTGCAGCATGTTTGAGAGTGCTCCCTTGACTGAGAGGATGGCTAGAGGATGGCCGGAACCACGAGAACTTTTATTAAACATTCTATTAAACATTCTGATATTTCCACGGGTCTCGTGCAGTGGTCTCGTGCCACTGTCAACTAAAGCGAGCACTCGGAAGACACACACCGTTTGACAGTGATATGCGCACTGACAGTCGGCGCAGTTGACATTTTCCAAGTGGGGGAAAATAAATCCTCTTCGTCCCGACTGTGTCCCGGCCCCGTGGAGGATTTTTCTTCATCCCAAATACATATTTTATTTCCCCCGGGACGACGGGACGGTGTTAGTCTCAAGCCCTGTCGTCGTATACCATTATCGATCCCCAGGTACTGGTTCAAATGTGAACGGTACCCAACCCTAACTGTTCAAAACGAAACGTCCCATTAAACTAAATAGTTCAGATAGCTCCTGATATCAATGTCTTATAACACTGAGTCGATGCGTATTCGAGCTGAGGGCACGCTGAATATAGTCAATAGGGTCCAGCTGCAGCGCCGGAGAATCCTGGCCGTAGCATCCTGGCCGTAGCTGGAGGCTACAGTATAGGGTCCAGCTGCAGCTCCGGAGAATCCTGGCCGTAGCTGGAGGCTACTCGAGTACACACAGACAGTGGAGCTGGTTGCATATAGCGAGCATTTTGACTTGTTGCGTGGTGGCGATGTCTCGCAGATAATACAACTACAAGTATGATTATATAATATATATATTTTATTAAAAAAAAATTATATAAAATTATTTTTTTTATTTTTTTTTAAATCAAAAACAATCGATATAAATAATGGTAAAATTGTTATTTAAAAATGTGCCCCTAAAAAATATTTTTTGCCCCTAAATTTCTCATTTAGGGGCAAGTGTGCCCCTAGTGAAAAAGCTTAGCGTACAGCCCTGAATATATGTATATATAAATGTGCGAATTGGCTATAATAAGGTAATTTATAAGCCTCCTATTCTATATTCTATAATAATATTTCAAATTGCATTGGTCCGGATCGGAGAATTCAGTACTGTATCTACAGAACCTTCTGTTTAATCATGTTCCCTTTATTAATTTCTCAAGAAGGTACTGAACGAGATCAGTGGCAGTTTTTTATGATTGGTCATTATTAGCATGGTGTTATTCACTGTCAAAGATGCAAAGAAAAATCATAATTCATATTCTCCTTTGTTTCATCACAATTTAAGCAAGCCTAGTAATAGACACAATATTTCTGACACTGTGAATACATTCCCTGAGGTCCATAGATGGTCTAGATACCAAGAATATGCAAATGGACCTTGTAGAAGTGGAGCAATATTCCATCTACCTAGGTATATATTTTAGGCGGATTTTCACCACGGGTGGAACAGGTTAATAGAGTATTGACTTTTAGGGTGCGTTGTAGAAGGTTCCATGTCATTCCGAGCTCCGATACAGAGCGGAGGGGCTCGCAGTCTTTCCCAGCTCTCTACAGACTGGAGGCAGTCTTTCCCAGCCCTCTACAGACTGGAGGCAGTCTTTCCCAGCTCTCTACAGACTGGAGGCAGTCTTTCCCAGCTCTCTACAGTCTGGAGGCAGTCTTTCCCAGCTCTCTACAGTCTGGAGGCAGTCTTTACCAGCTCTCTACAGTCTGGAGGCAGTCTTTCCCAGCAGTCTTTCCTGCAGCTCTCTACAGTCTGGAGGCAGTCTTTCCCAGCTCTCTATAGACTGGAGGCAGTCTTTCCCAGCTCTCTACAGACTGGAGGCAGTCTTTCCCAGCTCTCTACAGACTGGAGGCAGTCTTTCCCAGCTCTCTACAGACTGGAGGCAGTCTTTACCAGCTCTCTACAGTCTGGAGGCAGTCTTTACCAGCTCTCTACAGTCTGGAGGCAGTCTTTCCCAGCTCTCTACAGACTGGAGGCAGTCTTTCCCAGCAGTCTTTCCCAGCTCTCTACAGTCTGGACGCAGTCTTTCCCAGCTCTCTATAGACTGGTGAGTTTGATATGTTGCATGAGCAAGGCAGTGTTTGTATGTGTATGTGTGTGTCCACAGTGTTTCCATGGCCATGGCCTGCTATCTCAGGGCTTGGGTGGGGGGGGTGGGAGGTGACAGAGGGTGCTCAGTTGCGTCCTGCCGTGGTATCACCTGTCCACAGTGCGACGTCGTAGGCCCTGGGCACAGTGAAAGTGACAGGCTCCTCTCCCGTCACAGATGGCATCGCTTTCCTCCCACCAGCCGTCATGCATTCCCCCCCACCCCTTCTCTATCCTCCCTCCCCCTTCGTGTCTGACACACAGCCACGCTGACACACACACACATGCGCACGTTCACCCGCACTCACACACCTATGAACGTGCGCGTACAGACCTGGTGACATGAGAAGATGCACATCGTGCTCTCTCTCTCTCTCTATCTCTCTCTCTCTCTCTCTCTCTCTCTCTCTCTCTCTCTCTCTCTCTCTCTCTCTCTCTCTCTCACCCGCTCGCCTCTCCTGGTGTCTTGTTGGACGGTGTTAGAGTTGTTACTTTCTAACATATGCGCACACACACGCACACACACACACACACAGCCACGCACGCTGGCTCACCTCCAGTAGCTAGCCTAAACATAATATCTCCTCTCCTCTCTTTTCAAACTTCCCCCCTCTTCCTCTCATCCTTCCTGACAGCACAAAGTGGGCTTACGCTTTTTGACTGACAACCACAACAGACCCCCCCCCCCCCCCCCCCCCCACACACACACACACACGTTTTTAATCCCCCCCCACCCTCCTTCTCTTCTTCTCTTTTGTTCTGAGTGACGCTGGAAAAGCAGCCGCGTCAGCATCTACCCCCCTTCCCCCCGACCCCCCCATCTCTGATTGTCTTATTAGCCGGCGGTGGCACCCAGAGCTTTTCTGACACAGATGGCGGAGGGAGAGAGGGTAGCAGAGAGGGTAAAGGGGGGGGAAAACTCTGACTTCTGTTTGTTGTTGTTGTTGTCGGTTGCTTCTCGTTGTTGTTTTTCCCCCTCCCTTCCATTCCCCCGACCCACCTCTTCCACGGTTTGTTTGCGTGGACACCGACACCTCAGGCCGACACTGACACGCGGCTGACACTGACGCCTGTCGAGGCAACAGACGGAGGCTGGCAGGGAAAGACTACCGCGTGTGTGGTGTGTGTGTTCGGTTTCCGCTCTTTTTTTATTCTCAGTGAGGCCTGTTTGTCTGTAGCTACTATGACTGCACTGGCTTTCATTAAGAGGCATTTCGCCACTTGTTTGTAATGCAACGCCATCTGCATGGATGGAGAGGAAGGAGACAGGGTGGAGGAGACGAGTAGTGGCAATAGTAAAAAATATTGTGGTTTTTAATTTGTAATACATATGCGATTACATGGTGAGGGCCAAAATAAAATATGGGTCCTGGGCCATGGGCCAAATAACAGGACATTGATTGAAATAAAATAATAACAGTGTCTTAGATCTTATGTCAACATGTTTGTCCTTTTATTTATTGCATTACAGTATATCAAGATCCAATCCGTGCTTTATCCAATAATGTGCATAAAAAAGGCCATATAGAATAATGTTAGAACTCTGGAACCCTTTGGAGGGCACACACACACGCGCGCGCGCACACACTGAGCTGTGTGATGGACCTCCAGTGTTTCTCAGGCAGGCAGCAATAAATGGCACCTCGCAAACATCAGGTATTACGTCCATTCCTATTATGGGATGGAGAACTACACGCTGTTTGAAGCTGACAGCACATCTGGCCGCTCACTGGAGACTCACACTGGCACATCGGACAAGCATCTTATGGGGGCGGATATAGAGAGCTGCCTGAGCGGATCCATCCGTCTTTTTTCCCTCTTCCTCTCTGTGACTCTCTATCAATCCTTCCCTTCCCTTTATTCTCCTTTCACCATCGCTAACGTTTTCATATAAAAATACATGTCTCCGCGCCCTATTGTTGTAGGCTATTGCAAGGAATAGGTGTGTGTTTATGTTGAGTTAATAAACGCATACTGACACAACACGGCTATTTTCACGAGTCTCGATTTATATTATGCTCTCCGTATGACTTGGGTAACGGGAATAGTTTGCTGGCAATAAAAGTCAACAGGCAGCGTTTCAGCATAGACAGATGGCCCGTTCTCATGTTCCATAATTGTCAGTATGTAGGAAGCGGTCTCCTTGTGTCCCTACAGTGGGTGCCCGGGTTCGGTTTGACACCGGCTTTCAAATGAGAGAATTTAGTGTTATTCTGATTTCCAACAATAAAATAACAATTATTATTATTATTATTATTATTATTATTATTATTATTATTATTATTATTATTATTATTATTATTATTATTATTATTATTATTATTATTATTATTATTATTATTATTATTAGTAGTAGTAGTTGTAGTTGTAGTTGTAGTAGTAGTATTAGCATTATTATTATGTTCGACTGCATAACAGATCCTTGAAATGGGGAAGTAATACACAGGTTTTACTTTAGAAAGGAAAATGTTTTTCCCTTTTTACAGTTAGGATATCATATTTCCACAAATTTGAGCTTGTCTATTATTACATACAGTGTGAGGAAAAAAAGGAATACACACGCATACTTGTAATCAGTGAGGGAAACATTGTAAAATAGGTTTTACAGGGATTATAAACGAGGCTTTTCTGATGACACACTAGACGTGAAAGACAAGAGCAGAGAGAGAAAGGCAGACCGACCACCATTTTCTGTAGACGAGGTGCATTTTAAAGATGGACACTGGAGGTTGAGTACGAGTGGAGCACGGCCGGTGACAACATGGCCTGTCATGTCCACCGGCCATTTCCTAACATCATGCTGTGAGGACTTCCACAGCCCGTGCCAACTCATCTCCAGCCAACCGTGGCTTCAGGCTTGGCAAGGCTGGCACAGCTGGTACTTTCATCCACTATCTCTTACTTGTGAATCCCACCGTGTGTGTGTGTGTGTGTGTGTGTGTGTGTGTGTGTGTGTGTGTGTGTGTGTGTGTGTGTGTGTGTGTGTGTGTGTGTGTGTGTGTGTGTGTGTGTGTGTGTGTGTGTGTGTGTGTGTGTGTGTGTGTGTGTGTGTGTGTGTGTGTGTGTGTGTGTGTGTGTGTGTGTGTGTGTGTGTGTGTGTGTGTGTGTGTTTGTGTGTGGCATGTGGGAGGCAAAAGGCAAATCACTGTTATGAACAAGCCTAAGGTCACCTATAGCTAAATAGAAACTGAAATACTTGCGTTAAGCCGCATATGCTGTGGGGTTTGTCTGGCATTTTTATTTACTGGGGTTTGATTGAAATATTGTATTGAAATGCAGAGAATGTAGGCCATTACCTCGCACCTATTTGCATATGGTGTACAATTTATTTATTGTTATTGCCGAGTATATTATCTGGAGAGTGAACATCAAAGCACTACCCTTGAGAGTCTTTAGAGTTTAGTTAATGATGCATATTTTACTGGTTGCTGTTTCATTTAGTTTCCCCTGCTTGTATACAGATCAGAATTTGCCTTCGATTGTATGTGAAGTACTGTATGAAAACAACCCTTACCACATGATTAATATGCATCGTGTCCTTTTGAGAGTTTGTTCCCTGCATCATGTTAAATTTTGCTTATTTTTCTAGTTGTTTTTATTTAACTAAGGGGAAATATTTCTGCAGCACATCTGTGCTCTCTACCCTTGCTGAGCCACACTGTTCAATACCTTCATTACGCCTCGCTGTGAAGGGGACTATCTATCATTGTCAAGATATGGATGTTTGCCACTTTACTACTGCAAAGCTGTGTCCTCTGCCAGGACTATTGACAAAAATCTCTTTGGGATCATTGCACCCACCAACCTCACACACTCAAACGGTTAACCACACTCTGCACGCTGCAGAGACATGTTTTCAAGACAAAGCAAAACATACGGAACCAATGGCATTCACACCTAATGTACCGTTTCTCCTCTCTTCTCTTGTGTTTTTCAGCTTACGGACCTGAGGATGAATTCAAGGCAGATAAGATTGATGAAGAAGAGGAGGAGCAGCTGCAGGACGATGGCCTTTCTCTAGACGGTCAGGACGCGGAGTACCTGTTCAACGATGAGGAGGACGCCAGGGACCGCTTCAGCTGCCACAACTCTCCGCTCAGCAATGGCACTAACCAGGACGCCGGTTACGCCTCTCCACTCAGTGACACCAGTGATCAGCTGGTGGACCTCAAGAGCACTTCCCCCCTCAAGGATGAGGTTGAAGACAAGGTGGATGAGAAGCA
The DNA here is from genome assembly GCF_963971535.1 of Notolepis coatsorum. NCBI lineage: Eukaryota > Metazoa > Chordata > Actinopteri > Aulopiformes > Paralepididae > Notolepis > Notolepis coatsorum. The sequence continues at coordinate 64,789,058 of NC_140168.1, read as the reverse complement.
GGTTGGGGGTAATGGCCTCTCGCTGCAGGACAGCCCTCTCACAGGACAGCTCTTGCAGGACAGCCTGGCACAAATGAAAGCCGTCTATGCAAACCTGATCTCGGACGCCTCCTGGTCTAGCCTTGCCCTGGACATCTTAGAAGGTAAACAAGCGAACAATGCGAGAGGTAGCAACAGTATTGGGAGCAATCACAAGGGGAGCAATGGCTTCCTTAACAGTGCCAGCAAGGGGAACAGCCATGTGAAGAGCAGCTGTAGTAGCAGTGGTGCTACAGCTCCCTCTAATACAACCACCAGCAGTACTGCCACAAGTATGGCATCAAACAACACCAACCATGGCAATGGCAGCAATGGGAGCTCTGGGAATACAGGAGGTGTAGCCTACGACTGGCACCAGGCAGCTTTAGCCAAGACTCTACAGCATACCCAATACCAACTCCTCCCTGAACCAAGCCTTTTTAGCACAGTACAGCTTTACAGGCAGAACAACAAGCTCTATGGCCCTGTGTTTACAGGAGCGAGCAAGTTCAGGTGCAAGGACTGCAGTGGCGCCTATGACACGCTGGTCGGCCTGACGGTGCACATGAATGAGATGGGCCACTACCGCGACGACAACAAGGACAAAGAGGAGGATAGAGGTAAAAGGTGGTCCAAGCCCCGCAAGCGTTCTCTGATGGAGATGGAAGGCAAGGAAGATGCCCAGAAGGTTCTTAAGTGCATGTACTGTGGACACTCCTTCGAATCCCTGCAAGACCTGAGTGTCCACATGATTAAAACAAAACACTATCAGAAAGTGCCTCTGAAAGAACCGATCCTGGCCTCAAAGCTGGTGTCCTCCAAAAAAAGAGCATTTCAAGACTTGGTAAACCCAAACTCACCAGACTCTGTCACACCTGGCATACCCTTGGGAGAGACCGGCAAAGACCATAAAGTGGTAAATCCTTATGTCACAGTTAATAATCGATATGGTTACCAAAACGGTGCCAGCTATACCTGGCAGTTTGAAGCACGCAAGGCACAGATTCTCAAGTGCATGGAATGCGGCAGCTCACATGACACCTTGCAACAGCTGACGGCCCACATGATGGTCACGGGACACTTTCTCAAAGTGACCAATTCAGCTTCTAAAAAGGGTAAGCAATTGGTGTTTGATCCCATCGTCGAGGAGAAAATCCAATCGATTCCTTTGCCGCCGACCACCACACGACCCCCACCTCCTCCCAATGTGAAGCCACAGTTGGATTCCCACTTGCAACCCTCTACCCCCGAGGAGAAGAAGGAGGGGAAAAAAGAGGAAGAGGCGGAGGTAGAAAAAATGGAGGTGAAGGAACCGGAGAAGAAGGTGAAACAAGAGAAAGAGGATCCATCTGAGAAAAGTGAAAAAGCTGGCAAAGCCGGATCGTACCAGTATCTCAGAGAAGAAGATTTGGAAGAGGCGCCCAAAGGCGGTCTGGACATCCTGAAGTCCTTAGAGAATACAGTGTCAAGTGCAATCAGCAAAGCCCAGACAGGCGCGCCTACCTGGGGCGGGTACCAGAGTATCCATGCTGCCTACCAGCTCGGGTCTCTGAGGTCCATCTTCCATTCAAGTGTCCAGGTTCAGCCGTTGTTCAGCACCAATAGCTTCAAAGCACTATCCTCTGATCCTGGCCCACTGATCCAGTCACCAAACAGCCCCTCTCCGCCTCCCAGTCGCAAGAGCAACGTACTGGCCATGGAGGAATTGGTGGAAAAGGTGACAGGGAAGAGCTCAGTGAAGAAGGAAAGGGAAGAAAAACCCTTAGACAACAAATGTAAACCCAGGTCTGCAGAGTCACCATCGCCTCTTCCTAAGGACAGACATGTGGCACCCATGCCGGAAAACCTTTCCAAGTCAGTGAAAAGCACCGCTACAGAGGACCAGGAGTGTAGAGTTAAAGAAGCAGAGCCGACGGACAGCAAAGCGGACCCACGAGTAAAGAGCGGAACTGATATACCAAAAATGCCAGTCAGCAATGGCTGCAACAGCTTAAGCATTATCACAGATCACTCGTCTGAACAACCTCTTGTGAACCCCCTCAGTGCATTGCAGTCGATCATGAACACCCACTTGGGGAAGGCCTCGAAGGCAGGCACCCCCTTCATAGACCCCATTGCGATGCTGTACAAGTTCAGCAACAACGTGGCAGAAAAGCCCAACAACTCAGCTCAGGTCAAGCAGGTCGAGTCCCTGAACCGATACCATGACACTGATGATGATCAACCCATAGATTTGACAAAATCCAAAAACACCAATGGAAGTACAGCTAATGGTACTTCTATTACACTTAACAGCAATATAAATAGCAGCAACAGACCCATTCTTAATAGTTTTTCAGAGTCTATATCGACACCCTTACGGGAGAACGCACTGATGGATATTTCAGACATGGTGAAAAATCTAACTGGCCGCTTGACACCAAAGTCCTCAACACCGTCTTCTATTTCCGAGAAATCAGATATGGACGGCAGTACTTTTGACGATGGCTTGGATGAACTTTCCCCTATCCAAAGACGCAAAGGCCGACAGTCAAACTGGAATCCCCAGCATCTCCTGATCCTCCAGGCCCAGTTTGCCTCTACCCTGAGGGAAACGCCAGACGGAAAGTGTGTCATCACTGACTTGGGGCCCCAGGAAAGGGTCCATATCTGCAAATTCACGGGTCTCTCCATGACTACTATCTCACATTGGCTGGCCAATGTCAAATACCAGCTAAGGCGGACAGGGGGTACAAAGTTCCTAAAAAACATTGACTCAGGCCAACCCCTGTTTTTGTGTGGTGACTGTGCGTGCCAGTTTAGGACTGCCACCTCCTACATTAACCATTTGGAGTCCCACCTCGGTTTTAGCATGAAGGACCTGTCCAAACTCGCCATAGACTTTATAGGGGAGCAGCAAGCAGTTAGCAGAATAGTGGACAAGACCTTCACCACACTCGGACTTACAGATGAAGACACTGGCTCCATTATATTTCAGTGCAAGCTGTGCAATCGGACCTTTGTGAGCAAGCATGCGATCAAGCTGCACCTTAGCAAAACACATGGGAAGTCACCGGAAGACCATCTCATCTTTGTGAAAGAGGTAGATAAATTGGATAACCACTAAAGGTGGACAAAGCTGATGGCATGACTGATTACTGTTGCACTATATCTCCCAAGCTGCAATCCATCTTTACCGATAGTGCCACCACTCTGTAAAGTATTAATGACAACATGGTTGCTTTAACCAATGCTAATTCATTGGTTTCAGATATATTTCCCTCATGATAAGTTGATGTGAAGCAGAGACGCAAAGCTAAGTAAATGGTATCAGTTGAGTTTTGTGTCGATATGAACATAAAAAAATGCAAATTGGTGAGGCAGTCATGGCACTATTCCGTCACTGACAGATTGCTGCTTTCTTTCTGCACTGCATCTTATCTGAGCCTTCGGAAGAAGTCCAACTGTTGTTTTAAAACTGGACCATGCTCTGATTCTGATCTCTGGTTTTGTTTGATATCTTTGTTGTAGTTGTTTTTTTCCCGTATTTTTTTACATTTCAACACATGATTTGCATATTATATGAGAACAGTTTGTGCATGTATTTCTGTAAAGCAATTAAATGGTTGTTTCATGAATTTTGATCATTGTTGACCAAAATGATATCCCTTGTTGACCAAATTTGGAACACAAAAGTTCATATGAAGGTAAATAGTAAAAAATTATAAAATAATAATAACTATAATGGAAGAATGTGTTCTAAAAAAGAAAAAAAGAAAAGAAAAAGAAAAGAATTAAGATGATTTCAGCACTTTAAGGAAGTGTAAATGGGCAATGAAGTGTAATGGGTTAGAATAATTATACAGTACATCACATGTGGGGGGTTTCAATTCCCCTGAATTTGAGGGACATGTAAAACTTAGCAACTTATTGTTTTGTATTAGCTTGTTAAATTACAGAACGAATGGCAACTTGCATTTCCACAAAAAAAATTGTTAAGCTATTTCAGCATATTCGTTTCTCTAGTATAATATTATTTCATGGTTGTTTCAACATGTACAGTATTTGCTTTGGTACCCAATTTTATTATTGTGTGCGGCTTCAGTTGTAAAATTAATGAAGTTATAATAATTATATGAATAATCAGCAAGTATGTATACATGTATGTCATCATATCTTGCTATTTACAGCTCAGCATTCTTTGTATTGTGTGCATTTTATATTGTTATTTTATAGACAAATATGCGAAATATGTATATAGATAAAACATACTGTAGGACCACAACGTCCTTTTTTCAATGAAGAGTAGGTCCCTCAATGTGGTTTACATGAATACCATACTTGTACAGGCATCTGCTCTGATGCATGGTTCTGTAAATACAATTGAAATAAGCAATGCCCACAAAATGATACATTTCAATGTTTTATCATTAACACTTATTATTCGTGAAAACATTATTTTATCCTCAGTTGTAAAATAAACTCCCCTGGATTAACGTTTGGTGTTGTTTGAGTGATCTTGATAGTGTCTGAAAATCAACCTCACAGGAACAACAGAACTTGCTATTCTTGCCCTTTATTGTTTATATTGTTGTACATACATATATGCTAAAGATACTACATGAAAACATTTTGCTTGATATATGATGTAAAATATGCGATAGGAGCTGTGGCTATTGGGCACTTTGTTTTATGGTTTATGCTGTATCAGCAGGTTTGATTATTTCCCAATTGCACCATTTTTGGTCACTTATAGTCTACTCTACTGGAAAGTAATGCAGGTAGATGTTGCTGTAATTCTCCAATTCCCAAACAGTCCCAAATGAGAACATGGCATCATTAGAATTTATCACCAAGTCATAATTTAACCCTTCAGACGAAAATCCATATACAGTAAGTCGGTTTTGAAAAGTCCAGATGTATGTATTTGCAGCTGTAAAGTCAATGTAAATCACTTGGAGTGTGAATGTTATATATCAACCAAAAGCACTCAACCTCTACTGTCATTCCAATGGCCACAACACTTCAATTTCATAATTATATTTGAAGACATTTTTCATCTGAAAACGATATGGTTTTTCGTCTGAGGTATTCAATTATGCCATTTGTCCTTGTTTAAAATATGTATCTTTATATTTAAGGCAAATTTGGTAGATTAATATAGATACAGATGATATTCCTATTCTACCAGACACATACATTTTGCCCCACTGTATTAGAGTCCTATATAACAATAATGATAAATATTAAACAAGTAAAAGTAAGCCTTAACACCACCAGCAAACCCACAGCTTGAGAATAATCACAACAAAATATGACTTAGCAGATTCATCACATTAGTACCAGCATATATTTCATATGTTAGCATTCAAGATTAGCATTCTCCTCAAGATAGATCATATTTCAATATTGGCCATGAATAAAAGTACTTTCACAGCACAGAGAAGATTCTTCAGACGGACTATTAAGAGAACCTGATGTGAAGCACGTCATCTGCTAATTTGTAATATATACTGTATATATATATATCTATATATATATATACACACAATATGAAACACATACAATTTAAAGAAGAAGTGAGTGAATACCTTTCTGTGTTCAGTGACAGTTATTCATGAACATTAAAATGTTATCCGTCTTGAGGGAAATGCTAATCGTGAGAATATCAAATAAATGCTGGTGCTAATGTGATGAATCTGTAATATTCTGTTGTAATTATTCTCATGGACATTGATGACTACGGCAATGACCAGCACCTTTGAAGAAACGCACAGCCGTGTACAGGACATTACTTTCACTCTGGATAACATTTCAACAACCTTTACTCTTGGTGACACTTTGTTACAGTGCCAATACTTAAAATGATGATAGTTATAAAGGAACCATGCTGCTACCAGTGTTGTAGTACTCAAGTCCAGGACTCGGACTAGGGTAATGGGGACAAACTCTGGCTCTTCTTTGGTGACTCAGACTTGGACTCAGACTTGAACACTGGGGACTCGAGACTCGACTCGGACTCGAGATTTAGTGACTCCTACTACAACACTGGCTGCTACTTGCGGATACACATCGCTGTACCTTGAGGAAATGAGATTTGCATAACTAAATGGATTCTAGCAGGGATTTATGTTGTAGGTGGCGGGCTTCATTTCAGGATGCCAATATTTACCCACTCCAACTCCAATATGGGGTGTTTATGTGTAATTGCAGGGGAAGAAAATGACATGAATGCCTTTAGTAATGCTGTAGGGGATCGGTCTAGGAAGCTGGAACTCTAGCTATTTTACCCAATGGCTGTGCGCTCCAAATCCAAGCGTAGTGACTTTACGTAGTGGTTTACAGATACTCTTTGAATAGAATCTTTATTGTCATTGTTGGTACAACGAAATTGAGTTTGGAGCATCACCACTGGCATACAAACATACTAAATATAGCATGTGCAAAATAATAATGTCAATAATAATAATATAATAATATAGTATCAATGTCCCAATGTCCTCAATAATAATAATATACCATCAATGTCCCAAGTGCAATAGTGCTAGTGCAAATAAATATTACAGTGACAGTCCAGTTGAGTTAATGGATGGGGGGGGGGGGGGGCGTTGACTTGCAATGGATGGAATAGTTACTTCAGTCATACTAGAGCAGAACATTGGGTATGTACTGTACGTCAAAGAAACTCATCAGACTCTTGCACGTGGTTAGAGCTACGCTACAAATAGCATTCAAAACTCCTTTTGTACAATTGAAAAAAAACACCTAGGCAGACTTAAAGGAACACGCCAACATTTTGGGAAATGAGCTTATCATCTTCTCCAGAGAGAGACAAGAAAATAAAAAGCATGTTAGTAGAAAGCATGTTAGCCTAGCTTAGCCCAATGAATGGAAGCAGACATGGCTGGTTAGCCTAGGCATTGTCCAACTAACACCTCTCCCGAAGGCTAACCGGCCATGTTCGCTTCCATTCATTGTGCTAAGCTAAGCTAACATGCAGCCAGATAGCTTTCTACTGAACGCACAGAGAGGAAACTGGTATCTATCTTCTTGTCTCTCTCTGGAGAAGATGGTAAGCTAATTTCCCCAAATGTTGGCGTGTTCCTTTAAGGAAATGATCAGCTGTTTTAGTGTAGAGTGCAGCTCTTATGGGAAGTTCAGTCCATCAACTGAATGTCATAGTAGTGGTGTAATACTGTGTAACAACACAAGCCCGGTCTAGTAGTTATAGATTTTGAGAATTATTTGTCTTCATCAATGAACTTCAACTATATTGTCGCTGAATCACATTATATTCAGGCTGAAAGTATTTGGATGTTTTTTTCTTGTCCTTTTCTTAAAGGTGAAATCTCCTGTAAAACAGAACCTATACATTGTACTGCAGTGGTCTTGGGGACAGTTCTGCCAATATCTACAGTATAGATAACTATCTCCCTAAACAGGAAATCATTGACATTGAATTAGGCCCTGTTTTTTTGGGCTCATATAATTTTTGTTTTATTTAAAAGCGGCTTACAGCTTTAAATTACAAAATGTACCCATATCCTAGTAAAGTGGGCTTGGCTGGATTTCCCCCTCAAACCTCATCAAAGGCTGGAAAGATATCTCCCAACCAACCTGTCGAGCTCCCAATTTGTCCCCTTGTGTTACATGGTATATTAATTAATTCATTACCTTCATTTATTCTCGAAGATACATTGAGGTTATCCTCATTTGTAATGCTGTTGAGATTACAGGCATATTAAAACAGGTAAAAAAAACAAATAAAGACATTGAATAAATAGCACAGAAACACAGATGAGTAAAGAAAGATCAAAGTTTGTAATCATGTTTTTAAATCAGCGTGAGTTGAGTCAGTACTCTGTGGAATTTAAGCTTTAAGTCATTTGAGCTTGTCTGATAGGGTCCATAGTTCCAATCTAGCAACATTGTGATATTATTTCCCGGCAATGGCCTTAAAGCAGTGGTCACCAACCTTTTTAAGCCCAAGATAACTTTTTTCGCAAGTTCTGTTTCGTTATGGATCTCGCTCAGCATCATACTGCACTGTACTTCACTTCGTGCACGAGCACTGAATAAAAAATTCCACCATGTACCTTTACATCCCAACATTCGTCTGGCCACACCCCCATCCGCTTACCTTCATAAGCAGGTGTGTGGTCACCTACTCGCCTCCTTCTTCACTTTCACCACAAGGAAGTGCCTTCGGTAGATCCCCACTTGACGAGGTTGTTAGTAGAAGAAAGTTGGAAAACAAAAGAACGGGAAGATACGTTGACAATGACATCATATCTTTATTTTCTCTCTCACTATTTCGAGGAAATACGGCGATATTGTCTTCGTTACTGGAGTGTCTGGAAGATGATGATCATTCTGACCTTCAACAGCTTTTTCGTATTAGGAGCTCACGCCGCTGACATGCTCCCCAGCTACAGTCCTCCTTGCTGCGGCTGGATGGGGTTGCCCTCCGGCCACACAGCTGGACTGTGGGAAGCACCGACTGTTGTGAGAAGCGGTTGTTTCCAGGATGGGGTACGTACTGTTTTGCTTGCAAGCTCTGGTTGTTGTTGATGCTGTGGGGGTTAGCTGACAATTTACGAAACGGCGACTCCAGGCTGGGGTCCTCTGCTCGGCTTAAACGGCAGTCGGAGGATCTTGGTCTGACGCCCATGATGGTCAATCTAGTGGGCCGCGACCAGGTCCTGGTGAACCCAGGATTCGCGAGCGGATGCTTCTCTGTCCCGTGCAGGCCCCACCTTTCATATAAAAATGAAAGTATACCCTAACGAGGAAATGTGGGCATAGGATCTTCTTTATCGGGAGTTCCATGCTCAAAGTCGGCTGCAGCCCGAAATGGGAACTGTGCTGGCCCCGCTGTATGTCTGGATCACCGTTGAAAACTGTGTTTGACATTCTTTTTCTTTTCCCTCTTAGGGGAGGGACTTGGACAGCGGCATGTCTGAAGTGTGGCTTGTTATGTCGTTGTGTACAGTTCAGGTGATAGCTGCTTAGCTGGCGTGCTAGTTGTGGCCTACTGTGTTAGCCAGTCAGCTGTTAGCTGCGGCGCTAGCCCGCTGTGTTTACCAGGCTAGTAAACGTTAGCTTGTTGCTATCAGTCGGATAGCTGCTTAGCTGGCGTGCTAGTTGTGGCCTACTGTGTTAGCCAGTCAGCTGTTAGCTGCGGCGTTAGCTCGCTGTGTTACCAGGCTAGTAAACGTCAGTCGGACGGCTGTTAGCTTAATGCTACACTGTTGAACGTTTTCTATGACTATAACATGCCTTAAACACTCTGACTACGACGTCATCTTTGACAGAGGATGTTAGTCGAACCTACACCGGGAGCCCTTCCAGCGAGGACTGCGTCAACATGGAGAAACGTAGCGGCTGGGTGGCGCAGCTATGCTACCCTCGTCGCCGACACAGGAGATGCTGTGTTCAACTTCGGTGTCCCGTTAGCCAGATTGCAGTTCTCTTGGCCTGCGCTCAGGGTAGGAAGTCAAGTCAAGAGTCAAGTCAAGAGTTTTAATTGTCACGGCATACAGGTATACAATGAAATGCGGGTGGTCTTGCCCGCAACGATGTGCAATACAGTGGTACATATAATAGAATCAAAAGAAGAAAACAACATTGTGCAGTAACAGGTAGCAGGTAACATGGAGTGACAAAAAATTTCTCGGTATCTGTACATAGTTATTTACAGAGCATGTGGGACATGCTAGTTAGCTTTGGTAGTGCAATACACTGTTCCTGTTATTCTAATTTAAAGTGTCCTTTCCTTTGGCCATAAGTGTGCGTGTGTGCGACATGAGTGTGTGCCCGCTCATATTAAAGTGTTAAGTGGCTGCTCGTGTGTGAGCGTGCACAGTGTGCGTGTCGTGTGTGTGTTCATGTGTGCTTGTGTGTGGACAGTTCAATGTTCTGAGCACTCAATGTTCATTGTTCATGGCTCTGATGGCCTGGGGGAAGAAGCTGAGCCTAAGCCGCTCTGTCCTAGTAGCTGGGGTTCGCAGGCGTCTGCCTGACCTCAGCAGCTGAAACAGGCTGTTATTGGGGTGGTGAGGGTCTTTCATTATCCTGCAGGCTCTGGATTTGCACCTCTTGTTGTATAGAACCTGCAGGGGGGGTAGTGCAATACCCGTGGTACGCTCGGCTGAGCGCACCACTCTCTGTAGGGCCTTCTTGTCCTGTGCCGTGCTGTTTCCATACCAGGCAGTGATGTTTCCGGTCAGGATGCTCTCTACAGCTCCTGAGTAGAAGGACTGGAGTATCTTCCCCGATACTCTGAACTTCCTTAACTGTCTCAGGTGGTAGAGACGCTGTTTCGCCTTCTTTACTTTACCCGACCGGACTTTAAACCGGACTTTAAACACTTCTTCTTTCCTTCCCTTCTAAATGTTTTGTAATAACGATGTTTTCCAAAACGTGTGTTGCTGCAATACATTGAGGATACGACGCGTGTTGTGTGTGAATTGTCTTGTCACTGGTATAGCTTCTCTCTCCATAGAAATCGGGTTGTTGTTTACATGTGTAAAAATGATCTGGTTAGTTGTGATGAGAACATGTGTGTTCATGTAACGTGAACTCACAACTAAGGGGGTTAATTAACCTATGAAGCTATGCTTAGTGACATGTGATTGAGGAATGAATTCTTTTCTCAGCCTGTAATGACAATGAACAGTGTGTTCACATATTAACAGGGTTACCTGTTCAACTTGGTCGTATCAAGGGTAAGGAAGGAGGGGTGGTCCCCCCGGTTTCCCTGGGGCTTCCCCACCCTCCTCTCAGACATGTTGTTTATGATGTAACCTTCTGCTTAATTGCTGGGGTTGTGCTTTCCGCTTGAGAAACTATTTTTTCCTAAAGAAAAGATTGTTTGGTCACTTATCATGTGTGCTTGGGGGACCGTCTGGGTGGCGCCCTCTTTTCATGTTTTAGATCGACACGCATACCTACCCCCTCTTCTGGAGTGGGCATGTCGGCGTGGTTAGGACACGGGACTGGTCTGGTCGCGCTGGTCCAGGTCAGTTAAACCCGTTGTCCGCCGGGGATGCAGATCTGCTGTTCTGGTACCCTGAGGGACTTGTGCTTTTTTGGGGGGGGAAAATGCCGGGTCGGCCCGGGTGTCACAGGGTTAGGCGTTTTGGAGACCCTTTGTTGGGTACTCTTTTGTACCTGGCACTATCATAAGGGGCTGGTTCTCCTTTCTTCGCTCCTCTCTCACGCATGGCGAAGAGGGGGCTGTTAGGGTGGTCTTCTGGACCTCCTCTGGTAACCCTGTGTGCTTCCCGTGCCGCCGGGCCTGGTCCGAAGTTAAGTTTCGCTGATACCGTAGGCCTGGGATAACCCTTTTTTGAAAACTGAAGCACTTGTACTGCGGTATAGCCTGTGTATACCCGCAGGTGTGTTTTGGAGTTTTTTCTTGAGGGGTTATAGGAACAACCACCGTCTGTACCGAGAGGGTAGTTGATTCCCTGGTATGTTGGAGCAGAGTCAACTTCCGGGTTACCCGGTTGAGTGTGCCCATGCACGTTCATGACGTCTGCCAATCATGTCAGCCTTCTCTGCCTCGACCCCTCTGGGTGGGTTTTTTTTAATGGAGGCTTTGTCATGGTGATCAACAACGCCAGCATACGCCCCTTCCGCCGGGGGGGCTGTTTTCAGCTGACTCCTTTGGCGCCTGTCTCGTCCGCAGTGCTCCAGGCTCAGGTTACAGCCTGCTGCCTGGTTTCCCCGGTGCGCTGCCTGCTTCCGTTGGTTAACCTTTTTGAGTGCTTACGGCCATGCTGACTGCTTGTGTTTCAGTGTCAGTGTGCCAGGCGGTGTGCTATTGGGGGGAAAGGGCCCGCTCTTGGAGGGGCCTTATCCAAATACGCTGGCGATGTGGGGGGCGGTTTCACTAGGTGACCGCCTGGTGGTGTCTTGATGCCTGTGCGTTGAGTTGCTTGAGTTCCTCTTCGCACGGTCGGATCCGTCTCCCTCCCGTAAGCCTCCAATAGGGGGGGTATCCTCCATTAGGGAGGGTCGGGGGGGCTCGGTCCTCCCCGGTCTGATTGTTGTGGGGGGCCTCAGCGGGGTACATTTGTCGGGCTATGGCTCTCGCTCAGCCTCCCTTGTGCAGTATAATACTGAGCGAGATCCATAACGAAACAGAACGTAAGGTTATGTATATAACCAAGTTCTGTGAGTTATGGTGACGCTCAGCATCAGACGCCGCTGCGGCCCTTGATCTCGCCTTGTGGTGAAAGTTTGGGAAGGAGGCGAGTAGATGACCACACACCTGCTTATGAAGGTAAGCGGATGGGGGTGTGGCCAGACGAATGTTGGGATGTAAAGGTACATGGTGGAATTTTTTATTCAGGGCTCGTGCACGAAGTGAAGTACAGTGCAGTATGATGCTGAGCGTCACCATAACTCACAGAACTTGGTTATATACATAACCTTACGATCTACCTATTGAAGCATTGAGAGAAAAAGACAGCCAAGATTGTACTTTAAACTAAATTACTTTTATTTGCCTGTATTCTAATTACATGCAATGCTTTGGTCCAACATTAAAACGTCAAAGTAGAACTGTAATATGTACTTTCTCAATCAGTGCTAAGTGCAGTCATCTTATGCAGAATCACTTTTCACATCAAAACAAAAGTAGAACTGTAATGTGGACTTTCTCATATTATTAACATTGACAAACATATTTACAATTAGCATTTTATAAAGTAGAACTGTAATGTGTACTTTCTCAGTCAGTGCTAAGTGCAGTCATCTTATGCAGCAGCACTTTTCACATCAAAACAAAAGTAGAACTGTAATGTGGACTTTCTCATATTATTAACATTGACAAACATATTTACAATTAGCATTTTATAAAGTAGAACTGTAATGTATACTTTCTCAGCCAGTGCTAAGTGCAGTCATCTTATGCAGCATCACTTTTCACATCAAAACAAAAGTAGAACTGTAATGTGGACCTTCTCCTATTAATTAACATTGCCAAATATATTTACAATTAGCATTTTATAAAGTAGAACTGTAATATGTACTTTCTCAGTCAGTGCTAAGTGCAGTCCTCTTATGCAGCATCACTTTTCACATCAAAACAAAAGTAGAACTGTAATGTGGACTTTCTCATATTATTAACATTGACAAACATATTTACAATTAGCATTTTATAAAGTAGAACTGTAATGTGTACTTTCTCAGTCAGTGCTAAGTGCAGTCATCTTATGCAGCAGCACTTTTCACATCAAAACAAAAGTAGAACTGTAATCTGGACTTTCTCATATTATTAACATTGACAAACATATTTACAATTAGCATTTTATAAAGTAGAACTGTAATGAGTACTTTCTCAATCAGTGCTAAGTGCAGTCATCTTATGCAGCATCACTTTTCACATCAAAACAAAAGTAGAACTGTAATGTGGACCTTCTCCTATTAATTAACATTGCCAAACATATTTACAATTAGCATTTTATAAAGTAGAACTGTAATGTGTACTTTCTCAGTCAGTGCTAAGTGCAGTCCTCTTATGCAGCATCACTTCTCACATCAAAACAAAAGTAGAACTGTAATGAGGACTCTCAGGGAAAGAAAAAAAAATTACATTTATTTTTTTCAGGGAAAGATCTACAGGGAAGGTCTCAAAGATCGACCAGTCGATCAAGATTGACGGGTTGGTGACCACTGCCTTAAAGACAGTGTCGTCATTTCAGTAAAGTGGTGGGAGGGTGAAGGGCGGGAGTCCCCCCCTTGGTGGAATTTCTTTTGTCAAATAATTTGTGCAATAGTACATTTTGGTGAGTTGTTTCTATACAATTCACTTATATGACATTTTTAATGAACAAAGGAGACAAGTATGTAAGTAGTAGGGCTGTCCCCGACTAAGGATTTGGATGGTCGACTAGGATTGGCCAAAATCAGCCCTAAGTAGTAAACCTATTTGTTTTATATCAGTGGATCATAATGATCATATTATGGAGCGTGCACTGCATTCCGAGAGAGAGAGAGAGAGAGAGAGAGAGAGAGAGAGAGAGAGAGAGAGAGAGAGAGAGACTCATTACACGTGCGGCGCAAGTCTGACTATTCAAAGTCAAAGTCAGCTTTATTGTCACCTCTCATAATGTGCAAGACATACAGAGAGATGAAATTGCATTTACCCCTTCACACGGTGTATATATAAAACAAGATCTAATATAAACATAAAGTAACATATAGTACACTAGTATAAACATAAGGTAACATATGGACACAGTATACAGAACTATATACAATGTAGACAGTAGCTAAAAAAGTTTATGTAAATATGGTAGTAAGTATGAATAATAAATAATGGCAGTAAAATACAATAATACAATAATGGCAGTGAGATAATGGATATGGCAGTAAACGAATTGATGTAAACTAAATAAATAAACTAAATAATGGCAGTAAAGTAAAGTGGCAGTTGTCCCGGAATGGATTTGCTAGCTGTCATTTCTCACAAATGACACACAAATGAAATGATTTTGTCACAAATGACAAAAAGTATTTCAGATTGATTTCAAATGTCAAATTAGAAGCCAAGGTATGGCGAGCGCCATACCTTGCCATACCAAAACGACACCACTGGCTTAGCTCATTGGGGGCCAAACAGCAGAGGGCGCTGATGGCCCTCAGCGCCTGTGCTTTATCCAAATTAGGATAGGACTTACTTGCGAGTGCTTAAAGTATATCAAATATAATAGCAATAGATCTAAATAACACGTTGATCGTCAGTGAGTTGCTTCCAGTCAACATGCACGAAACAGATAATTCTTTCATACATACATTTCCGTTTTATACCGTGATGAATATGAATATATTTCTAGAGCGTTGTCTCATCTCAATAAACTCCAGCAAATCGAGCTTCAATGTATTTAGTTAGAAATCGTGCCATTTGACCCTTGATTTATGAATCGTTTTCAAATAAATGCTAGATTATCGATATTATATGTGTCATCATGCGCGAACAGAAGCGGGGTCTGAAAAATCGCTTCTCCGTACTTTGGTTGGCGCAAACCTCACACACACACACACACACACGCGCTCCGATGGCGGATCCAACATCAGATTAACTCAGGATTCGTAAGATAAATTCCTTACCTCACATCTGATGTAGTGCAAAAAGATTAATCCAATTCCTGATCACCATTCCAAATATTGATCGCGTTTTATTGATCCAACGTTATATGTCCAAAACACATAATCCACGCTGCTCCGAGTGTCCCCAGCCCATCTGTTATAACGATACTGCATGCCCGAGAAGTAAAACCTGGACCGGACTTCTTAGAATGATGCACAGCCCCAGCCAGAGGGATGCCAATGATGTGCAATACCATCCGGGAGACGTTAGGCGGCAGTATTTGCCCTTTGCGAGCTCAGACCCATTCCCAATGATAACGTCAGGCTGGATGGATGAAAAATGAATGGATATAGCGAATAAAAGAAATATAGATTAAAACCCGGGATTTCTCAGGTTTGGTGCCCAGAGCATGGCGAGTTAACCCGACTTATCTCGGGTTTGGCCTCCAAAGGGTTAAAGATAAACAGATACCAATGTTTATTTCACCTCTCTGCCAGAGAAGACCAACCCACGTTATGATACCGGATGCAGTGGTGAGTACCATATCTATCACCAGTAATAAATATGAGAGTAGATGGTTAAACCGTCTCTAGAGGCTTCAGAGTGGAAGGAGCAGCATGGGTCTTTCATTGGGAAGCTGGTTCTGTCCCTTTACAAGTAGCCAATTTTTTGCCGCAATTTACTGGCAAAATTATCTTTCTAATTTCTATATGGTATTTAAATGTAAATTTCCCATTCAAGGTCGATATATGCAAGTTATTATAACCATATCTCTATCTAGCCCTAGAGAATATTATTTAGTTTTGTTTGCATCAAGTCAGTTTAAGGGCTTGTGTCCATAGCGGAAGCTCAGAGCGTTTTCCTGGGTCTCGCGACTGCCGCGGCTCCGCCCCTTCCTCGATGTTGATTACCTTGATGAGCGCGCTCCTTTCCAAAAGTTGAACTAGTTTCAACTTTATGCGCTGGGAGCGCTCCGCCCAAAAACGCTGCCGCCGAGAGCTCATAAACGCGAGGCGCGGCGCTGGGAAGAGGAGCGCGCCTGTAGCATAGAAATGAATGACAGGAAGGAGCTGACAACTCATAAAACGTCCGCTATGGACACAAACCCTAAGGCCAATAAGTTCATCTTGCAGAGCATTACATGAGAGTTGCAGGTTCTCAATGGCTAGTTTTACAGAGTTAACGATACAAAACAATGACAATAGTGTAATTTGCATAAAGATGAACTTGACATCCACTCAAAGATGAGACAATATCATTACTATAAATGGTAAATAAGACACCCCTGTGGGATGCCTTTTGTAATGGGTAAGAATTCCCATGACTTAAATAAAGATGACAATTTGCATGTAAATTTGGGTGTAAATCTATCTTTTATAAAAATTTGATCTTGAAAGCTGCATGTTTGTTAATGACTGAGAGAAATGTTTTCATGAACAGGTTTTTTGTGTATTTTCTACTGTTGTTTTTCCTAGGACTGTGTGACGGCCATTGTGTGCCAAGAGACTACTGCGAACATTGACATTGGCCTGATTGCCGAACGGGAGGCAGCCTTGGTAAGGAACTTGACCTAATTAGGGAGGGGTAGCGGGCTTATTGACTTTGTGTTATTAGATGTTGTGCTGTTTGCCTGGCCCTCTCCCTGTCCTTCTGTTGCCTCTCCAAATGTCCCCATAGGAAGATGATGACATAACCGGCTTGAGCCGTGGGAATAAAACCAGGAAATAAATGTTGAATAACAGATCACGTTTCATCACATCTCATCTCTGCAATGGTCCTGAAGGCCCTACAACATCAATCCAGTCAATCCAACAATAATGTTACTTTCTGCTTGAATATTTGGATGTTGGATATTGAACTGTGAACAGATTATGCCACTCATTCAGCTCTCCTCCTACAGGCTGACTGAATCTACTCAACTACAATCAGGAAGAGTGGCTTGGAACCAATTTGTGTTGTGTTGTTTCTTTCAACGACTTTAGTTGTTAGTGCACACCCCAGTTCCCTGTGGTAGCCGACATCGCTTGGCTAACAGTAGCTAAGTAGCCCCTGCTATATTTTACTGACCCAGGGTCAGCGGAAACGTTTTTAAATTCAATCCCCTTATCCAGGCACGTGCACACATAGAGGCCAAGGGGTGCCTGAGCACCTGCCTTTTTGAGCCTCATCAAAAAAGTGCCCTTTTTGAAAAAAAAAGAAAAAAACGTTTTTTTTTTTTTTTTTTTTTTTTACCGTTACGCATATAGACTGCCCTTCCAACTGAAAAATGTCAGGATAGAATCAAAATATTAGGGACAGAGAGAGAGATGCCCCATATTCCATTGCAGTTTGCACGGCCTCCTCCGCGGACCTATATATTTTATGCATAGCGTGGGTGGTGATGATGATGATGATAGAAACCGCTGTGGCGCATACAGTTGAATGCTGGTATTACACTCATTGAGGGACACGAAGAAGTCAAGTCCGATGGGATTTGGGAATCTCAAATACAAATCGGGATTGGAATAAAAAATGCATTTATATTAAACAATACAGAATATACAGCACTTCTTGGGGCTGTAGGGCACTTATTCCCTCCCCCCTGGACATTTATGGAGATGTATGGGCCTTTTAAGTCAGTGATAAAAGTGTCTTTCAAGGATAAGTGAGCTCCTGCATTGATTATTATAGTTCAATATTCAATATTTGATCACCAAAAACCCCCCAAAAAGCATAAAAAGGGGGCCCCCCGCCCGAAAAGGGCCCTTAAAAATCGTGCTTGCGCGCTACGCGCGCTCGGTTAATATATACACACAAGTGTAGTGCCCTTTTCAGCCTTTGAGCACCTGCCCCTCTAAAGTCCTGTGCACGTCCCTGCCCTTATCCACATTTTAGTCTTGTCTCCCTGGTGTTTCTATCCTTCCTCCCCCATCCCATTTGTTGTTTTTAAAGTAGGTAAGTTCTGCCAGGCATTTTAGCTTCCCTTCTGTGTTTCTCCTTTGTCCCCCCTGTGGTAAAGTGAGCGCCCAAGGTTACTCCTCTAGCGAGAGTGAAAGGGTTATCCTTGTGGAATCGGTGGTCTCTCCCCTAATCCCCAGCTGACCCACTGAGTGAGTGTAACTTTTTACATTTGTACAACAAGAGATTTCAGGCTATTAAGTCTGTGCTGGGCGTGACACGTATGTATAGTATTGCATGTTGTATGGGCGGCGCACGTAATCGTATGCCAACATTAATAGTGTGTGACAAACCTCGCCCTTTTGCCTTTAGAGTAAGAGGGACAGGTAATCATATTATGCCCGTAATTATAGTGTGTGTTAACCTCACCATTTTAGCGCTAGTACAGTGGCTGTCAGTGTGTCAGTCAGGGCCAGGTTTTGTTATTCTTTCACCCGCTGTGTCTGTGTGCTCTCTCTGGGAACATAGTATCCCCTATCTAGGTCACTTGCATCGACCTGTGACACCATTTCAACATCAGGGATTTCAGAAGTATAGTGAATACAGCTATGGTAAAGATCAATAAAAAAATCATGATCACTAAAATGTCTTAAAGGTGACATGCATTATAAATGTCATTTTTCAGTCTTTAGTATTGTATTATAGTAATAGGAGTTAGTATCAATGTGTTTTTGTGTCTAAATACCATATTGGCGGATTGCTCTAATTCAGCTCAGATCATTTCCTGCTCCAGTAAATTAGGCCATCCTGATTTGAAGGCCTGAGTGACGTCACTCAGGCTCTGGGTAGCGGACAGTGATGTGATTGGCTCTGTGGTTGTAGCTAATGCCCGCCCACAATCTACCTAGACTGACTACACAGCGAGTGGAAACCACTTCCTCATACTGCGGCAGAGTGAAACCCACCTCTGCATGCACTCTGGAGGGAGAGAGAGAGAGAGAGAGATAGAGAGGGAGAGAGAGAGGGAGGGAGGGAGAGACAGAGAGAGAGGGAGAGACGGAGAGAGAGAGAGAGAGAGAGAGAGAGAGAGAGAGAGAGAGAGAGAAAAAAGACAGGCCGTTATTGATAAGGTCCCCTCTCTCCCTCTCTCTTTCTTTCACTCTCTCCCTCGCGGCAGCTTGTGCTCCCTAATGGGGGGGGGGGGGGGAGGGGGGGGGCGCCTTCCTCCCTCCCTCTCTCTTCCTTTCTTTCTTTCACTCTCTCCCCTCTCCCGTTCGGGGGGGTGTGCCCCCCCCCCCCCCACCCACCCCCCGCGAGGGAGAGAGTAAAAGAAAGAAAAACAGAAAGGAAGAGAGAGGGAGGGAGGGAGAGAGGGGGCCTTATCAGTAACGCCTGTCTTTTTTCTCTCTCTCTCTCTCTCTCTCTCTCTCTCTCTCTCTCTCCTCTCTCTCTCTCTCCTCTCTCTCTCTCTCTCTCTCTCTCTCTCTCTCTCTCTCTAACTCTCTCTCTCCCACCCCCCTCTCTCTCTCTCTCTCTCTCTCTCTCTCTCTCTCTCTCTCTCTCTCTCTCTCTCTCTCTAACTCTCTAACTCTCTCTCTCTCCCACCCCCCTCTCTCTCTCTCTCTCTCTCTCTCTCTCCTCTCTCTCTCTCTCTCTCTCTCTCTCTCTCTCTCTCTCTCTCTCTCTCTCTACCAGTCGCAGACTGTGTGGACTGACTGTCACTCAAAGTTCTTATGGGCGGAGCCAGGCCATAACAGCCTGAAATCTTGAGGCTGAAAAATTATGGTTTTGAGTACTTGATTAGAAATATAAAACAATGCATTTTTTTTTTAAACTTACAGATGTCTTCAATAGACTCACAGGAATTGTGTAAAGTTGCCCAAATAGTGCTAGGAATCATTTTTTTTTTTTACAATTGTGATTGTGTTTTCTTTAATTTTGTGTTTCTGTAAGAAATCTGTCACTCCTATTGCAAAATATATCAATTAAGGTTAAGATGTTGCCTATTACATTCAGTAATCAACTGAGTTAGGTTTAGGTCACCACTAACCTGCCTACCTGTGCAGTCCATCGGCGGACCGCAAATAACATAACGTCATAAATCAATCTCTCTAGACTGTATGACATTAACACTTTGACTACCGTTCGGCGCCGTCTAATATGGTGCTAGGTCAACAAACCGATGTACTTTCAAAGAGCTTTATATATCATTTATAGTATTGCTATCTGTCCATTCTCATTGTCACTTGAGTGCATAAACCGTGCCTTCATAATGGCTTAAAGAAAATAAAAATCCATCGTTTGGTTGTCATTTTAAAGCGTCGTGAATATAAGGTATAACACACTTTTCGTCTAGGCTTTTTTCCCGGGAGCTAGATAATAGGCTAAACGTTGGCGCCGTTATATCAAAGCCATTTCTGCTGTATATATACGAATGAAATAAAACAAACTGCGTAGCATCCGGACTATTACAGAGCATCTATGGAGGAAATGGGGGCGGCGGGGAACTCCAATTACTATTATTGATCTGCAATACAGTGTGCGTTCAATATAGCATTTTCATTGACCAATCACGTTACGTTATAAAACAATATCCAATCCAGCTGTAATTTGGGGTAATATTATCCTACCGTCAGGCCATGTGATCGCCGGCAGCATTTCCTCACCACTCATCGCATTCTGGTAGATCAATATGCACATTGGTTAATCATAAATCCCATTATTCCACACTGAAAAAAACGCTCGCCAAACTAATCCAAGATGGAGGATGTTTGGCTGGGATCAGGGAACTATGATCCGCCCACAGAATTGTACTTAAAAAAAAATTTATTCACAATGATACTGCAGTGGAGCGATGGCGCCCCTAAGCGGGTTTGGCCGGTACTGCATGTTTCGAAAATCAAATATCTGAAGAGATGCTGGTAGTGGATCGGGTACCTAAGAAGCGCTATAAATATGGAATAAAACAATAACAACTCGTCACGTATATACTCGTGGCTCTGGTCCACATCGCGCTTTTTCAAAACACGTATATACTCGTGGACGGACGCCATAGTGTTAAGTAGCGATTTTTTTTTAAATGTATCCAAGAGTAAACATTCTAACCATGTCACGACAGCAGTCATACTGTATATTTTCAGCAATACGTTTGTTTACCAATAGGTTAAAGTGTTATTAGTGAGATTTTAGTTTTTGAAATGTGTTAATAATTTTTTTTAATTAGCGGCCGTCGCCGAATGAGGATGATTTCTAGTCATATGATAAGAGGGCATCCAGAGCTCTCAATGAGCGTTGACATTTAAAAAAAAACTACAGTACCCAGCGATTTCCAGCTAACTGCAAGTAAATTACTTCTGTATGAAAAAAGAATGTGTCTCTTTATTTCTCGGGATACTCTATCACAAAACTGAACGTTATTGGCATAGATTGGAGCGCAGTTAGTGTGTCTACCTTCTGTGAACATTTAGCAACCATCTGTGTTGAAATCCGATCCAAAATGGCGGAGCCATATCCATTCTAAGAATCTAACTGTACATACAGTAGATTTCATTCTTCATTCTCAGTGCACGCCTGGTGATACTAAATCCAAATTTAACTCTGCCATTTGAAAGAGGAGATTTGGCCCGATCCATAGATCTGTGAGTTGGCTATAATAAGGTAATTTAATAGCCTCATATTCTATATTCTATAATAATATTGGGTCTGGATGGCAGAATTCAGTACTACAAAACCTTCTGTTTAATCATCTTACCTTTATTAATTTCCTTAGATATTCTGTACACATGATCTCAAGAAGGTGCTGAACGAGGTCAGTGGCAGTTTTCATGCCTGGTCATTTTTAGCATGGTGTTATTCACTGTCAAAGATGCAAAGAAAAATCATAATTCATATTCTCATAAATATCACAATTTAAGCAAGCCTAGTAATAGACACACTGGGTCTCATTCCCGAACGAAGTTACGACAAAAAATGTCGTCTTAGCCAGATTTCGGCCCATTCAAGACATATTAGGGCTGGGAGTGGGAGTCCCCAAATTTTCCTGAGATCAGATTTGATCGTGGCTGAAAGCAGATTTAAGAGTGCTGAGGAGCACTCTTAAATCTGCTCTCAGCCATGATCAAATCTCATTATTGATTGACTAATTTAAAATTTCATTATAACTTGACAGACTGTGTTCTCATAGTGATTCCTTCACGTCAATGCTACAGGCCTCCTTGGAATTAATTACTTAATCATAATTAAAATAAATATGACAATATTTGTACGATAAGAAATTAAGCATTTGATGTCGGAAAATAAATAATATGGATTCATCTGATCACAGGGCAGCTGCTTAACCATATCTGAACCAGCTATTTTGGACAAATGTATAATTACTTTAATTACTCAGATATTCAAACACAATTATGCAATTACTGTGAAATGATTGAAAATAATAATTATTTAATGCCTTCTGTGGAATTTGTATTTCTTATTTGTTACACATCTGTTTTAATGATTAATTATATACATTTGAAAGAATGCAGGTCAACATGCAATGTATCCCATTGATTGGTATACAATTGGACAGACCTTTGTTTGATTGATTGATTGATTTATTGATTGAAAACTTTATTAACAGATTGCAGAATGGGTACTGTAACTGAGGGGTACAATTCCCTGACTGTATTGATAGGCAAATCAACACTGAATGTCCAATCTCTGGTTACGCAGGAAGCAAGTATACAACCTGGTTCTTTAGGGAAACTATAGCGATGGTACTTAAGGATTATAGCGGGATACTAAAGGGGTCCTGCTGGTTGTAAGTCAGTAGGGGGGGGGGGGGGGGTTTGGAGAGCCGTCAGCTGCATCCCATCTGGCCAACGATTCCTGGGGAGAATTCAGGTACAGAAAACAGTGCCCGCAGGATCTTGATCCACAGATGAATACACTTGGGCCCTCTTGTAGACGGTAGCTGTAGGTCCACAACGAAGGAGAAGCGAGGCGGCCTCGGTCTGGGTTGAGCGCCGTCTCACCTGGGCTCCTCTCGGGGGTAATTCCAACACTCACTGGCGTTGGCTGTTATCCGCTCCACAAATCAAAGCACCCAAAGCAAATAGATATTCCATGCCGTATAGGCTCAGCAGTCGTCCGGGTAGGTAATCCAATGTGCAGGTCCACTCGTCCTCGCCCAGAACTCCTCGGATGAAAGCACCACGCGTGGTCTGCCCAGCCTGGTTAAGACACTAGATAACGCGAGGAAACGATGGGGGTGCTGCTCACTTTAGAACTTTAACCGAACGATGCACCATACATAATAGACTATTATTACTTAATAGAAATACGTCCCACTCGACGGTACAGTGCCAAACTATGACAATTCAGCTATGAATTTACACGAGGTCTCAATGCCTATTCTGGGGCCAAAATAGGCCATACTGCACCACACGTGGGTCGTGGGTGAGGCTTCACGTCTGTTACTAGGTTGGAGGGTAAAGGACTAATGGACTAAAAGAAAGTTCTACTTTACTTGCGCCCTATTTATATGCACGGTGAACAAATAGTACCATTCGTATTTCGGTAGCCGTATTCCTACGCGGAACCGGGGCTAGTTGGGACATGTTCGTCGGCACTATTGAACTTGACTCAAGGGGCCTGTCTGCTGGCGCCAGGTTCTTGTCCAATGAGAGAATGAACTATTATGGGCTGTAGTAGACTAAAGGGATATTCAGTGTATATGTACAAAGAATATACAAGGGATATCAAACGATATACAAATACTATTAAATATATATCCATAAATAAATATATATATTCGGTTTAATCTGATCCTTCACAACAGCCGCACCCTAATTAGTCCCACCTAATTAGCTAAGCAGAGACAGATTAACCGCACTGTCTACCACTCAAGGTCCGCTGTAAGGGTCAGTCAACTCACAAAGTCATGGGGTCATGGTCGTCATCGATAGTGTCTGGGAGTCTTGGCAGTTCTATTAGCCTCGCCACGGGTCGTGTGTAAGTTCGCCCTTGGACGAGCACTTCAGCTGCTCGGACCTTGCCATCGGCACCGGTGATCACTTTGCTTACGCGGCCAGCCGGCCACATAGCTCTGGGTAGTGACTGGTCGATAATCATGACGACTGTTCCTTCTGTCAAATTGTCTCTCTCTTCTACCCACTTCTGGCGGGTCTGTAGAGACGGTAGATAGTGGAGTAGGAAGCTATTCCAAAATTTGTCAGCCAGTACTTGACTGTACCTCCACATTCTTCGGCCGTTCGCTTCTTCAGGCCTGTACATTGTCTGGGGTAGCGCGGGGTCCAGCCGCCCCATCAAGAGTGTGTTGGGGGTGACTGGGTCGACATCTGCTACATCACTTGAGACGTAACCGAGGGGCTTGGAATTCAATACTCCCTCTATCTCCGTGAGGACTGTCATTAGGACTTCTTCCGCCACAGTCTGGGCCCCAAGCACGGCGTACAGGGCTGTCTTTATAGAACGTACTTCTCGTTCCCAGGTTCCACCGAAGTGGGGTGCGTTCGGGGGATTAAACTGGAAGTCAATCTGGGATGGAGCGAGGTGGGTCTTAAGTTCTGGGCCCATAGCTTGGAAGCTCTCTCTCAGCTATCTTTCTCCGCCTTTGAAGTTTGTCCTGTGATCAGACAACAATGTAGACGGTTTTCCTTTCCGCGATGTGAATCTTCGGAAGGCCATAAGGAATGAGTCTGTGCTCATGGTTGGAAGGAGTTCGATATGTATCGCTCTGGTGGTCATGCATTTGAATACAATACCCCACCGCTTCTCGGTTCCTCTTCCTTTCTTTATATACAACGGGCCAAAACAGTCCATGCCTGTGGAGTGAAAGGGCTTGTCGCCGAGTCGGAGGCGACAGGGAGGTAGGTCAGCCATCCGGGGTATGCTGGGCTGCGCGCGCCACTTTCGGCAGTCTAGACAGGTTCGCTGGAAGCGTCGCACTGCTTCTCTCCCTTGAAGTATCCAATAGCGACGTCTGATCTCCGCGAAGACTCTCTCTGCTCCTGCGTGGTGCACATCCTCGTCGTATTTCTTTATGATCAGCTCTGTGACCTTGTGTCGGCTGTTCAAGACTATCGGGTACTTAACGTCATCCGGTAGGTCGGGGGCTCTCCGCAGACGACCACCCACTCTGATGAGATTATGGGCGTCACTCTCGGGTGCCAGGTGGAGCAGTCTGCTGTCTGATGGGACGGGCTTTCCTCCCTGTAGACAGTCTAGCTCATCGGGGAACGAGTCTCTCTGGGCTCGTTGTAGTAGAAGAAGTTCTGCTTCTTCGTAGTCAGCTGCTGAAATGTCAGTGGTGGGCTGAATCTCTGGGTGGTGCCACAGGAATGTCTTTAGCTGCGCACTCTGTAGGGTGAGGCAATCATCTATGTCGGGGTCTGTGGAGGCGACTGTGCTCAATCCACAGAACATAGGTTTCTTGTTTTCAGCCTCCTCTTTACTCGCTTCCCGTGGGGTGGGCGTAGGCCACTCTTCTTCCGGGAGCTTGAGGAACTCTGGTCCGTCACTGTAGATGTTGTGACGGGTGAGGTCATCTAGGGACATTCCCCGGGTGATGACATCAGCTGGGTTGTGTTTGGTGTCCACATACCGCCAGCTCGCTGCTTCTGTTAACTCTTGAATCTCTGTGACTCTGACTCCCACGAAGACCTTGTATCTGCATGAATCAGACTTGATCCATGCGAGTACTGTCGTAGAGTCTGACCACAAGATTGTTCTTTGCACCGGGATGGTGAGTTCACGTTGGATTAACGTGGCTAGATGCGCTCCTGCTAGGGCTGCGCAGAGCTCTAGACGCGGGATAGATTGTTGCTTTCGTGGGGCTATTCTTGAGCGAGCCAGGATGAAAGCGGTGTGTATCTCTCCTCCCTTCTCTTGGGCACGCAAGTAGGCCACAGATCCATAGGCTACTTCGGAGGCGTCGCTGAAGACGTGTAGATCCATCTTGCATGTCTCTGGCCTCACTGTGGGTGAGAAGTAGCTGCGGCGTATGTTGACACCTGGGAGTGAGCGGAGTTCCGTCTCCCACTCTCTCCATGTGGAGGCAAGGTGTGCGGGTATTGGGTCGTCCCAGCCCTGGTCCTTGTCCCATAGTGCTCGTACAATCATCTTTGCCCTGGTGGTGTAAGGTAGAATACATCCCAACGGGTCATATTGTCTGGCGAGTGTTCTGTACACACTCCGTCTGGTGGTCGGTATCGCCGTCGACCTTCCCTGCTCCGTGGTCAGGGGTTTGTGTCTATAGTGGAGCGAGTCTGTTTTGAAGCGCCAGACTAGTCCTAGTGTCATTTCTTGGGCTTCTCCTGGGATGGTCGCCATCCAGGTCTCGCTACTGGCTGCCTTGTCCGCGGGGGAGAGGCTGCGCAATACTTGCGGGTCGCTGCTGGCCCACTGCCTGAGATCAAAGCCGCCTTTGATCAGGGAGGCGCGTAGCTTGAGTAGGAGAGCCTCGGCTTCTTCTTGGGTCGAAACGCTTTGTAAACAGTTGTCCACGTAGAAACTGTTCTTCACACTGTGTCGGACCTCTTCATCTGCTGCTGGGTCCTCTGCGACGTGTTTCTGCAGTGCAAATGTAGCACAGCACGGGCTGCATGTGGTTCCGAAGGGGAGGACTTCCCATTGGTAGATGGCTGGGTGCTCATCTCCGATCCTCTCTCTCCATAGGAACCGCAGTAGGGGCTTATCCTCCTCCACTAGTCTCACCTGCAGGAACATCCCTTTGATATCCCCGCTGATAGCCACCTTGTCCTGGCGGAAGCGTAGTAGCACGCCTAGTAGAGAGGGGCCGAGTGTGGGGCCGGGCATGAGCTCTTTATTCAGATTCTGGGATCCGATCTGGTAGCTGCAGTTAAACACAATGCGATCCTTGCCGTTGTGGTGGACCTTGTGGTGCGGCACGTACCATGATTCGGTCGTCTGATCGGCCTCTTTAATGTCAATCTTCATTACGTGTCTCGCTGTGATTAGCTTCTCAATCTCAGCGCGGTACACACTCTCTTGAGCGGGGTCTTTGGCTAGGCGCCGCTCTGTGTTCAATAGATACCGCTCCGTAGCTTCTTTCGTGGCATGAAAGGTGGGCATTCCCTCTCGCCTCAGGAGTGGAGTTGCGTATCTCATCACTCCGCCGACTGTGACTCTCTTTGTCCCTTGCTCGAGGAGGTTTATGGCGTAAATGTCTTCTTTAGAACGAATGTCTTTCTTTTCGTTCTTAAAGGGCATTGTCTCTAGTGTCCATAGCCTCTCGACATGCTGCAGGAGAGTGGTGTCTTCTTCTGTCACTCTGGAGTGGAGGCAGCTAGTGGCTGCTGTTCGGTTGAGAGATTTAGCGAGGGGGCCTTGTAGTGTCCATCCTAGGCGGGTCTCGACTGCTGCAGGACAGCCTCTGGGTCCTGTATGGACCCGGTCTATCGGGACTATGAGGTCTGCATGGTCGGAGCCTATCAGCAGGGTCGGGGTGGCGCCGTCTATGAGCGGGATAGGTAGTTGACGCAGGTGCACATATTTAT
This sequence comes from Notolepis coatsorum, assembly GCF_963971535.1. Classification (NCBI taxonomy): domain Eukaryota; kingdom Metazoa; phylum Chordata; class Actinopteri; order Aulopiformes; family Paralepididae; genus Notolepis; species Notolepis coatsorum. The sequence goes on along the minus strand of NC_140168.1, from coordinate 64,761,563 downwards.
CCATCAGTTTGGCGATGGGGTAGGTGTACTGTGATAGTCCTATTTCTTGGCTGGTGAAAGCATTTGTAATCCTATACCGTCTCTCTGGCTGCCCGCTTGCTGCGATAGTGAAGGAGACATTCTCGCCTTTTATCGTCTTTAAATCTCTTCTTATTGTCCGAATCGTCATCTGGTTCTCGCTCCCCCGCAGTCCCAGCTGGGCCGCAGCGGATGCGAGGAGAAGGGTCTTCTCCGACCCGTCATCAAGGACGGCGTAAGTGTCCATGACTTTATCTTGGTGGCTCAATGTTACACGGACTACCTTTAAGAGCACCTGGGCGCCGCTGCTGCTGGCGGGGTCAATGTACATGACACTTGCCTTTGTGCTGCTCGATGGTGCAGGTGCAGGCTTTCTTCTGTTACTGTCGTGTAGGACATCTAGGTGGGCTCCGTCACACCGACTGCACCTCTTCTTTAGGCGGCACTCGGCTGCCATGTGACTGCGCGCACATCGGTAACAGCGCCTGTTGGACTTTATCCATTGACTCACTTCTTCTGCATTCATCTTCTTGAACAGGTCACATTGTGACAGCCAGTGTTCCTTCTCGCAGTACGGGCACACCATCTTCCACTTCTCTTTTCTCGAGGGGGTACTGTGGTTCTTACTGCTCGGTACTGATTCTGATTGGTGCATGACAGTCACTGATCTTCTTCCATCGTTTACTCTCCTAGGTCCCTCTCTGGAGCTTGGTGTGCTCCGCACGAATGTATCCAAGCGTAGGCTGCTGACTTCTCTCGTCAGGAAGTCGGCTAAATCGAGGAGGGATGGTTCGGGACCGTTAGGATCACGGTGGTCTCTTTGCCGCCTAAAGCGCTCTTGTCTGGCGGGCGGCAGCTTCTCTAAAATCCTCTCGACGTTAGAGTTGGCGTATAGCTCGTGCATACCCTTTTCTCGTTGCGCTCCCAGCATCCCTACCAGGGACTGCACTTTTATAGACAGGTCGTCTAGTGAGCGATTGTCTGTTGCTGGGGGTAGGCGGTCAATATGCCTTATCTCTTGGATTACGTAATCCCATATACGTCCATATCTCTGGTCCAGCGCTGCTAGAGCCGCGGTGTATGGGGTCGTAGAGGTGGCATAGGCTAGCGCTATATTGTGCGCTCGGGGTACTTTCAGGTGCTTCAGTAATATTGCATACTTGTGGCGTTCGTCAACGACATCCACCATCATTGTCTCTAAGCACATCCGGAGCTCCGTGTACTGTGCTCGATTCTCATGGGTGAAGTCTGGAAACGTCTGTGTGCCAATGTATGACGCCGTGGATGGCTGGCACATCGGTGAGCGTTGGGAGAGAGGCCTCCTAGGCGAGTCTCCTCTTGCGCCTCTCTGTGGGCTGGTACCGGCCGGGTACCATGGCCCGCTGGTCCAGGTGCTGTTCCTCGGGGCTGGTCGTGCGTCATGCTCACCCGTGAATAGAGTCGGGGGTCTGTAGCGCAGCGCCGCGGGGGTATAGCCTGGGCTGTACTGGACCTCCTGGTCCGGTGGAGTACTGTGCTGTCGTCGGGCTTGGTTCTCCTCCTCTCCCTCTTCTTCTTCTGTCAGGTCCTCTAGATCCTGTAGTCGTTTATTTAGCCTCTCCGCAGTGTATGCTGCTCCTTCCTTGTAGCTGGGTCTCGCTTGGACCGGTCGGGGAAGGGGGTCTGCGGGGGGTATAGGCTCTCTCTGGTGGTCAAGTTCAGGGTCGCTTGGTCGGTTAGGGGATGCTGCCCTTGACTGTTGTCTCGACGAGGCCCTTGAACCCCTGGCGGAGGGAGAGGGTGTTGCCCTGGTGATCAGCTGCTCCATTAGCTGCGCTTGTAGTCTGTCGCCCTCATCTTGTTCCGTGCAGGGTTCCACCTCTGGAGGGTTGTCTTCCTCCCGGAGCTGGTCGGGGACTACTTCTTCGGTATTGGCGGGGGGTAAAGGCATGTCTGTTCCCTCCTGGTCCCCACCGTGAGCTTGGTCAGTTACATTAGAACCCACTAGGGCCTCTGTGGTCGGGGTAACCTGGTCGTTAAGGTCAGACATAATTTTACTTTCTACTTTTACCGCGTTTACCGTCTGTAGAAGGCTAGGTAGTTGACTGACAGCGTAATCCTCTAAGTACTGAGGTGTCTGTCATCTGCGCCGCGGGCGTTCTACGTTAGGAGGACCGTTTCGTGGAGTGTTCATCATAGGCCATTTCAATATTAATAACACTAAATTAATATTACACTAGTTACCCTCCGGCTCGAAGGACCAATTGTAACTGAGGGGTACAATTCCCTGACTGTATTGATAAGTATGGTATCATTAAACCACTACCGCTTGATGTACTTTAACTTCTGGCCATCCAGTACACGATATCTAAGTATGATGAACACTTTCCCACATATGAAACCAGGTCCACACAAATATAACAGTTGAAGGTTTAATATAGCAAAAGGTATATACAACATTCACTTAATTACATTTATGATTTGAATGCACTTGTAAGGCAAATGAGTATTCGTAGGCAAATCAACACTGAATGTCCAATCTCTGGTTACGCAGGAAGCAAGTATACAACCTGGTTCTTTAGGGAAACTATAGCGATGGTACTTAAGGATTATAGCGGGATACTAAAGGGGTCCTGCTGGTTGTAAGTCAGTAGGGGGGGGGGGGGTTTGGAGAGCCGTCAGCTGCATCCCATCTGGCCAACGATTCCTGGGGAGAATTCAGGTACAGAAAACAGTGCCCGCAGGATCTTGATCCACAGATGAATACACTTGGGCCCTCTTGTAGACGGTAGCTGTAGGTCCACAACGAAGGAGAAGCGAGGCGGCCTCGGTCTGGGTTGAGCGCCGTCTCACCTGGGCTCCTCTCGGGGGTAATTCCAACACTCACTGGCGTTGGCTGTTATCCGCTCCACAAATCAAAGCACCCAAAGCAAATAGATATTCCATGCCGTATAGGCTCAGCAGTCGTCCGGGTAGGTAATCCAATGTGCAGGTCCACTCGTCCTCGCCCAGAACTCCTCGGATGAAAGCACCACGCGTGGTCTGCCCAGCCTGGTTAAGACTCTAGATAACGCGAGGAAACGATGGGGGTGCTGCTCACTTTAGAACTTTAACCGAACGATGCACCATACATAATAGACTATTATTACTTAATAGAAATACGTCCCACTCGACGGTACAGTGCCAAACTATGACAATTCAGCTATGAATTTACACGAGGTCTCAATGCCTATTCTGGGGCCAAAATAGGCCATACTGCACCACACGTGGGTCGTGGGTGAGGCTTCACGTCTGTTACTAGGTTGGAGGGTAAAGGACTAATGGACTAAAAGAAAGTTCTACTTTACTTGCGCCCTATTTATATGCACGGTGAACAAATAGTACCATTCGTATTTCGGTAGCCGTATTCCTACGCGGAACCGGGGCTAGTTGGGACATGTTCGTCGGCACTATTGAACTTGACTCAAGGGGCCTGTCTGCTGGCGCCAGGTTCTTGTCCAATGAGAGAATGAACTATTATGGGCTGTAGTAGACTAAAGGGATATTCAGTGTATATGTACAAAGAATATACAAGGGATATCAAATGATATACAAATACTATTAAATATATATCCATAAATAAATATATATATTCGGTTTAATCTGATCCTTCACAACAGGTACAGTTAGTACAGTACAGCTCAATTACATAAGGGGATGCAGACCAGAGAAAGAATGTCGTCTTGTTTACATCAGGGTCCCCCATTTTCAATTCATCATAACATATATGACACACACAACACAGATAGACAGTACTGCTACATCTATACATTTATGACATACCAGATTTGCAAATACAGTACTGTTTGTGATACAAAAAGAGTCCAGAAAAGAGAGTACATTTGACGTAGAAACTGTTGGAGGAGGTTGGGTAGGAGGGGTGGGTGGGGGATAGACTTACACTGTACAAGCAAAACTGTACATTGGAATATTGACAAAACCATACTTGGTCATTTACTGTACATTGGAGGGGGTTGATATAGCTATAAACCTGCATTCCTTCGAATATATCATTAATCAATTAAACTTATATTGAAATACACTATATAGCCTATACACCGTCCAACACTGAAATGACAGTGGATAAATAAATAAGAACTAAAGCTAATCGGTGGAAATAGACTGCATTAATATTCCATAACAAGTCTTGTGTGCGCCTACGAATGAACAGTAGCCTATAGGCTTAATTATGGAATAATAAACCATACTGCGTTCATTCATTACGCCCGCCGTAGGCTATATATATTATATTTCATTCATTCATTCATATACAGTACTGCGCGCGCGCGTGTGTGTGTGTGTGCGCTGCGGCAGGTGTACCGTGAGCTGTATATGATGCCAATACATTAATCTAATCTAGTTTTGATGGCGCGCAAGCGTGATTACGAAACCTAGCCGCATTTCTCGGAGACGCTCTCTGATTGGCACTGACTGACGCTAGGTTTTTCGTAATCACGCGGCTCGCAAGACTCGCAAAGCACTTCCGCCATTCCATTTTCACACAGCTGCGTCACTAGTTGCCTTATAAGGAGCTCTGGAGGCGTTGTTTTGTATGCAAATTACCTGAACGGGAACACGCTTTCGAGTTTAAGAGAGAATGCCATTCTCCAAGCAGATATCAGATCATATAATTTGTGCGACCTTTTCAGCCACTTAAGACATATTACCAGCACGTTCAGGACTCAGAGTGAACTTGTCATTGATTATGTCTCAGTGGTTCCAAGATAAGTCTTCCAGAATATATCTTTGAAAAATTTTCGGGAATGAGACCCAATATTTCTGACACTGGGAATACATTCCATGAGATCCATATTTATGTCCCTAGATACCAAGAACATGCAAATGGACTTTGTAGAAGTGGAGCAATCTTCCATTTACTTAGGTATGTATTGTACGTTAAGTCACTCATAACAATCATCAACATCAAAATACCGAGAGAGTAAATCTGCTATCTTGTCAATGGAGCATCAGCAGATGGGGGTCTATAGACCCCAATCACATTGAGTGGATTATTATTAAGCCCATAATCAACCTTCAACACAAGAAATTCAAAACATTTTGGGACAATGATAGCATTCATGACATTGACAGAGAAATATGATTCCACATACTGTACAGTCACTCCACCTCCATGTCTATTCTATACACGTTATACTGGTTCAAAGTTATAGCAGAGTCACTATCAGACTTCTTCAGCCAAGACGCAGTCAACACTAGTGTATCTGGGTCTGCCTGAGAGACCAGAATTATTCTTATTTTCTCTTTTCAAGTTTTTCTTCTTTTTAAATGTATGTGTATTATTAAAAACAGACTGTATTCAAGTAGAGTCTATGGAGCACGGACAGGAATAACAACAGAAGGCTGTATACAGGGATTATGATTAAGTTTGAGGCAATAACAGTGCGGTTTGAGTCGTGATCTAACGGTGATTCGGGTGGGAATGGTCGGAGGGGTAGTGTATCGTGGGGTATTCAGCCCAAGCCTGGACTGGGGGGTGAGAGTATGATTGGGGATCAAAATCTGAGTAACTACTGTAGGAGTCTTATTTACCATTGGACTTGGTTGATATCAAACAGCGGGCATAGAAGGCATATGGGTGGCTTTCACCTGAGAGAGTGTAATGTTTGTAGCATGTTAAATACTATATTGTTAAAAGTAGGTTTTCTATAGGGCGGCTGGGTGGCACAGCGGATATTGCGCTCGTCACCAATGCGAGAGACTCCGGTCTCGAATCCAGGTGTCAGCATTGCCTCCGGCTTGGTCCAGCCGTCATACTAACTCGTTTGGTTGAGTTAGAGGGAGGGAAGTCGTGGGTGGTAATCTGGCGTTGTGGACAGCGACTCCTACAGGTCAGGTCAGGGCGCCTGCACAGCAAAAGACAGGAAGTGGTGAAGGCAGCGTGACCTCCCACGCGTTACACTTCACCAATGAGAGTCCGCGCTGTCAGGTGAAAAGAGAGCCGCTGGCTGTCTCCGCATGTGTCGGAGGAAGCATGTGGTAGACCTCAGGGCTCCCTTTACCGACCAGTAGGGGGCACATGCGCACAACGACCAAGTAGGGAAGGGGGGAATATGCATAACGACTAAATTGGGATGGGAGGAAAAAGCACAGAAAATCAGGCGGAGAAAAAGAGGATAAAAAAAAAAGAAAAAAAAGTAGGTTTTCTTTTTTTTATATATTTTTTTATTATTGCAAAACAAAAAATTATTAAAAGTCAGTACTCAACACACAATGCATAATGAAACTTTCAGTAAAGGTGGTTATAATATATGCAAGTACAGAAACAGGATAAAACAAAAATAGTCTATAATAACATTTTAGCCGTATACAGTGTATATCCAGCGAAATTACAATTATATAAATGTTAGTATATAATATACCCCTAATACCTATTTTCTAAAACCCTACACACATATGCTCCAGCTCAAACCCCCCCCCCTCCCAGACCCCCTCTTGGATAGTACCTCCATTATCCCTCACTCCTAACCAGACACCACCATTATAAGCTAGCTTTTATTCTCTCCACCACTTCTAACCACATTGACAATAAAAAAAAAAAAAAAAAAAAAAAAAGTAGGTTTTCTATAGCCCATGATTAGTCCCCAAATCAGCTGGTGTTTGCAAGACTTTACCAATTTAAAACATAGGTTTAATCCATTTTTAGGAGAAAAAAAAGGAAAAATATCTCGAATTAAACACTGTCATATGGGGGAAAATGTGGAATTATAGACTTAAGTTTCTAGGTTTTAATATAGAGCTAAGCTTTCCCCTTCACAGAGACACCTAGCGAGGCACCTGATAAAGGGGGCCGTGGCAGGTCTCTCCAACTGAAGGTGTTTAAGTCGACATGCTTCCACCCCACGCAGCTCTTTGAACGCTAGCCTGAGGCATTTCCCCCCAAACAATACAAGAGACCCGGTGCCCCCCTGTGTGCACGCAGTCAGACGCTGCGGGATTAAAGTCACCCAGGATGAAAGGAGAACCGGGGGGTAACATACAGAGAGAGAACACAGTGACGGAACAATAGAACCAGACTTGACTGATTCAACAGGAGGGAAACGGATGGGGGGGAAAGTCCTACTGATTTTTCCACATTCCTGTACTTGTAAATACATATTAGGGCTGTCAATATTAACATTGGAAAACAATAACACACTAACAAAAAATTTACTCAATTAACCCTTTTTTAATAATACCCTTTTTGACCCCATCCCCCTTCCGTAACTTTGACATCCGGCCGCGGGTGGCTGGTTGTGTTTACATTCCTCTTGATGTGCAAACCGGGAGAATACTGAGTGACCAGATGTTCCTTGAATGTCTTATTTCATTATACAAAGTTTCCAAATGGACTTTTGGATTAAACCGAGTTGTATAAATGATGCAGTGGTCTTTCCCAAAGATCACATCAGACATCAGAGAACAAATGTATTCACACAATGGATACAACGTTATTAAAGACCGATAAACACATACTTTCTCATTTAACCCTTTCTTCACACATTTCTTTATGACCATAGCCCAACCAATGCATTTTGCTATGTATTCCGGAATTTGCGTTGATTGTGTGGGGGTTCTCAAACTTTTTCTGCCAGGCAACATGTTTTGGGACCCCCTCGCCCCAACAAAATAGTCTAAATTAAAGTTTAAATTAAACATAAAACACAGAGGGGTCTCTTTTCACCTTCCGCCACATACGCTGTAAAGCCAAGAGTGAGATAAGATTTATCTTTTTTTCTTGACTTGGTTTTTGATTTATTGACGTTACCATCACAATTGTTTGTAAATGGTAAATGGTAAATGTTTGTTTTCCGAACCATCGCTTGTCTTTTCGTCCCTGTCAAATATTTCTCCGTTCTGTTCACCTACTCACACCGTGGGCTGAGCTGAATTAACCCATTGATTGAGAGTGGGGGAACGTGACAGTGCGGTTTGTTTATTGTTGTGCGAGAAACAGTAATAGTTCAGCACGTTGGTTCCATGTAAACAGACCACTTCCATTGCCTCTGTGCCCCCCAGGGGGGGGGGGGGGGGGGAGGGGGGGGGGCGGGCGTGCCCCACACTTTGAGAAACACTCTGCATTAACACAAGCCTATCAAGCGGTGAAAACAAAAAGTATCGATTGACAGCTCTAATGAATATGCACGTTGTGTTCCGTTTCGACAAAATGTCTACTTCTACTCTACGTGGTAGGTCTCTACAGTCTCACATCATAAGCGTTAAGGGCTTAACGTAGTATTAAGTGAAATACCTTCAAAAGAGCATGCACTGTAAGAGAGCACTGTGACTGTGTTTGTTGTACATACAGGATTATGCAAAACTATTTAAATAAAAGTCTACCTACTGCAGACACAATCAAGGAAAGCTCAGATGTACATGAAGCACACTTTATAATATATACTATAATAATGTAAAATATTATAATATAAAAGCCATACAACTGTGCTTATTAAAGGATCATGCCAAGATTTTGGGAAATGAGCTTACCGTCTTCTCCAGAGAGAGACAAGAAGATAGATACCAGTTTCCTCTCTGTGCGTTCAGTAGAAATCTATCTGGCTGCACGTTAGCCTAGCTTAGCACAATGAATGGAAGCGGACAGTGCCGGTTAGCCTAGGCATTGTCCAACTGTAACACCTCTCCCGAAGGCTAACCGGCACTGTCTGCTTCCATTCATTGTGCTAAGCTAGGCTAACGTGCAGCCAGATAGCTTGCTACGGAGCGCACAGAGGGGAAACTGCTATCTATCTTCTTGTCTCTCTCTGGAGAAGACGGTAAGCTAATTTCCCAAAATCTTGGCGTGTTCCTTTAGGTCGCTTTCACATATAGTTTTGGTGGACTCAGTGCGGTTCTGTGTTCAAATAGCAATTTGTGAGGCGCACCGAACTTTCTGAACAATGTCACGCGTTCGAAAAGGGCGCTCGTCTATTGGACAGTGGAAATGTGTGTGTGTGGCTGCGAGCCCGTGTGTGCGCGCGCGCGTGTGTGTCTGTCTGTGGACTGCAAGCCCTCCAGATCAGCGGAGGCGAGTTTTGACGTGGCATTGATCCATTGTTCTATTGAAGCCCATTACCACCATCCTCTCGCTAAACAACTTGTACACCACGTTGTTTTTATGAGTGCCCACAAGTAGCTGTTTTATTTGGTCTTCTGCCCATTTTCTTCCTTCTTCCCAAGATGCACAGTTAGATAGATAGATAGATAGATAGATAGATAGATAGATAGATAGATAGATAGATAGATAGATAGATAGATAGATAGATAGATAGATAGATAGATAGATAGATAGATAGATAGATAGATAGATAGATAGATAGATAGATAGATAGATAGATAGATAGATAGATAGATAGATAGATAGATAGATAGATAGATAGATAGATAGATAGATAGATAGATAGATAGATAGATAGATAGATAGATAGATAGATAGATAGATAGATAGATAGATAGATAGATAGATAGATAGATAGATAGATAGATAGATAGATAGATAGATAGATAGATAGATAGATAGATAGATAGATAGATAGATAGATAGATAGATAGATAGATAGATAGATAGATAGATAGATAGATAGATAGATAGATAGATAGATAGATAGATAGATAGATAGATAGATAGATAGATAGATAGATAGATAGATAGATAGATAGATAGATAGATAGATAGATAGATAGATAGATAGATAGATAGATAGATAGATAGATAGATAGATAGATAGATAGATAGATAGATAGATAGATAGATAGATAGATAGATAGATAGATAGATAGATAGATAGATAGATAGATAGATAGATAGATAGATAGATAGATAGATAGATAGATAGATAGATAGATAGATAGATAGATAGATAGATAGATAGATAGATAGATAGATAGATAGATAGATAGATAGATAGATAGATAGATAGATAGATAGATAGATAGATAGATAGATAGATAGATAGATAGATAGATAGATAGATAGATAGATAGATAGATAGATAGATAGATAGATAGATAGATAGATAGATAGATAGATAGATAGATAGATAGATAGATAGATAGATAGATAGATAGATAGATAGATAGATAGATAGATAGATAGATAGATAGATAGATAGATAGATAGATAGATAGATAGATAGATAGATAGATAGATAGATAGATAGATAGATAGATAGATAGATAGATAGATAGATAGATAGATAGATAGATAGATAGATAGATAGATAGATAGATAGATAGATAGATAGATAGATAGATAGATAGATAGATAGATAGATAGATAGATAGATAGATAGATAGATAGATAGATAGATAGATAGATAGATAGATAGATAGATAGATAGATAGATAGATAGATAGATAGATAGATAGATAGATAGATAGATAGATAGATAGATAGATAGATAGATAGATAGATAGATAGATAGATAGATAGATAGATAGATAGATAGATAGATAGATAGATAGATAGATAGATAGATAGATAGATAGATAGATAGATAGATAGATAGATAGATAGATAGATAGATAGATAGATAGATAGATAGATAGATAGATAGATAGATAGATAGATAGATAGATAGATAGATAGATAGATAGATAGATAGATAGATAGATAGATAGATAGATAGATAGATAGATAGATAGATAGATAGATAGATAGATAGATAGATAGATAGATAGATAGATAGATAGATAGATAGATAGATAGATAGATAGATAGATAGATAGATAGATAGATAGATAGATAGATAGATAGATAGATAGATAGATAGATAGATAGATAGATAGATAGATAGATAGATAGATAGATAGATAGATAGATAGATAGATAGATAGATAGATAGATAGATAGATAGATAGATAGATAGATAGATAGATAGATAGATAGATAGATAGATAGATAGATAGATAGATAGATAGATAGATAGATAGATAGATAGATAGATAGATAGATAGATAGATAGATAGATAGATAGATAGATAGATAGATAGATAGATAGATAGATAGATAGATAGATAGATAGATAGATAGATAGATAGATAGATAGATAGATAGATAGATAGATAGATAGATAGATAGATAGATAGATAGATAGATAGATAGATAGATAGATAGATAGATAGATAGATAGATAGATAGATAGATAGATAGATAGATAGATAGATAGATAGATAGATAGATAGATAGATAGATAGATAGATAGATAGATAGATAGATAGATAGATAGATAGATAGATAGATAGATAGATAGATAGATAGATAGATAGATAGATAGATAGATAGATAGATAGATAGATAGATAGATAGATAGATAGATAGATAGATAGATAGATAGATAGATAGATAGATAGATAGATAGATAGATAGATAGATAGATAGATAGATAGATAGATAGATAGATAGATAGATAGATAGATAGATAGATAGATAGATAGATAGATAGATAGATAGATAGATAGATAGATAGATAGATAGATAGATAGATAGATAGATAGATAGATAGATAGATAGATAGATAGATAGATAGATAGATAGATAGATAGATAGATAGATAGATAGATAGATAGATAGATAGATAGATAGATAGATAGATAGATAGATAGATAGATAGATAGATAGATAGATAGATAGATAGATAGATAGATAGATAGATAGATAGATAGATAGATAGATAGATAGATAGATAGATAGATAGATAGATAGATAGATAGATAGATAGATAGATAGATAGATAGATAGATAGATAGATAGATAGATAGATAGATAGATAGATAGATAGATAGATAGATAGATAGATAGATAGAGATATAGATGCAGTGTGCTTGTTTTGCAGTGAATGCTGCGAGCAGTGGTAATAATAAGCACTTCCTATATTTGGTCCGATGAAGCGAACCGAGACCTATGCTTTTGGTCGGACCAGAGTTTGTGTGTTTGGTCCGCGGACCGAGTTCGACGCGCATTCACACAAACCCGAAAAACCAGACTATCGAATTCTGGTCCGATAGTCCGGACCAAACAGCCCCTGTGTGAAAGCGACCTTAATGAAGTGCATCCATCCACTCCTATGTGCCTCACTTGTCTGTGCAAATATTCACCTTGGAATTTCATGGCAAAAATAAATAACTTTTCGCATTCTTTACCCTCGCATTCTTTACGTTTACCCTCCTGGCTAAGCAGCATCCAAGCCCCCAGTTCAGTGGATTTGAGATATTCCTATAGGAGAACAAGGTTGATGGTGTTATAGCCAGGTGGCAGGCAGCAAGATAACGACGCGTGTAACTGAGGGGTACAATTCCCTGACTGTATTGTTAGATATGATATTTAATACCACTACCTCTTGTACTTTAACTTCTGGCCATCCAGTACATGATATAAGTATGATGAACACTTTCCCACCTGATGAAACGAATCCACACAAATGTACCAAATCGAAGGTTTAATATAGCAAAAGGTATATACAACGTTCACTTAATTACATTTATGATTTGAAATATGAAATATGCACTTTTATGGCAAATGAGTATTCGTAGGTAAATCAACATTGAATGTCCAATCTCTGGTTACGCAGGGAGTAAGTATACAACCTGGAATATTTAGGAAACGATAGCGATGGTACTTAAATGATTATAGCTGGATACACTAAAGGGGGGGGGGGGGGGTCCCGCTGGTTGTAAGACAGTAGGAGGGGGGGGTTAGAGAAGCCGCTGGCGGTATCCCATCTGGCCGACGGTGTCTTGGGAGAATTCAAAGTCTTGAACACGGTGCCCACAGAACCTCGGTCCGCAGACGAATACAGCTGGACCCTCTGTGGACGGTAGCTGCCGGTCCACAACGGAGAGACGTGAGGCGACCTCACTGGTGTAGAGCGCCGTCTCACCTGGAGTCCTCTCCGGGGGGTAGTTCCAACACTCCGCAGTGTTGGCCTTTATCCATGGAATAATCAAAGCACCCAAAGCATAATCCAAGCCGTGGAAGGCTCGCCGTCGTCCGGGTAGAGTAATCCAATATACAGGTCCGGTCGCCCTGGCCCGGAGCTCCTCGGATGCAAGCACCACTAGGGGTCTGCCCAGCCTGGTTAAGCGTCCAGATAACGTCAGGAACGATGGGGGTACTGATAACTTTAGAACTCTAACCGAACGATGCACCATACATAAATAGACTATTATTAGCTTAATAGAATACGTCCAACTCGACGGTATAGTGCCAAACTATGACTATTCAACTATTAATCTACACGATATCTCAATGCCTATTCTGGGCCAAGTAGGCCTTACTACACCACACGTGCGTCGTGGGGAGGCTTCGCGTCTGTCACTCTGTTGGAGGGTAAAGAACTGGAATAAAAGAAAGTTCTACTTTACTTGCGCCATATATATATGCGCTATGAACAAATAGTACCATTCGTATTTCGCCCGACATATTCCTGCGCGGAACCGGGGCTTGCCACGACATGTTGGGCGGCACGATTGAACTTGGACCTAGGGGTATGGCAACCTGGCGCCAGGTTCTCGTCCAATGGTAGAATGAAACTATTATGGGCTGTTTAGTAGACTAAAGGGATATTCAGTGCATATTGTACAAGGAATATACAGGGGATATCAAACGATATACAAATACAATTAAATATATATATATAAATAAATATATATATTCGGTTTAATCTGATCCTTCACAACAACGCGGTTTGTCCAACCAGTGTCTTGACGTAGGAGGACACAAGCCTTTATTCTTTACCAATCAACTTGCTGACAAAGAACTAACTAACATCTCATAGGATGGCAGTGTGTAGGGTCTTGCCAGGTCATGCAGTGCTTTGGACAAAGATGTTCACCAAATTACAAGAGTAGAAGTACTTTGCATTGAAATCTAGATATCTCAAGAATAAAACGAGGGTATCCAGGAGAATACACATAGAGGAATAAAACCATAGGAAAATAAAAACATTTATATAATATGGACATTTAGATACAAACGTTCAAGTATTAAATCATGTGCAAAGAGCATGTGCCAGGGACACTGTAATGACTGTAATGTATTGATAAAGTGCACGTCTATGTAACTCAAGGCATGAAGGACTACACAGATTGCTAGAATAAAAACTCTTATACAGCAGACTTGCTCTGGTCTTAATGGACTGATACTGTCTCCCTGGATGTAGAGGGATAATGATCTCGTTGGCAGGGTGGCTTTCAATAACTATATATATATAAAAACTAAAAGGAGAATACCTTCAAGGGAAAGAAGGGACCGCACACTCCACAGGACTGGTTTTTGCTTTTTTATTGTTGCACAACGCGTTTCGCTATCGCTTCCTCAGGTGCTATGTATATATATATATATATAGAGAGAGAGAGAGAGAGAGAGAGAGAGAGAGAGAGAGAGAGAGAGAGAGAGAGAGAGAGAGAGAGAGCGAGAGAGCAAGAGAGCAAGAGAGCGAACGAGCAAGATAAAGAGAGAGAGAGAGTGAAGGAAATAGAGATGGCATTTTCCACCTTCCCTCTAAAGGCGGAGGGCTCAGGTGGTCAGACCCCACCAAAATTTGTTTATGTCGGAGGGATGTACAGATCCCACCCTGCCTATCTACTACATGGTATGTTAGCAGTGATTAGTATTAATCTTTTCCTGTAGTGTGACTATAGGATGGGTACCGAATCCGGTACTTTTAAGGGTACGGACCGAATCACGTCGCTACTACCGAATACCGATTCCCGGTGCCACATTTTGGTACTGCAAAAAAAAGAAGTGTCTGTTGACGTCAATGTTTCGTTCGCGAAATGAAACCTATGAAGTGTGCCGCACGCTCACGTCTACGTTCATGCGCACAATACACGCTTACCTAGGATTTGACTTGATTCAACAACAAACCATTCGGGGCAATGGCAAGCCGAAGACGGTCACAAGTGTGGTTCAAGTTCAAGTTTGTTTATTAGTTGTCACAACAAAATACAGAATACTTTATGATGAAATGCTTGTTTCTGTATGAGCCCCTGAGAGTGTGCTACATACAGTAAAAAAAAAGTAAGTAAAAAAGTAATTAAGAAGTAAGTATTTAGGAATGTTCAGTCAATATACATATATACAATATACAATACAGAGTAAAATGCGTAACAGTACAATGCAGAAATGAGATGAGGTACAAAACTTAGGATAGGCAGGGTGCACAGGCGGTTAGGTGGCCGAGCGGAGATTGCGTTCGTCACCAGCCCCGGAGCTGTGAGCTGGATTCGCCTGTTCGAATCCAGCTCACAGCTCCGGGGTTGTCACCAGCTTGGCTGGCCGTCTGCACCAATACAATTGGCTGTATTAGAGGGTGGGAGAAGCTGGCGGGGTGGGTCCGGGTCGTTGTAAACAGCGACTCCTACAGTTCGGTCGGGGCGCCTGCTAAGCGCGGATAGGACTCGAGGGGGATAGTGTGGTCCTCCCACACGCTACGCCCTCTCGATGAGAATCCGCGCTGCCAGGTGAAAAGAAGCGGTGATTGGCTGGACGTGTGTCGGAGGAAGCACGTGGTAGCCTCCACTCTCCCAGATGATCTGACTGTGGGGGGTAAGTGCGCAGCGACCAGGAAGGGACTGGGAATTGGCATACGACTAACATTGGGATGGGAGAAAATCGGAGGAAAATGGAGGGGGAAAAAGAAAAAAAAAAAAAAAAAAAAAGGATAGGCAGGGTGCAAATGAGGTATGAATGTAGTGCAAATCTCTTTAATAATAGATAAATATAAAGTGTGTTAAAGTGTCTAAAGTGAGTAAAGTGAGTGTTTGTTTAAAGTGGGTGTGTACATGTGGATGTGTGTGCAGTGAGTGTAGATGATGGGTTGTTACTTGTGCCTCTTTTCCAGTGCATAGTACCTACTCGACTCTACCCTACTCTACTCTACTCGCTTTAGGTACCTGGTACATCGTTAGTTTTCCACTGCAGGTAGTACTCCGTTTCATCTCTGTGTGGGGAGGCGGGCCGCTGGCGTACAGCATGGGAGCTCCGTGAGCATAGCTATGTCCGTGGGGGCTTGGAGCAAGCCAGAGTAAACACAGTTTCAATCAATCAATCAATAACGACACAGACTCTTGTTGTGTCTATTCTGCTAACGTTAACGTTACCTCTCGTGTGTATTCTACTAGCGTTAACGTTACCTCTCGTGTCTATTCTGCTAACGTTAACATTACCTCTCATTGTGTCTATTCTAATAACGTTAGCATTAGGTATTAACTGGTTTAAAATGGATGATGATGATTACCTCACGTTGTGTCTATTCTACTAGCATTAACGTTACTAGTACAAACAATCAATAGCGAGTTATATTGATCACGCTATGTACGCTAGCCACAATGCTAACTCTTATAATCGTAAAACGCAATCACATTAGCACGTAAGCTAACAACAAGCTTAACAAATCAGCTATCTTTTTGTGAGACTAAACTCTCTGCTCTTGGTGGTAAATTGTGTTGATGTTGGTTTTGTTTCATCAATAAATGAGGCAGAATACACAGTGAATGTATCCTTTTTTGTTTATTGCACTTGTTCCTGCTGCAAACAAATAATGAAATCCTACGCGAGGCTGAATAAAGATGGCAGTGTTTTGTTTTGTGCAGGACGCTCCAAGGTGTGACACTTCTCTCTTCTGACCAATCAGTGGTCTGCAGTGTTTCACGTCACTTTTCTGGTATCGCTTCTACTCGCTTGGAACCTCGACAAAGCAGGTACTAAAAAAGTACCAAAAAAGTACCCGGTACCAGGTACTTTTGGCAATGGAAAACCGAAAAGGCTGAGTAGAGTAGAGTAGAGTCGAGTAGGTACCATGCAGTGGAAAAAGGGCAATAGTGTCATTGTCATTGAGCATCCTGATGGCCTGGGGACAGAAGCTCCTTCTGAGTCTCTCTGTACTGGCCATGAGACTCCGGTAGCGCTTGCTTGACCGCAGCAGTTCAAAGAGGCAGTTGTTTGGCACTTGAGTCTTTTGATTATTCTCTTAGCCTTGGCCCTGCAATGCTTGTTATAAATGTCCTGGAGAGTGGGAAGCCACTCTCTGTAGCCCGGCTGAACGGGCCACTCTCTGTAGTCTGCTGCGGTCTTGTGCAGTGCTATTTCCAAACCAGGAGGTGATGTTACCAGTCAGGATGCTCTCTATTGTGCACAAGTAGAAGTTCTTGAGGATCTTCTGACTCACTTTGAACTTCCTTAGGTGCCTTCCTCACTACACTGTCAATGTGTGTGGTCCATGTCAAGTCCTCGGATATGTGGACTCCGAGGTACTTAAAACGGTTCACTCTCTCGACCGGTGCCCCGTCAATGCTGAGGGGGCTGTAGTCCCTGGCCCCCGACCTCCTAAAGTCCACAATCATCTCTTTCGTTTTGCTGATGTTCAGGGAGAGGCTGTTCTCCCGACACCACCGCGCCAGGTCCTCTACCTCTTACAGGTAGGCCCTCTCGTCGTTTGCAGAGATCAGGCCCACCACGACTGTGTCATCAGCAAACTTGATAATTGTGTTGTTGTTCTGCTGTGCCACACAGTCATGTGTGTACAGCGAGTAGAGGAGGGGGCTCAGAACACAGCCCTGGGGGGCCCCTGTGTTTAGAGTGATGGATGAGGAGGTGCAGTTGCCTGCTCTCACCACCTGGGGTCTTCCTGTCAGGAAGTCCAAGACCAGAGGTCATAGTGCAAGCCCAGGTCCCTGAGCTTGGCTACGAGTTTGGAGGGGACTATGGTATTGAATGCTGAGCTGTAGTCGATGAATAGCATTCTCACATAGTTCCCCTGCCTTTTGTCCAGGTGTGATGCTGCTGTGTGCAGCACATGGGCTATGGCATCCTCTGTGGACCTGTTGGGGTGATATGGGGAGGAACAGATGTAGCCCTTCACTAGCTTCTCAAATCACTTCATGGCTATGGAGGTGAGAGCTACAGGGCGATAGTCGTTAAGGCAAGCGGGCGATTTTTTGGGTACAGGGATAATGGTGGACTTTTTCAGACAGGTGCGGATGACAGCCTGTTCTAAGGACAGGTTGAATATGTCAGTGAATACCGGGGCCAGTTGGTCGGCACAGACTTTTAGGACGCGGCCGGGGATACCGTCCGGTCCTGCTACCTTCCTGATATTCACTTTCTTAAAGGTCCTCCTCACCTCATGTTCTGTTATCCTGAACACGGAGTCTCCACCGGCAGTGGCTCCCCTCTCTATTTCAGTGGTCTGTAGGCTGATGTTGTTATTCACAGCCTCAAACCTTGTATAGAAGGTATTGAGCTCATTCGCCAGGGAGATATCATTGTTCAGCTTGGGGGGGTGCCATTGTAATCGGTCATCGTTTTGAGGCCCTGCCACATACCTCTGGAATCAGCCTTTACACTTTACAAAGCTAGATGCAGACAATGCTCGCTGCAATATTATATATTATATATATATATATATATATATATATATATATATATATATATATATATATATATATATATATATATATATATATATATATTATGGCAGATATCACCCCCCCTCTCATGGATATGTGAAGGACGGAACTATTATTGCCACGGAAGGAGTAGGAACAATTAGGTAGCTGATTAGTACTGATAGAACACACCTGTGCATCATTAGTTCATCCACATCTCACGTGCACACACCCCAGGTCACACACACTACAAATACATTAGGTTAGTCAGAGATAAGTTGAGTGGAGGTGAGGTTGGAGTTGTGACATAGAGAGAGAGATTGAGATATTCGGAGTTGTGTAAGGTGAGAGGTAGTGAGAGGAGAGGTGAAGTCGAGAAGGTGTTCATTGTGTACTGGACCCTAGACTGGCTGAGAAACCCCCTTGTGTACTGACCCTGGATCGGACGACTACTAGTATTGAACAATCCCTTTTTGTGTACGAGAGCCTGTTTTGTGTTTTTGACCATTTTGACTGTATTACGACCATTCCCTTTGCCTATCAAACTGAATTCTGCCCTTATTCAATAAATATTCGTATTGATTGAGATTGATATTTGAATTTGTTTGTTTTAGAACCGTGGCGAGTCTGAACCCCACCAGGCTTGTCACAATATTAACAAATTGTTCTAAATAAATAATTAAAATTTAAAAATTTAAAAAAATTATTTGAAGTTTGGACACATTTTTTACAACTGAGAGAGGTAGATTACATTTTCAGAGACTAAAGTACAGAAAAAAGGTACCGTTGGGTACCGGTATTGATTCACAGGTACCAGTACCGGTACCGGTATCAGTTCAAATGTGAACGGTACCCAAACCTAAGTGGGACCAAGAACTACGCCAGGGAACAAAACACCAGTTTAACATTAGAGTCACTGAAGGAAGTCTTGACTGTATGTTTTCTTTATTTTGACCTTCTGCATGTACAGTAGATGATCTCATCTGTAACCGCTTCAGTGGCACCTACTCTGTAAAGAAAACGTCAGAGTCATGAAAACACGAGTCAGTGAATGTATTATTCATCTCTGGCGTTAGGAGCAATGTGCCGAAAGCGGCGCGTCTCAATTCGGAAAGGAAATGCATGTGAGTAGCAGTTTCATAGATTGTGTCTTTCGCCGAAGATGTCATCTTTGTCTTGTCAAAAAGATGTCACAACAAACACGCAGCCCTCTCCGTATGACTTTGTCAGGCAGCCAATGTTCTGTTTGTTCTCCTGTGACTCCCTTTATGCTTTAAAGCAAACAGAAAATAAATTGGCTCCGTGTCATCACCATTACCAGGCAAACAGAGACACGCAGGCAGCGAGCGCAAATTTGATGTTAAACAAGAGGGTATTTATGACAAGGCCTTGTGATGCACTCTATTTGTTTGCAGTTTACAATAATCAAAATGGAAAAGCCTCAAGTCACAGCGAGCGCCATGCTGCCACAACCGAACGGCAGCATTTTGTAGATCCGTCAAGTACCAGTCGCCAATGAAATACAAAACGATGAGCGTATGACGCTTTGTGATATCGCTTCGTTTACTCGTGTTCTTACAATACTGACGCAATGAAAACAGTGGCACCCACTGAATTAACAAGTCATTTTGTCTTTCATCTCGCAATTCTGTAGCTGTCTCTGTATCAAGGTTCTGGCAGCGATAGCTAATAAACTATTCTCCCATCTTACCCCGTTGTTATTTGACTCCAACTTAGTCTTTAAAAACTATTGATTCAGAAACACCACTCCTCTCTTCTGTGAACGACAGTGGCCAGTCCAGCATTTCTCTGCATTTCTATTGATTTAAGCCAGATTCAAACATGTGCAATACATCAACAGTTTCAGCTGCATGCACAGTATTCCACTTAATGGAATGTTTCATAATTGAGTGCTCCTGAAAGCTTCTGATGACAGACAGCTATGCTCCTCGAGTGAATAAAAAAAAATACAATACAAAAAGTTAAATTCCATCATGTTTTCCCAAGTAGCTGTCTTTCCAGGTTAGAGCTGGGATCTCTAAAACTAGTTACCCAGAATGACTTGCAACAGGGCCTTGAGGGACGGGCATAGAGTTGGGAAGTGAACGAACGAAGACTGACCGGGTTGAAAGGTTTTACTAGAACTGGTTTAGATCCCCCTTCCCGTCTAACAGGAAGCTACAGTACAAACGAAATACGTCAAAATTACATTTTGTGTGCTAATTTTTGCAAAATGTTTGCTAAATTGTGTGCTAAAATCAAAAGCTATTTCACTAAATAGAGACAGCCTTGTCAATGAAGCCTCATAACAACTAGGCTACATTGCTTCAGGGCTCGTATGGTTATATATACAGTGTATATATATATATATATATATATATATATATATATATATATATATATATATATATATATATATATATATATATATATATATATATATATATATATATATATATATAAGGTGGACAGGTCCTTTACCATAGCTACCAAGGTTTTAATTTACCCACTATTAAAACCATGACTTGACTACAAATACAAAATGTGTATTTTGCTTAAGTTGAAATGTAGAAAGGTGTCACTATAACCCATGTCTCCTACAGAACAAATAAATGTACCTGAGGTGTTCGACTCCCTCCAGGGCCTTTCAGTTCTAGCGATGCAACACGCAGCACCTTAGAACTTCGCTCACAATCCTGGGTACTAGTATCGAAGCTGACGTCTTAAAACCCACCAGAGACGTCTCATCATGGACAGCGGGTTCAATCCGACGCCGGCTGACATTATTTGTCCCCCCCCCCTGAAATCGTCTGGCAGTCAAGCTGTCATGTAGAAGTGTTGTGTTACCTGTCACGGGTGAGCCTTGTTTTTGGAAGATAGGCACGACATAATTCATCAGGCCCAGGGAAAGGCTCTTGAAGAATGGAGACGTGACAAAGTCGATTCTTTGGAGAATAATGACGGCTGCCGGGGCACTGAATGGATGTTGCGTCTGTTAGGATCTATCAAAGCCTTTTTTTCCCTGTGTTTGCCAACCAGTTCTCTGCAGGGGCCTACAGGTGTGTGACGTGCATCATGGACGAGAATTCACTTTCCATTCACTTCAATTTAAATCAATTCAGGAAGTGGATTTTCTCGAGGTAAAAAATCCGGAAAAACTTTATAATCAATCATCTTTATTAACAGACACAGGGTCCACAGAGTAAAAAACACACAAATATAATCAACAAATTACATCACAATAAATAAAAACATGAACCAATAGCAGCTGTACAACAGGGCACTGTACCAATACTTCCAGATACAGGACTGGAACTTGATGTCCTATTCTTATTATAAGATAAGATAAGATATTCCTTTATTGATCCACTTAGGGAAATTCAGGCATCATAGCAGCATGGGGGAGGGGGTAGGGGAGGTACAGGTAGTAGACAACTAAGCAAAACAGAATTGCTCCACCTGCCGGCGAAATCCTCCCCCCTGACCAACCTTTCCATCACAGTCGAGAATGCAGCTGTGACCGCGTCCCCAACCGCCAAGAACCTTGGTGTTGTCCTCGACGACCAGTTGAACTTCTCTGCTCACATCGCAGCGACAACCAGAACCTGCAGATTCCTCCTGAGCAACGTAAGAAGGATCCGCCCCTTCCTGACAAAAGAAGCCACCCAACTCCTTGTCCAATCAACAGTCATCTCCCGCCTCGACTACTGCAACACACTGCTCACTGGCCTCCCGGCCACCGCCACCAAGCCTCTTCAACTCATTCAGAACGCAGTGGCCTGCCTGATCTCAAACCTACCAAAGTCGGCCCATGTCACCGCTTCACCATGTCACCGGACACCTTAGCAGCCCGTTATAATGCCGCCCTCTCCCTCAGCCTGGACTCTCTGGCGCCCCTCAGAAGCCGGAATGTGTCCTTTCCTCGCCCCGCCCCATGGTTTACCTCTGACCTCCGCTCTATGAAAAGAGCGGGTCGACGACTGGAGCGACTCTCCAGGCGATCTGGCCTCACCGTCCACCGTCTGGCCTTCGTCGACCACGTGAGGTCCTACAGAGAGGCTCTCTCCAAGACCAGGACCGCGTACTACTCCACCCTCATCACCTCACAGCAAAATAACCCCAGATCGCTTTTCTCAACTATAAATCGTCTCCTCCGCCCTCTCACTGCCTCCCACACTGCTGATGCTCCTGACCTCTGCTCTAAGTTCCTGGACTTTTTCCAGGCTAAAGTGACTTCCATCCACCAACAACTCACGGTGCCCGCCCCCTCCCCTCCTCACTTACCCCTGACGCCGGACTACATACTCCCAGCCACATCCCTCCATCCCCAGCTCTCTCTCCTCCTTCTCCCCAGTGGATGTTCCGCTGGTCATGAAGCTGGTTATCAGAGCCAAAGCTTCCACCTGCTCCCTCGACCCCATGCCTACGGTACTGGTCAAGGCCTGCCTTCCTACCCTCTGCCCCATCATAACGGACATCATCAACTCCTCTCTGTCATCTGGAATAGTTCCCTCCTGTTTCAAAACCGCCTCCATCACTCCCATCCTAAAGAAGCCTGGTTTGGACCCTGAGGTGCTGGACAACTACCGGCCAATCTCCAACCTTCCTTTCCTAAGTAAAACCTTGGAAAGGGCAGTCGCCGCCCAGCTTCATCAACATCTGTCCAACCATGAGCTCTACGAACCCCTTCAGTCAGCCTACCGAGCACATCACAGCACAGAGACCGCCCTCATCAAGATCACTAATGACCTCCTCCTTGCTGCAGACTCCGGACACATCAGCCTCCTCATCCTTCTTGACCTCTCCGCGGCGTTCGACACAATATCCCACTCAGTCCTCCTCAAATGCCTCTCCGACAACCTAGGCATCACCGGTACAGCTCTGTCATGGTTTCATTCATATCTCACAAATAGATCTGTTTGTCACCGTCAGCGGCTCATCCTCCCCCCCGGCCCCAGTCAACCACGGTGTCCCCCAGGGCTCCGTGCTGGGTCCCCTACTATTCACCATCTACATGCTCCCCCTCGGTCAGATTATACGTCACCACGGACTCAACTTTCACTGTTATGCTGATGATACTCAGCTCTATATCAGCACCTCACCATCCTCCCAGCTCCCCCCACAGTCTGTAGTCAACTGCCTCCACGCTATAAAAACCTGGATGGCAACCAAATTACTTAAACTCAACAGCAAAAAGACAGAGCTCATGGTTGTGGCCCCCAAGGCACTGCTCAGGAAGGTTGGAGATCTCCTCCTCCATGTTGACGGCTGTTCCATCTCCCCGTTTCTCGAAGTCCGTAACCTGGGCGTCACCCTTGACTCCACACTTTCATTTCACTCCCACATCAAATCTGTCACCAAGTCTGCCTTCTACCACCTCAGGAACATCTCCCGTCTCCGACCGTCACTCTCAGACACTCTCGTCACCTCCCGGTTGGACTACTGTAATGGAGTCCTGTTCGGGGTACCCAGCAAAGCCCTGGACAGGCTCCAGTATGTCCAGAACTCAGCTGCCAGGGTTCTCACTCACACCAAGCCCTGGCAGCACATCACCCCCACCCTCATCCATCTCCACTGGCTTCCAGTCAGGTTCCGCATCACCTTCAAACTCCTGCTCCTCACCTACAAATCCCTCCATGCCCTCACCCCCCGATACCTGTCTGATCTCCTCCACCAGTACACTCCATCCCGGAACCTACGATCCTCTGATCTAGGTCTCCTCTCCATCCCTCGCACCAGGTTACGGACTTTTGGGGACAGAGCCTTCAGCGTGGCGTCCCCTGCCCTCTGGAACTCTCTCCCCCCCCCGAAATCCGCAACGCCCCAACCCTGGACACCTTCAAATCCGCTCTAAAAACACACCTCTTCACCAAGGCTTTCCCCATCAGTTAGTTTTAGATTAAATTAGGTCCATTATCCCCTACTTTCCCTCATCCTCTCTCCCCCCCCCTATTTTCCTTGCCCTATTTTTTGTCCTGATTGTAAAGCGACCTTGGGTTCTATGAAAGGCGCTATATAAATTTGATCTATTATTATTATTATTATTAAGGCCCTCAACTTGGCATACCGTGCTGCAAAGGGAACCGCTCCCGCCTACCTCCGGTCAATGGTCTCTAACTACACACCCTCAAGACCCCTACGCTCTGCATCTTCTGGCCGTCTCAGACCCAGTCCTATCCAAGCTCCGGGAGGGTCATCAAGGAGAACCTGCCTTTTCTCAGTCCTTGCCCCACAATGGTGGAATGAACTACCCACCCCAGTTAGGACAGCCGAAACCCGTCCAATCTTTCGCCGTCGACTAAAGACGCACTTCTTCAACCATTATCTGAAAGAAAAAAAAATCGAACCCTAACTAACCTTACTGTCATGCACTTGTCCTAATAAACTAACCTACACTGTAACACGCAACACTTTGATGAAGATTGTTACTCAGCTGATAGAGTTGTGCCCTTCCTGGTGACTTGTCGTACAGAACTTGTAAGTCACTTTGGATAAAAGTGTCAGCTAAATGACTAAATGTAAATGTAAATGTAGACAACATGGTACAGGTCATAGAATTATAGTACAATGGAGAAGTTATACTATGTTATGCTATGAGAAGGTTATTATAATCGAACTTATTATGAAATAACATATTTAATGCTTTTGTAATTAGCAAACACATTTCCATTTTTCCTTTTACATTTTAAAATTGGTTTAATTTAACACTTAGAGTATAGCCATTTGTCATCTTAAATACTACTAATATACATAGAAAGGTGAGGTAACATTAATTAGCAACACACCCTCCTTAACTGACTCTACACTGCTGTAGTGCATGGTGAGGCCTATTGTCAAACAAGTTATTGACTAGTATCTCCTATTCGAATTTAGTTTAACTCGTTTTATTTAATCTCGCTTGGAAATTATTGTATTTTCCACTGAGGAACTCAAATTGAATGGATAAACAATTATTAAGCATTTTGAGAAAGGAGGCATTAGATATGAATAGCCTGGTTTCCAACACAGGGCCTAACAGAGTCATTCAGGCCTTACTTGTGTTCTATTGTGCAGAATTTCCAAAATATTTCTGAATCTTTATCCATCTTTTTGCCTACGTACAATTTTCTGCCAACAGGGCTGTATTTTAGTTATAAAATAATTAGGTTAAATGTTTCTGATTTCAAACTTGGCCCTATAGCTGTACTACTATGCAATTGGTAGCAACTGACCCCACAGCAGAAGAACTGCTAATGATTCTCTCTGAAAAACCTCAGTATATTTGAGACAGCAAAAGGCATCGGTAATAATAGAGTTCCCACATTTGAGTTTGGAAAACATATCCCTCTGGACCTAAGGAAGGTAAATAGGGTGGAAGTTGCACACACAATCCTGGGGTTGCTGCTCTCAAATCCCTCATTATTTCGCACTATTCCTGGTACGGGGGTTGCCAGATTTGAATGTCAACGTATTGTACTTCATCTTGAGCTATGTGAGGAACCACTGTCGACGCGGGCCGCTTTTTTAAAGGCCCCTGGACAGTGTGACGAGTCTCATTCACATTCAGTCCAAAAGCTGACATCATTTGCATGAGAATAAGCCCCGAACTCCCCCAAGAAAGTGACACGTCCCAGACGCGGGATCACAACTCGGCTGTCATATTAGGGCCGGTAAATTCAGGTGACACCGATCCCGTGTCCTCATCAAGTCCGACTTGACAGCGGTTCATGTTCCCTCCGCTGTCTTTCTCTGAGCGGGGGATGGGGGGTGGGAGGGGGGGGGGCGTCTTTGGTTGTGGGGCGGGGGATTGTTTTTAATCAGTATGACGGACCCCGCCACACACACACACACACACACACACACACACACACACACACACACACACACACACACACACACACGAGAGTGGGCATGTGCGGAGGGGCAGTGGGCCGGCTGCTGTGCCATCATTAGTCCAAACCTAGACGGCAAGGCTTATGACACATGTCGAAGGAGGCTCATTCGACCTACAGACGACGCATCCGCATTATGCAGAGGTAGCAGCATCTTTATGCACACAGCACTACTGTCAGGAGGCCTGACTGGTGGGGAGAGAAGTCTGGGAGATGAGGAGATGATGGGGAGAGATGGGGGGAGGGAGAGAGAGAGAACCAGAGAAGTGAATACAATACTTCGGCTCCTGCAGATCAAGTTAAAGCTGTATAGACTCACAAACACCATCAACCATGACCCTACAAGCTGTAACTGTGGCCTTTAATTCACATTTGCCATGCTCGGAAGGAGCACCTCTATAACCAATGTGCTTTATGGGTGGATTGCTTGGTTGGGTGGTTGGTTGGTTTGGTTGTGTTGTTGATTGGTTGGTTGGCAGGTTGGTTGATTGGTGGGTAGGTTGGTTGGTTGGTTGGTTGGTGGGTTGGCAGGTTGGTTGGGTGGTTGATTGGTCAATTGGTGAGTTGGTTGTGTGGTTGATTGGTTAGTTGGTTGGATGGTTGGATGGTTGTGTGGTTGATTCGCGAGTTGGTTGTGTGGTTGGATGGTTGGTTGATCAGTTAGCAGGTTGGTTGGTTGGTTGGTTGGTTGTTAAAACATACTGGGTTAGTGTGTTATAGTTTCAAGTTTCAAGTTTCTTTATTAGTTGTCATACAGAAATACAGAAATACATGAAATGCTTCTTTCTGTTTTGCTCCTGAGAGTGTGCTAGATAAAATAACAAGATAGTATAAAATAGTATAATATAAGTTTAAAATAGAAAGTCAAGTATGCATTGTGCATGAGTAGAAGTTCTTGAGGATCTTCTGACTCACTTTGAACTTCCTTAGACGCCTAAGGAAGTAGAGGCGTTGTCGTGCCTTCTTGATAACACTGTCAATGTGTGTGGTCCATGTCAAGTCCTCGGATATGTGGACTCCGAGGTACTTAAAACTGTTCACTCTCTCAACCGGTGCCCCGTCGATGCTGAGGGGGCTGTAGTCCCTGACCCCCGACCTCCTAAAGTCCACAATCATCTCTTTTGTTTTGCTGACGTTCAGGGAGACTCTCTCTTGACACCATCCCGCTAGAACAGAAACTCAATTTACCTGGGGGCTGCTGGAGGTAGAGTCTGGGTGAGGCTGGGCCGCATCAAATATTCCACAAAAAAAGGGTTTTAAGTATTCCAAAAAAAAGTACAACT
This sequence comes from Notolepis coatsorum, assembly GCF_963971535.1. Lineage (NCBI taxonomy): Eukaryota > Metazoa > Chordata > Actinopteri > Aulopiformes > Paralepididae > Notolepis > Notolepis coatsorum. The sequence continues at coordinate 64,733,992 of NC_140168.1, read as the reverse complement.
GATCCAATCTTCTCAATCTTTAGCAATAACAATTCAGAACATGAACAGTTCTTCAGAACATGAACGGTGCTTCAGAACATAGGCTTCTCAGTGGTGTCAGTGGACTCATCCACAGCTATGGAAATGCACTGTGCATTTATTTTATTCTATCACAAAGCTCTTTAATCAAATCACCAGCCAGTATTTCAGTTATTCTGGTTGCTGTGCGATCTGAGGGGGATTTGCTTTTGTTTGCCTTCAAACATGGTTTGATTGATTGATTGATTGAAAAGTTTATTAACAGATTGCAGAATGGGTACAGTACAGTACAGCTCAATACATACAATTGTTAAGAGGATGCAGACCTGAGAAGGACTTTCGTCTTGTTTCCATCAGGGTCCCCCATTTTCAATTCATCATATGACACACATGACATACAGATAGACAGTACTGCTACATCTATACATTTATGACATACCAGATTTTCAAATACAGTACTGTTTGTGATACAAAAAAAATCCAGAAGAAGAGTATATACATTTGACATAGAAACTGTGCATTGGGGGAGGTTGGGTAGGTGGGGTGGGGCTGTACATTGGAGTGGGGGGGGGGGGGGGGTTGGGTAGGGGGGGGACACACAATGTACATTGGAATACTGACATACATTTGACATGGAAACTGTACATTGGAGGAGGTTGGGTAGGTGGGGTGGGGTTGGGTGGGGCTGTACATTGGAATACTGACAAAGCCATGCTTGGTCTTTATTGTACAACTGGGTTAGGACATTTGTAGGGGCCAGTTTTGAATTGCAGTCTCACGTAGGTGTTCTTTGAGAGTGTTTTTGAAGGTGGGTAGTGATTTACATTCCTTTACAGCTTTGGGTAGGGCGTTCCACATTGTTGTGGCATAATTGCGAAACGTGTGTAGTCCCTTGTTTGAGCCGAATCTGGGTTTTACATGATTTGTGGAGCTCCCTCTGGTGTTGTGATCATGGTATTCACTGACCTTTGGGAAGTATTTTGACATGTACATGGGTACCTTGGTCGTGTAGTGTATCTTGTAGACCAGGCCCATTGCAAGTTGCTGTACTCTGTTGTCTACTCTAAGCCATCCTAGGTTGGCAAAGTGTGCAGGGGTGAGGTGGGTTCTAGGAGTCAGGTCAAGCAGTAGTCTGACTAGTTTGTTTTGAGATGTTTGTAATTTGGTTTTTAGTGCCTTTGAGGTGCTTTGGTACCATGAGGTGCAAGCATAGTCGTAGTACCCTTGAATGAGTGCTCCTGCCAGAGTCTTCAGGGTATTCTTGTTTACCAGGGAGGAGATCCGGTACAAGAATCGAGTTCGTTGATTGACTTTTTTTATTACATTGGATGCCATTTTGTCACAGGAAAGATTAGCCTCTAGGATGGAACCCAGGTAGGTAATTTCATCTTTCCTTGTGACAATATTGTCACCCACTGTAACTGAGAAGCCGTCTGTTTTGCTGAGTTTGTTATTTGAACCGAAGAGAATGGACTCTGTTTTGCCCATGTGTAATGATAGTTTGTTGTCGGCGAGCCATATGCAGATTTTGCCTAGTTCCGAGCTGAGGGTTTTTTCAACCTGTAACTTGTTCTTGTCTCCATAACTTCAGTCATACATTATTTTATTACATGCATCAGAGAGAGATAATGGCTTCTTGCCACTGAGTGAGGACTTGGTATGTCATATATGTCCTGATGAATTGAAAATGGGGGACCCTGATGTAAACAAGACGAAAGTCTTTCTCTGGTCTGCATCCCCTTAACAATTGTGTGTATTGAGCTGTACTGTATTGTACCCATTCTGCAATCTGTTAATAACGTTTTCAATCAATCAATCAATCAATACACGTCAATTCTAGCCTCCGATCCCATGACGTCATTTATCTCCTGCGGAGAGTGAGGATTATAAAAAGTGTTTTAAAGTGTGATGCTGTTTGTCATTTTAACAGCAGATACACTTTCTTAAATTCCATTGTCCCCGACAGAGCATGTGACGGGGAGCTCGGACGGGATGTGTTTTGCTTGGTGTTATTATAGCATTAGCTGAAAAGCTAGCGTTAGCTACGTTACATCAAATCAGATGATGGCCTGTCCTTTCTCCAGGACCTGACACTGTCCGTCTATCAACAATAATGCACCCACTGTGAATCGTATTTAAGTCAAGTAGCTACTGACTAGCGTTAGCTGACTAACGTTATTAAATGTCAATGTGAAAACCTTGCGGGGAAGACGAGCTAGGTCAGCTAGCTTAGCTTGACAACGGTACCGTGGCTAAAGTTGGTGCTATTCATAATCCAGCAATAATGGCTGCAGACCTGCAAGCAAAGTACAGCAAGTTCCAAGTGCCAAAGGATAAGAGTCTGAGGCGGAGTCTCAAAAGAGAATGTTGAATATTTATTTTGCATCAAAAATCACAACATTCGAACGTCACTACTAGCCAGAGTCTCTGCGACTGCTACAGACGGGGTAGCGAGTGCAACACCGTCTAATGTCCATGCGGATCATTGGAGTAGGGTATATCTGCAGTGCCGCAGCCCCATAAAACTTCCAACTCTCGCGCAACGACTCAGCAAACAGTTGCGCGCGGGCCGCATTAACACTAAACTTTGATGTGAAGTAGGGGGCCGCAAAATATCATCCCGCGGGCCGCAAATGGCCCGCGGGCCGCGAGTTTGAGACCCCTGCGCTAGAACCTTTACCTCTTCCAGGTAGGCCACTCGTCGTTTGCAGAGATTAGGCCCACCACTACTGTGTCGTCAGCAAATTTGATGATTGTGTTGTTGTTCCGCTGTGCCACACAGTCATGTGTGTACAGGGAGTAGAGGAGGGGACTCAGAACACAGCACTGGGGGGCCGTGTTGAGAGTGATGGATGAGGAGGTGCAGTTGCCTGCTCTCACCACCTGGGGTCTGCCCGTCAGGAAGTCCAAGACCCACTGGCAGAGGTCATAGTTCAAGCCCAGGTCCCTGAGCTTGGCTATGAGTTTGGAGGCTGGTGTTGTTATTCACAGCCTCAAACCTCGCATAGAAGGTATTGAGATAATTCGCCAATTGGATGTCACTGTTCAGCTTGAGGGAGGTGCCTTTGTAATCTGTCATCGTTCTGAGGCCCTGCCACATACCTCTAGAGTCAGCCTGTTCATATTGAAGTTCACTTTGATCCCTGTAGTGCCGTTTTGCCTCTATTACTGTCCTCCTTACGTTGTATCTCGCCACCTTGTGGTCATTCAAGTAGCCTGTCACAAGCCCGGCATTGTATGCTGAGGTGCGCGCTTTCAGAGCCTCGTGGACGGTTTTGTCTACCCAGGGCTTTTGGTTTGGGTAAACTCTAATTGTGGTAGAGGGGATTGTTTCTTCTACCAAGTCCAGCACTGTTTCCGTGTAGTCATTAATATTATCTGTGTTGTCGCGGAACACACTCCACTCTGTACATTCAAGTGCAGACTGGAGCGTCCCCTCTGAATCCACAGTCCAGCACTTAACCTCTCGTGTTACTACAGGGGCGCGCTTGAGACTTTGTCTGTACTCCGGTAAAAGAAAAATGGCGTCATGGTCTGATTTGCCGAAAGGACTAGTAGCTTGAGACTAAGTGTGTTATAAGCCTACCTCTGGTTTCTCTAAAGATTTTTATTGTTTCTTGACTATTATTCAAACACATTGTCTGACACTGAAAGAGTATTGCTGTTTGAAATAATAAAAAAAGGTGTAAATAAATGCTTAATCCTCATATTATTATATTCTTTCCCAGGAGGTTTGTCCCGTACAGTAGCTGACACAAATGGCTGCATGAAGGTGGTTGATATAGCTGCCCCATGATTCGTCCCATGATGTTTTTAAAGTCTATTAAGTTTACAGCGCTGTTTAGAACTTTCCACCGTTTAAAGGTTAACTGCCGTCCTTATGAAAGGTGCATCAACAGCCCAGCCCCCCACCCTCCAGGCAAAACACTCTGATCTCACAGCGACACAGATATATAAGTTTTGAGCGAGTCCTGAGGTGATCAAAAGCAGAAGAGTCATAAATGATAACGTCATCCACACACTGTAGTCCCCACTCCCATATTCCTGGCTTCAAAAATGGCAGCTCAAAGACTTACGTACTGTACGTCTTTAAAGAGATGTATTAATAGAGGGACAAACAATCCACTTAATGCCCAAATTGAAGGGTAGAGTCATTTTAACAAGTCCAGAGGACGAGCTTCTGTTTTCATGGCCCACATGTCAGTAGGATGATGTAGTACCCAGAGCCTGCCAGTCCTTTGTCACTTGGGCACGGCAATCTCTCTCTGTCAGCTGCCAAGGGAGGGGTTAGTTGGTTGTGGTGGGGGGGGGTTCAGCTTTTGCAATAACGCTAAATGCATCGCCACCGGCGCGTGGTCCGATAGTTCATGAATATGAATATACATATAAATAGACAAGTTGAGAGGGTGGATGGATGCCCGGCCCATCTTTTTCTGCCTCCTCTAACGTCTCCACTGGGGGTAGCGCTGTGTCCCAGATCCACTAGAGAGGTACAAAAAAAAACTCCTGCAAAGTTAGGACAGCGGTTCTCAAGGTAGAGTCCGGGTTCCTTGAAGGATTTCCAGAGAATTCATTTGACTTCATTGATGAGAAGCTCAGCTCGGAGCAAAATGCAGATTAAAGATGAATTGAAGTAGTTCAATAAACAATTATCCACCAAGGAGGCACTGTGATTGTTGTACAAAGCAAAAAGGAACACACCTGAAAAAAAGAAGTGGGGTTCGATCTGATCATTATCTTCTTCTGCACTTTTCTGTAAAAAAAAACTGAACGAACTGCAAAGTTAACTGGGTTCGAAAAGTTAGCGTATATCAAAATAAACGAGAAGAGCCCCTGTGAGAACCCGGCCGTGTAGCATCCAAGGAGACACAATGAGCATTCTTTACTGACACCCCGTGTGTTGCTCTTGTCCCACCTGTCCAGCCCCTCAGCGTGACGAGCAGGCCTTATTTTGTCAGGCGGAGGAGAAGGCGCTTGCCAAACACCCCTACCCCCCCCCCCCCGACCCCCCCCCCCACCCCCCACCCCCCTAGCTCTCCCAACATGGCTGGTTTTTTGACTCCCACATTGTCACTATCTACATCTCGGCTCTTGCTTTCTCCTCTGCCTGCCGTGGGAGCCCCGCGTCTTGACGTGTGACATGTACGACGGCCCTAACACACACAACACACACACACGCCACGGAGATTGAGTTCCTCATCTACCTCTCTCTCTACTGTACGTGTCTCTTTCTCCCCCACCCTATACCTTCACTCTCGGTTAAAGTCAGGCCCCGGTGCTGGGAAACAGAGACGTGACAAAAAAACGGGGGAAGAGAGAAGGAGAGAAGATGCCAAAGCCCCACCTGCCACTCAGCGCCGGGCCTTTTTTGACAATCATAGCCTGTCATCACTTTCTGATCAGACCTGTCGGTGGAGAGAAGCGCGGCAACGAGACAGCGCTGCGGAGGGGAATCTACAGTAACCCCCCCTGCCACACACACACACACACACACACACACACACACACACACACACACACACACACACACACACACACACACACACACAGTGGGTTCTTATTTATGTACACACACATCACATTATGGATGTGCACAACAAATCAAACGTGTCAGAAAGTGCTACACGGAACCCCTAAGAATAAAACCCATAAAACAGGTTTGGGTATACATGCGTACATTTGCCTTGACAGCGCCGCTCTCTTCTAGCGGTGTGTATACACACAGTCAGGCTTGCGTTGGTGATTTCAAAGCTGGTTGCACGGTGTTTGAATGACGCCACGTGCACGCACACTCCCGGGCGCGTGCGCACGCTCCCGCACATGCGCATAAATGTTCCCTCGCATACGCACAGACTAAAGACAATGCCTAATTGCCTCTACGAATGGAATGTAACACATTTCATTCACAAGTTTTGTGTGAATGTATCTGAGAACGTATTTGAACACACCTGACGACCTGATCTATTGATATGCAAAGTAGCCAGGTGGATACTTAGCGAGTTGGCGCATCAGTCGATTGCAGCGCATTCCTGTGTGCACGCGGGTGCTTCTGCTCACAGAGCCGGTTGCACAGCGTGCACCCCCGTCCCATGAGCAACGCACCTCTGCACACTGTATAGTGGGCTCTCCTTAGGAAGAAGAAGAAATTACAGCCAACACAGTAGTACTGTAAGTGGAGATCTGATTTGGATGTAATTGAATACTTTTCAATGATAAATATTGACTACGTAGCTTTAGTTACTAATTAGCGGAAGATTTAAAAGAGGGAAAAATTAAACATTGACTTTGATGTGCCTGCCACACAGCAATGGTAATCTAAATCCCAGATCTAGCCTTCAGAACCTCATGTGCAATATCCCTCTCCTATACTGTCCTATACTGCTATATATACCTGTGAAAGGATTAGGCATTGAGAGAGACTCGCGGTTAGACTTTATGCTCTCATTAAAGGTGCATTTCACCATAAAACAATGTTGATTTATTTTGCTTTTTATCTCACACACATCCGAAAACTGTTTTACACACATTAATTTAGTTTGACAGTTACTGAGAGTTAATGAGTTTGAATACGGCCACCAGAGATGTCATCACTTTACATTTGGACTCTGGTTGGATGCCAAATGTATTTTTGTTGTACTGTAGGCTACCTGTGCTGTATAATGACAATACATTTGAATCTAATCTATCTAATCAGAGGCATTGGATCCTTGTGTTAATTATAGCTCCATGAAATGATGTACATGAAGAAAAAGCAATACCTTGCCTTAAAGAGACTGCTGTTTATAGTGCTCTTTATAAGCTGTTTATAATGAGAAAAAACACACCTTTTAAACAACACACAATTACTCTTCTGTACAAAACTACATTGGAGCTTGAAACTTCATTCATGCTGGATACTTTTTCTCTCAATCAAATCAAGGAAACAAACGGAACAGGGAGGAAAAACCAGAGGATGTCGTGCCGCGTGTGAACCTCCACAGGAGGAGGAGCAGAGCGCCGTCCCTCCAACCTCTGACGGAAGTGAAAGGAGATCTCCGGAGCATTGTTTACCAGGACGACTTAAAGAGACAGGATGAGGGGGGAACAATACTGGGTGAGGCCGGTGGGGAACCGCCGGTTTGTGTGGCCCGTCGTCCCACATGCGAGCTGACCTAATTCACCGATTGGCAACGGAACGTGTGCTGCTGAAAGCTGTATAAGCCCAGACCGAGCCCACGGCGGGGGGTTCCGACGGTGCCAGGTGGGGCACAATGCCTCTCTGTGACAAGTTTGCAAAATGTCTGCATGTCTCACCTCCCTTATTTACCGTCGCTACAGCGCCGCTGTCAAACTCTCAAGATGAGGTCCACTACTATCCACTGCAGATCTGCTCCCAGAGTGTCAGGATAGATTCAAGATTCAAGAATTTTATTTGATAGCGTGTTAATACTAACAGGATATCGTGTTAGTATTCAAATGAATGAATTAATGAATGTTGTTTTATTTTCGGGTCATACCATCCAAATGGCCCAACCCACGATGACACACAAGATTACATTACATTACATTACATTACATTACAGACACATATAAGACTCTGTATTCATGGTCACTCGGCATAATACAGTCTTGAAGTAAACAATATTATTCAGAACCTTCACTTATACAGTACAACATGCTTAGCGCACACGCTTTATCTAAATAATCCACAATGCAAATGTTTCTTTATCATGTAAAACCTTTCAGTCTTCATCATCAAATCAAACAAACCCTTTATCTGAACATGATACAAGGTATGAATTAATTTAGATTCAACCCACACAAATGACAAAGCCTATATCCTGTTCTTCAGTGCCAACATAACATCCTGTTTCCAAATGTAAAGGCAATATTCCAGACCTGATCTGGGCACACAAGGATCTTTTCCTCTTGGGCAGGTTATATTTCACATAATTCTCAGTACTGAACTCATTTTTAATCAAACCATATGTTCTGAGTTTTGGCTTCCGCCAGATCTCAACAGCCCATTTCTCTTTAAGCTGCTGGAAAACAGCCTCCTCAGTCGTGCCAATATTCACTTTTTCTTTCCGGATGTGCTGTACAATTATTCAAGTCTTGTTCGCTGAAATAATATGTGAATATGTCCTGCCCAAGGTCCACACATCTGTACCATATCTCCTGCGATGGCGAGGATTGGAGCATATTTGTTGCATATTACTTCCAATAAGTATCTAATAGCGCTATTATGAACTGGTTCACATCCCTTATAGACGTTATGACCCCAAACCCATAGCTACATAATCCAACACAGGCTTGATGGAGCTTGGTGTAATAAGAGAAGCCCATGTCTCTTAAAAGTATTAGTTTTGCCTACAACTCCCCCTAGAGCCCTACAGCTGATTCAGAGAGCGCCTATAGTACCTTTAAGTCAAGGCAAGTCTTCGGCATCATGGCAGCTGGGGGGGGGGGGGGGACAGACAAGAAAAAAGATAATAGTAGAAATAATAATACTACTGCTACCACTACTAATAATAATAATAATAATAATAATAATAATAATAATAATAATAATAATAATAATAATAATAATAATAATAATAATAATAATAATAATAATAATAATAATAATACTAACTAACTAATAATAATATAGTCAAATAATATCATATCATATGATACCATATAAGAATGATAACCATATATAATAATAATAATAATAATAATAATAATAATAATAATAATAATAATAATAATAATAATAATAATAATAATAATAATAATAATAATAATAATAATAATAATAATAATAATAATAATAATAATAATAATAATAATAATAAAAATATATTTCAATATCAACATTTGCTGCTCTGTCACTCTGCTTTATTGCTACTTTAATACCCATTTAATATTTCAGACTCACTAGGCTAGTCTATAGCTATTTATACGGTGCTTCCCTCAAACTTTTAACTCTATTACTTACATTCTTAGTCAGCGGATCACAGTAATTAGTGTTACCGGTCCCAATGGGCTACTGGGTACCGGAACAAATCATGTTCGCAGCCGGTCTCCATTCACTCCCTGAAAGCATAGAATATGATCAAGAGGAGTGAAGACACGTCTTGCTCAGTTTACTCCAGAAACTCCTCTGAGAGTTTTATTTCAACAAAACTCTCAATTAAACATTACTCATCAACAATCATCATTGTTTACATTATTTACATGTACATTTGTCCTCTGTACCAATGTCACTGGTTATCAATGTCAATAGTTATCAAACTATTCATTTCTAGTAGGGATGCTCGATATTGGCTTTTTTACCGATACCGATATTCCGATATTGTCCAACTCTTAATTTCCGATACCGATATCTACCGATATCAACCGATACCGATATATGCAGGGTTTCCCCGTCCAAAAAACTGAATAATTTCAGGTAACTAATAATTTCACTGGATATATACATAACAAATATTGTTATTGTTTTTAATTTTTTTTAAACCGATACCGATATTTTCCGATATCACATTTTACTGCCGATATCGGCCGATAATATCGGTCGGGCGATAATATCGGACATCCCTAATTTCTAGTCTTATATTCACATTTTCCTCCTTTGGGTTCAGTATCAATGGAGAGAGAGAGAGGGGGGGGGGGAGAGAGAGAGAGAGAGAGAGAGAGAGAGAGAGAGAGAGAGAGCGAGAGAGAGAGAGAGAGAGAGAGAGAGAGAGAGAGAGAGAGAGAGCAGGGGAAATAGCTTAACTATTCCTCTTTTAGCCAAAGGCTTGAACAGTAATTTTCAGACACATTTTCAGGGAAAGTGATTACCCTTATTCCATATTTTCATTAGGTCACCTTATTATTTCACATTATAGTCAAACAACCTTACTTCACATTATAATCAAGCGCTCAGGTTTCAGCATTGAATAAACAAGTCACAATGTACCTTAATAATATAACGTCTTTTATACCCCAGCGGCAGGTATGCGCTGCTAGTATTTGATAACGTGGAAAACACCATCTTCCCTCGTGGCTAATGCATATCACAATGTGCGTGCACATAACATATTTTATATTCTTACTGATGTTGTTAAACATTCAACTCATTTCACAATTCTTGTTACTCATTTCACCTAACGTTATAACTTCGGTACTTTTCACACCTAAAAGCATAGAATATGATCAAGAGGAGTGAAGACACGTGTTGCTCAGTTTACTCCAGAAACTCCTCTGGGCGGAAACCGTCACCTAGGGGGACCTGGCGCATCACCTGAACTACATGGTTCCGCTCTTAACTTCCTGTCTAATCAATTCTCTATCTCAAAGTCAATGTGAACTTGGTTAATTATATTAACGTATGGCTGGTAATATAAAGTTTACCATAATGTTTCTAATCATGTTAATTAGATATGTACAATTGCAAAAATTACACAAGATTATGCACATATTCTTGAGGATACTACATTAGCGTAGCTTAGCTTGCTATCATTACAAATGGTAGCCGACACCAAAGGTACGAAGCTAACGGCGAGGATAACGGAGAAGAGACTATTCTGCACCGAAAAGCACCGCAGGATTGTCGTGGTAGCCGACACCGAAGGTAAGAAACTAACAGTGAAGCTAGCGGAGTGGCTAGCGGAACTAACGCTACCCAGCCTGAGCTAATGGCGAGGTTACAGGACAGTCGTCGGAGCCAATGAACTAGCCCTAATGAACCTAGCGGAATTATGAAGGAATTACTTCGTAACTCGATTTACTGTACGTACTTATTCGGCTTCGTATTGTAAATTCGTTGTAGGATTTTTGTAGGATTTACGAACTCGAAAAGGCAGTCGTAAGTCGGACAGACCGGTGTGCGCCCGTATTTCCGACAGCTTTCTCTGGGACAAGTCATTGGGGATTGCCAATACTACAGACATCCGTGGAATTAAATTGTTATAATGATCATAAATACGACAATATTTGTATCATTAAAAATTACGTTTTGTATTTATAGTCCTGACTCATTGATGCATCGTGAGCATTACACACACTGCAAACGAAATAAATAAGAACTAAACCGATTGCCGCAGATATAGCTACTGTATAGTGGAATATATATACTGTTTGGTCTGCGTCTGCATCCCCTTAACAATTGTATGTATTGAGCCGTACTGTATTGTACCCATTCTGCAATCTGTTAAATAAAGTTTTCATTCATTCATTCATTCATTCATTCATTCATTCATTGGTTTGATTCCTATTGCTAGAACGAAGGTTATCCTATAACCCTAGTTATATGAATACTGGCTGAGGGTCTCGCTCTGCCATTATGAGATGTCATCTCATGCACCTATTGTGCGCATGAAAAAATTGCACATGTACGTCACTTGCACGTGACCACGCCTACTCCTGTACGTGCCTGCAAGACACAGGAAGTGGTCACGTTTACGCCCTTCCGAGTCTGAATTCCATACGTGAAAAACATCCAAGGGACTTTAGGGCGCTGAAGAGCGAGACGCTCAGCCAGTATTCATATAACTAGGGTTATAGGATAACCTTTGTTATATATTCATACTGGCCAATCGCGTCTCGCTCTGCCATTATGAGATCAAAAGGGGCAGAGCAGACGCGTGGCCACGTCAAATGCACCCCCTGAGGGCCCATACGCCCCTGCCAGGGAGGAGGGGAGTCCCGTCCACCCGCACATCCTAACAAAGGGGGGGAGGCAGTCAACTACAACCAATGTGCGAAAAAGGGAACCAGTCACCCTAGAACGCACAGTGCAAGCGGGACCACGTGTGACACAGCACTCCGCGGTCCACACCCACACACACCTGCTAGCCCACCTGATGGCGGGATGCAGGAGAGGTCCCGGACCTCAGGACTGCCTGGGAGACAGAGCCCCCAGTCATGTCCATGGGGTAAAACCTAACAAAAGGACCCGGGGAGGTCCAGGAGGCCGCAGTGCAGATGTCCTCCACAGAGGCCCCCCCAACAGGGTAGCGGAGGCCTCCACTCCATGAGTGGAGTGTGCCCTGACGCCTGCGGGGGGAACCTGTCCAGCCAAAGTGTAGCAAAGGGCAATGCCCTCAGACAACCAATGTGACAGGCGTTGCTTGGACAGCGTCTTACCCGCGTGAGAGCCACCGTAACAAACAACAGTTGATCGGTAGCCCTGAGATCCTGCGTGCGACTAAGGCAAACCTTCAGCGCACGGACAGGACACAACAGGTGAAGGCTCGCCTCCAACTCACTAGTGTGAGGAGGAGGGTGAAACGCCTGAAGCACAATATCCCTGGAGCGACAAGAGCTCCGGATATTCTTTGGCACGAAGGCCGGATTAGGCCTCAGAGTCACACTGCTATTGGCCCGAATAGACAGGCACTCTGACCGCATCGAGAAAGCACACAGCTCACCCACGCGTTTAGCGGAGGTGATGGCCAAAAGGAACGCGGTCTTAAAGACAGACGATCCAATGGCGCCTGCTCAGGACGCTCAAACAGGGCCCCCAACAGCCTTTTCAGGAACAGTTGGAGGTCCCGACTCGGAGACAGAGCACGTTCCACAGGCTTGAGACGCTGTGCGCCAAGCAGGAAACGTTTCACGAGAGGGTGGCTGAACAGTGTTCTGCCCTCAAAGCCCACATGACAAGAAGATATAGCTGCAGCATATACCTTCACTGTCGAGGCCGACCGCCTATCCAGGATAGACTGGAGGAAGGACAGAACCGAGTCCAGGGGGCATGACACCGGGTCCAGGCCCCCAACCTCACACCACTCTCGAACCATACGCCATTTCCCTGCGTAAACCGCGGTAGTCGACGGAGCGCGCACGTTCTGGATGGTGTTAACCACAGTAGAGTTAAGACGCATCCCCTCCAGATTCACCCTTTCAGCAGCCAAGCCATTAGAGGCTGCCCCAGAACAGGAAGCAGAAACAGTTTTCCGCGTGCCTGAGAGAGGGCCCGCGGTGACCACGGAACAGGCCACGGCGGGCCACTAAGAGCTGAATCAGGGCCGGGAACCACACAGCTGTGCCCCGGTCCGGCGCGACCAGGATCAAAGTCCTACGCTCCTGACGTACCCACTCCAACAGCTGAGCTATCAGGTGTATGGGGGGAACGCGTACAGAATCCCGGGCGGCCCGGTGGAGACGGGGGGAGCGTACTCCTCCCTGTCTGTAGATATACGATGCCGACGTCGTGCTGTCCGTCCTGATCAGACCATGCTCGCCCATCACATGATGGCCGAGCTGTCTGAGGACTAGAAGCACTGCCTTCAATTCCAACACATTGATATGTAGTGCAAACCGGGCAGCATGGTCCTTGCCAGCTGCCCCCAACTGCGTCGGTCCGACATGTCCCCCCCCATCCCATGAGGGAGGCGTCGGTGAAGACCGTGACGTGTGACAGCCTGCTGCCCCAGGCCCCGCCCAGTAGGCGAGGTCCCCCAGTACTGACATGGGAACCTTCAGCTGCTTCCACTTGACTCTCACAGGGTCTATTTTCATATGGAAAAACCCACCTCTGTATCCTCCTCATGAAGAGGAGGCCAAGAGGGACCACAGCTTGAGCAGAAGCCATCATACCGAGCAGGCGCATCACGGACAGCGCCGTAACCGTCCTGCCAGGACGGAACCTCCTGAGCACGCCGAGAATATCCTCTCACCGCCACTCTGAGAGGGATGCCCACATAGACCTTGAGCTTAGAAGTAAGCCCAAGTACTCCACCTGTTGACTGGGAAGAGGAGTACTCTTCTTCCAGTTCACAGCAAAACCCAGGCTGGTGAGGAATTCCACCACCTGCCTGATATGAGACCTGGCGATCTCCTCTGACCGGCTGAGGACCAGAACGTCGTCTAGGGTAGAATAAAATTTGTATCCCCTGACGACACAGAGGCCCCAGCGCGGTCTCCATGCACTTGGTGAAGATGCGAGGAGCCAGAGAGTAGCCGAACGGCAGCCTCCGGTACTCGTACGCTATGCCCTGAAACAGGAAGCGTAGGTATCTCCTGTGAGGAGGGAAGATCGGGATGTGAAAATACGCATCCTTCAGGTCTATAGAGGTGAACCAGTCTCCCACTCTGACAGCGCTTAACAGGTGTTTGATGGTCAACATTCTGAACCTTCCATGGGACAGGTCCAGTATGGGTCTGACACCCCCCCCCCCCCCCCCCGATTTCTCGGGCACCAGAGAATATCGGGAGTAAACGCCACTCATCGCGTCCTCCCCTGGGACCACGACGATGGCCTACTTCGCCACAGAGAACGAATCTCTTCGGCCAGGGCTGTCACTGCTGCGGACTCTGACAATAGAGTCTGTACCAAACCCAAAAACGGAGGGTGGGGGTGTGCAAACTGTAACACAAGCCCCGCCCTCAGCGTTCTCTCCATCCACACCGACACATGGCACTACTGTAGCCATACGTGGTAAAAATCCCAAAGCGCCCCCGCCGCCAACTGGCGGCGGTTCGCTAAGAATCGTAGATAGGTGGCCCGGTCCCTCCCGCTGTGCATTGCAAGCCCTGGTTTCGCCAACCGCGCGAGCATGGTGTCTCGCAGAGTCGGGATATCGCACCCTGACTCTACCAACGAGGCAATCGCACCCAAGGGGGACCCCGACAAAAAGGGGCGGTCTGATACGGGGGAGCGCTCATCACCCCCGGTGAATGAGGTAGTTTCCCCGCTGAGCATCTTCCCGGCTTAGCTTGCTGGGGACAGCCTGCTCTGCGGCTGGACATGCATGGTGTGTGGTCCCCACATGGTCCCTACACACCGTCCCTGTAGTGATATTACTACCACCCAAATTACGCGTGCCTGACTGACCACCGCGGGGTCGGAAGTCCGGACGGGGGAGGCACTAACGTAATACCCGGCCTGGCGAGGGCGAGGCTGGGGGAACCCGCGCTGCGACCTCCTGAGCCTAGAGTTCCCCCTCTGACAAATTTTTTTAGATACAGGGAACCCTGCTCCGTCGTCAGATACAACACCAGGCTCACCAACACAGACGCAGGACATGTGGTGCGGGAGCCTCCTGACAGAACAGCATTCTCATAGACAGACCCAGGCCTAGCTAGTAGCTGGGTGTCAGCCCCTGTCTCCATGAGAAGTGATATGTGGGGCCACTTGCGCTTCACTGGAAGAACGCGGCCCACAGCCAGAGGGGACAAATCAGAGCCTTGAATCCTGTAGTGTAGCGGGGGGAGAGTGACCGGAGAGCATGCTAGACACAGCTAGATGGCAACGGTGCGTGCCCATCTAATACAGCCAATCCCTCGGCCGCTGAGGCTGTCGGCACCGTGATAACCTGTTCTCTTTGTGTCCAGGTTATCCCAGGCGGGAGACACATGGCCGCCAGTCGGGGGTCTCGCCGCAGCCGCTGGCGAGACCGTGCTCTCACCTCTGGCTGCGCGGTGTGGGGCGGCAAGGGGCCCCGGTCAAATACAGCCGCGCCTCCGTGGACAGACCAAAAGTCCATCCACAGAGAGGGGAACAAGCGTCGACAGCATCCTAGCCCTCCCTGCGGTTATTGCCTGTGGCTGGGTCAAAAGCTGAATAACCTCAAAACCTTGCGCGATGGTTGACGTCGGCTAGTCCTAAGACCCCATCACCCGACAGCATTTTTGACAGAAAAACAGCCAATTGAGTTGCTGCTAAATTCTGTACTGCGGCGGTATAAGCTTCAACAGCCCACTCAGCCACCTGCCGGGCCGACTCGCCCCTTGGCGTCGGCTACCGGGCGGGATACCTCTCTACCATGTCAGGACAAAGGACCGATGCCACCCGCTTCTCTAAGCACACCTGTCCTGAGCCCCGTTGTCAGACCACCCACCCGTGTAAGGGACAAATGAATGAAAACTTTATTAACAGATTGCAGAATGGGCACACTTACCACAGCCCAATACACACAACTGCTAAGGGGATGCAGACCAAAGAAAAACATTTGTCTTGTCTACATCAGGGTCCCCCATTTTCAATTCATAGATTCATAAATGCATAGGGTAGACAAGCCTCAGATACCGTTTGACCTACAGCAATGTAATGGTTAAATGGTGGGAACTGAACACAGCCCTGGCGGGACAACACGCGGGAGCAACGTCCCAAAAAGCAACAGAATTAGTAGTAGTTACGCGCGCCATGATAAATGGAAAGACATTTAACAAAGTGTCACATTCATCCAAATACACAGCCCCCCGCGCCATCACACCGCCCGGTCATCACACAGGACAGCCAGCAGTAGTGAAAACGCTAGTACTAAAACTTGTGCCCCCCTACCTGTGTGCGGCGTAGCTCGAATGCCGAATGCCGCACAAAGTCCCTCGGTTCAGTGCCAGAATCGAGGACAGACCAGAAAAGGGCCGACTTTCCGTCTGGACACGCCAAAGAGGGTCCGGGGGCTGGCGAACCACCGGCGAAAGTCCAACATCGCTTAATTTCTCCTTTCGCTTCATAATAATGTTCCACCAGGTTGAAGTGCATATGAACAAATCCACGGATGGAAAAAGACAAGGAAGGGCGTAGACGTGACCACTTCCTGTGTCTTGTAGGCACGCACAGGAGTAGGCGTGGTCACGTGCAAGTGACATGCATGTGCAATTTTTTCACGCGCACAATAGGTGCATGAGATGACATCTCATAATGGCAGAGCGAGACACGATTGGTCAGTATGAATATATAACTAAATAAATGTGTGGAGAAACAGCCTAGTGAGGCAGCCTCAGCACACGAGCACACACACACACACACATATACTGGATACGTGCAAAATTATTCGTTCCAGCAAAGTAGGCTTCTATTATTCTAATGACTTGTTTTATTAGGTATTATAGTACTAAGTCCTACTGTAGAACATGACATATTAGCATGACATCTCATTTAGTAATGTTGTCAATACTGAACGACTGCGTGATTGGCTCTTGACAAGCAACAAGAACTGGGCTAAACATCAATAATGTCTCAATAACTGAGTTACCTCTCTCCGACCATCACTGTATACTCTTTGACGCTCAAATAACTTTTACTAAAACAAAAAAATAAGTCATTGTTCAAAAGAGGCTCCTAAATGACAAAGCTGAATCAAAGTTCACCGATCTTATCAGACTATATGAACCACACAATCATGACAGCTCTCTAAATGAAATGGTAGAAAATCTCAATGAACACTATCTGTATTCAATTCTGTCGCCCCACTAACTAAAAAGAAGTTGAGAACCAGAGCCTCCCCGGCTGAACTCTAATGGTGTCAACAAAGAAAAAAGGAGATGTCGTGCAACTGAGAGAAAATGGAGGAAAACAAAAAACACTATCTGCTGTGATATCTACAAAGCGGCTTTAACTGCCTATTCTCAACAGCAGTTCTCAACAGTTAAATGTGAAGAATTTGCAACATTTTTAACAACAAAATAACTTCGATCAGAGCCAGCATTAGTCATGATGGAAATTAAGTTGATTACAGCAAACTGTGCAATATAACCATGAGAAGATGCACATGCATCACATTAGATGAGCTTTGCAAAAGTGTCTCAGAATGTAACTCCTCCACCTCAGACATTGATCCTGTACTTACAAAAAAAATTAAATGGGTGTTTAATAGTGGTTCAAGTCCTGTGCTAGATATCATCAACATTTCCCTTAGAACTGGTATTTTAGATGCCTTACCTAACCCTCCAGAGTCTGAGCTCTAGAGCTCCGACTCCCTAAGAAATGTCACAATATTTGTTTTTTAATCAATGTCCTATGAAACATTCTGTTAAAATCCTTACCAAGTCGGGGCACAAGGGTTTGAAAGGATTCATTCATCAAATTATATTTGATAAGAGAACTACCCCCTCCCAGAATGCAATGTGATGTCAATGTCAATGTCACTAGACCAATTCACACCTGGAACAAAGGCCCAGTTTATAGTCTGTTGTTCCTTTGTCATTCCAATGACTGGGCCCAGGCAGGCAGTGACACACACTTTGATTTGATGCCATGTACACACTAGATAGATCGAGGTTTACATTCGATATATACTAGTATAGTAATATAATATATAATATAATAGATAGAGAGAGAGAGAGAGAGAGAGAGAGAGAGAGAGAGAGAGAGAGAGAGAGAGAGAGAGAGAGAGAGAGAGAGAGAGAGAGAGAGAGAAAGAAAGAAAGAAAGAAAGAAAGAAAGAAAGAAAGAAAGAAAGAAAGAAAGAAAGAAAGAAAGAAAGAAAGAAAGAAAGAAAGAAATAATGAATGAATGAATGAATGAATGAATGAATGAATGAATGAATGAATGAATGAATGAATGAATGAATGAATGAATGAATGAATGAATGAATGAATGAATGAATGAATGAATGAATGAAAGAAAGAAATAATGAATGAATGAATGAATGAATGAAAGAGAGAAAGAAAGAATGAGAGAGATACAGAGATAGAGAGAGAGAGACATTTATAATAATTATTATAATTATTATTATTAAATAGAATAATTTGGTAGCACTTTATAATAACACCCTGTTATAATACATTTATAAGGTATTTGTAGATAATGAACTAATCATGAACAAACCATTTATATACATTCATAAATGATTATTAAATCATTTATAACTATATTTGTATAACATTTACAGATTAGTTCTACATTATTTATAACTCATTATCAACATTGTTTGTACTTGATTTGTTCATCATTAAATAATGTTGTTTAATGTGTAGTAACACATTTGTAGATGCTTTGAAAAATGGATATGAAAAAACGACTATAGCGTATCTCCATTTATTTTTCATGTTCAACAAATGATTTGTTAAGACATTCATAAAACATTTATAAATCATTTGCAGATGCTATCGTGGGGGCCAATCTAAAGTGAAGCCTATTCATCATTAACAAGTGTCTAATACAGTTAATTATTTGTTTACTTTTTCATCACATGTTACAAATGTTGTAGGCAGCTTTCGGATACACCCTTCTTTGTGACATCAAACAGTGACAGAATTAGGACTAAAGATAAATGCAATTTTATTAACATATAAAATACATGTACATGACATAGTGTAACATCGGGGGGCAATAGGACCCAGGAGTACCCTGGCCAGGTATTGAAGAGTATCTAGAGAGGAAGTCTCACGCGAGCGAGACTTGACGTCACGTGTGTTGTCGTCTGTTTGAATGGAAGCACAAGTTATCCGTGCTGCGTCTATACTTTCGTTTTTAATAAGGTATGAGAAGGTTAAACACCTTTTTTTGTTGGTAAATCTATTCCATAATTTCCGACCTACAAACAACTCTTATATGTTGTGTAGACGTTCGTGTAGATGTGGTGGCCGCTAACGTTACATTTGGTCCTAATGTGTGCTCAGTGTGCTCAGTGATAATGACACGACACAAATAATTATTACTCTTGTGTGTCGTGTCGTCATCACATACTGAGCACTGAGCACACATTAGGAACAAATGTAACGTTAGCGGCCACCACATCTACACGAACGTCTACACAACATATAAGAGTTGTTTGTAGGTCGGAAATGATGGAATAGATTTACCAACAAAAAAAGGTGTTTAACCTGCTCATACCTGAAAAGCGAAAGTATAGACGCAGCACGGATAACTTGTGCTTCCATTCAAACAGACGGCAACACACGTGACGTCAAGTCTCGCTCGCGTGAGACTTCCTCTCTAGATCCTCTTCAATACCTGGCCAGGGTACTCCTGGGTCCTAGTGCCCCCCGAAGTTACCCTATATGTCATGCACATGTATTTTATATGTTAATAAAATTGCATTTATCTTTAGTCCTAATTCTGTCACTGTTTGATGTCACAAAGAAGGGTGTATCCGAAAGCTGCCTACAACATTTGTAACATGTGATGAAAAAGTAAACAAATAATGAACTGTATTAGACACTTGTTAATGATGAATAGGCTTCACTTTAGATTGGCCCCCACGATAGCATCTGCAAATGATTTATAAATGTTTTATGAATGTCTTAACAAATCATTTGTTGAACATGAAAAATAAATGGAGATACACTATAGTAGTTTTTTCATATCCATTTTTCAAAGCATCTACAAATCTGTTACTACACATTAAACAACATTATTTAATGATGAACAAATCAAGTACAAACAATGTTGATAATGAGTTATAAATAATGTAGAACTAATCTGTAAATGTTATACAAATATAGTTATATGAATGTATATAAATGGTTTGTTCATGATTAGTTCATTATCTACAAATACCTTATAAATGTATTATAACAGGGTGTTATTATAAAGTGCTACCAATAATTTTCTATAGGCTTGCCGTGGTAGTCAGTGATACTGGTGTCATTCTGTGTTCAGGCATCCACTGAGTAAATTAATTGCCTAGTGCCCCTTTAACAACTTATAGGCTTGGTAAGTTTCAGTTTCACTTGTAGAGAGGATTTAACTGCACATGAAGACACAATGGCATTTGGATTTATCAATATTTTGGATTTAAACACAGTAGCAGTTCAACTGGAGAGGAGATCAGATGATCAGTCCGGAAAAGTATGTAGGCTGTACGCTAAGCTTTTTCACTAGGGGCACAGGTGCCCCTAAATGAAAAATATAGGGGCACAGAATCTTTTTTAGGGGCACTTTTTTAAATACAAATATGACCATTATAGTGCAAATATGTTCCTCCTGCCTCATTACTGTGGTCCTTTTATTTAACATTTAAGTGCTTTTGTTTTCAAGTTTGTATCTTTTATAATGAACCAACTGAAGTATTACCACAGCTGCAAAAATGTCTTCTTTCATTGATAACAGTGTATTAACAGTGTTCATTAGGGATGTGTATCGTTAGGATTTTATCGATACTACTACTCTTATTGATATTGCTTAACGGTTCGGTACTTTATCGATACTCTTATCGGTTATTTTTTATTATTTTGCAAGATTTTTTAAGAACAGAATCGACATTGCTTTATTATTCTTTTATATAACTATATACTGCACTACTACTTTTTGATCAATTAATACAAGCAGTCAGATACATTTACTATTTTGGGACTTTCTATTTTATTTAGAAAGTTCTTAAATCAGAATGTCCCACCCAATACTGTTAAAAACTGTTCAATACTCCATTTTATTAGTAGAGATACTTTTAGAACAATGGGTCTCATTCCCGAAGGGATTTATGACAAAAAAGATCGGATTTGACCGTGGCTGGGAGCAGAATTTAAGAGTGCTGAGGAGCACACTTATGATTGATTGACTAATTGAAAATTGTATTAACTTGACAGACTGTGTGTGAGGATTTGCCAGTCCCTGAACCCCTTTTCCCTGTCTACTCTCCTCAGCAGCCCCCACCTTTGGACATTCTTATTCTCCTGGCATTTTTATTGTCTCCTGTGTTGTTTAACTGTGTTCTGTCTTTAGTCTCATTCCCTTTGTAATTATTTATTTGTTCCTTGTATGTTTGGTTACTCTGTCTAGTGTTCAGTCTTCTTGTGTAGTTAGTTCTTGTGCTTCCCTGTTTATATTCCCCATTGTGTTTTGTCTGGTTGTTTTCCTTAGCCCTGTTAGTCTGCCCTTCCCTCATGTGTGTCTCGTTTTGCTAATTGCCCTGCTGTCTCTCTAGTGTTAATTGTTTCCCCTATATCTAGTGTTTGTTCCCTACTCTTACTGGTCGGTTCATTGTTTTCGGTTCCATGTTTTGTTATCCTCGTCCCTGTTTCATGTGCTGAGCTCCTGTTTCATAGTAAGTTTCCCGTTGTCATTTAGTGTTTTGTTTTTGGACTTACTCTCTTTATGAGATTATTCTTTGTTTTGTATTTTGCCCTCTGCCAGTCTTAGCTGAGCTATTCCTTGTTTTGTTTTGCTACTGCCTTGGATGTATTTTCTGTTACACTTCACCCCTGGCTCGAAGTGTTCTAATTAAAGGAGCAGTGCTCATTTTTGGACAATCTACCTCTACCTCTCCCTCGTATCTGTTTGCGCCTGGGCCCTCTGCTAACAATCCGTAACAGAATGAACCGACCGTGTCTGGACCCAGCGAACAGAACGAGGGAGGCTTTGAGCGCCTTGGAGGCGTTCAGACTGGGGGATGTTCCTTCCTCCTCCTTGGAGGAGAGGAAGGAGGTTTTGCGTCTGCTCTATTCACTCAGGGAGTGGCACCCTGAGCTGGCCCCACAGATGGAGGAGTATGGCAGACACTGGATCAAGTGCCTATTCCAGCCTCCAGCCTCCGGTCAAGCCCCTACTGCTGGTAAGGCCTCTACCACCAGCATAGCCTCACCTCAGTCACCTGCTAGGGTACCTACTGCTAGCCTAGCGTCCCCAGCTAATGCTGCTAACCCCAGCCCTGTTTACGTTGCTCTGGTTGTTAGCTCAGCCGTTAGCCTAGCATCCCCAGCTAGTGCTGCTAACCCCAGCCCTGTTAACGTTGCTCAGGTTGTTAGCTCAACCGATAGCCTAGCGCCCTCAGCTAGTGCTGCTAACCCCAGCCCTGTGAACACTGCTCAGGCAGCTAGCACTAGCCCGATAGCTAACACTGCCCTTGTAGCAGTTAGCTTAGGCCCCGCAGCTCTCACTGCTCACGCAGCTAGCACTAGCCCGATAGCTAACACTACCCCTGTAGCAGTTAGCTTAGGCCCCACGTCTCTCACTGCTCAGGCAGCTAGCACAAGTCCGATAGCTAACCCTGCCCCTGTGTCTAGCCTAGTCCTTGTAGCTTCGAAGGCTACCCCGTTAGTCCCTACTGCTACCAAGTCACGGAGAGCTAGAAAGTCTAGGAAAGCTAGCACTAGCCCGATAGCTAACCCTGCCCCTGTGGTTAGACTAGCCCTTGTAGCTTCGACAGCTACCCCGTTAGCACCTACTGCCAGCATGGCCCCAGTTGTTAGCATAGCTACTGCTAGCACCACAGCCCTGTCTGATAGCTTAGCCTCTGCAGCTAACCAGGCCTCAACAGCTAGGACTGCCCTGTCAGCTAGCTCGTTCCCTATGGCCCCAGTTTCTCTGGTCTCGGTTCCTTGGTCTGGCCCTCCAGCCAGCGTTAACTATCCTGCTAGAACTGCCCCTTCGGTTATCAGGATGGGTTATTTCCATGTTGCTCCTAGCACCTCAGTCTCGTCCGCTAGAGCCCCTGCTGCTAGCCTCTTAGTCTTGCCTGCTAGAGCCCCTGCTAGGTTAGCCACTGCTAGTTCTACAGGCCCTACAGCTAAACCTTTGGCTTCCTCAGTTAGGAGACTCAGTGTGGTTCCGGCCCTTAGTACTGGCTTAGCTCCCCCTGTTAGCTTCGCCCCGGGTGCTACGCCCGGCCCGGTCTCCACGCCCGGTCCGGCTCCCACGCCTGACCCGGCCTCCTCGACTGGCCCCGGCTCTTCGTTTGGTCCAGCTCTTCGCCGTGGTCGTCGCCGTGGTTGTCGCCGTGGTCTACGCCGTGGTCTACGCCGTGGTCTGCACCGAGGTCGATCTGCACCTGGAGAGTCATCTGGTCCCGTCTCCTCGTCTGGTCCCGTCTCCTCATCTGGTCCCGTCTCATCTGGTCCCGTCTCATCTGGTCCCGGTTCATCGTCTGGTCCCGGCTCTTCGTCTGGTCCCGTCTCCTCATCTGGTCCTGTCTCATCTGGTCCCATCTCATCTGGTCCCGGTTCGTCGTCTGGTCCCGGCTCTTCGTCTGGTCCCGTCTCCTCATCTGGTCCCGTCTCATCTGGTCCCGTCTCATCTGGTCCCGGTTCGTCGTCTGGTCCCGGCTCTTCTTCTGGTCCCGACTCCTCTTCTGTTCCGGTCCGACGCCGTGGTCTACGCCGTGGTATACGCCGTGTTCTGCGCCGTGGTCTTCGGCTGCAGGGAACCCCGTCCGGGGTTCTGCGTCCGGCCCCAAGTCCGGCGTCTGGTGGGTCCCCTGTCCGGGGTCCTGCTCCGGGCCTATCACCCTCGCCCCTTTGCTTCAGTTCCCCTCGACCCCCTCATCGGCCCTCTGTCCCTGCTGCCGGTTCCCCTCGACCCCCTCGTCGGTCCTCTGTCCCTGCTACCAGTTCCCCTCTACCCCCTCACCGTTTCCCTGTCCCTGTTCCCATCTCTAGCCCCCCTCTCCTGGCCTCTGTCCCCTCCTCCGGTCCTCCTGATCCCGTGCCCCGTTCTCCCCTCTCCGGCCCCGTTCCTCTGCCCCGTTTCTCCTGTGCCCCTCCTGGGTTCCTGTCGCCGCTCCCCTGCCCCGGTGTCGCTCGTCCCGGCCTTGTCCGTCCTGACTTTTTTTTCCCCCGGACTCTCCCTGTGTTCTCCCGGCCCCCTGTCCTGCCCGTTCCCGGACGGTCCCTTTTGACGTCTGGGAGCCGTCTGTGGAGGGGGGGGTACTGTGAGGATTTGCCAGTCCCTGAACCCCTTTTCCCTGTCTACTCTCCTCAGCAGCCCCCACCTTTGGACATTCTTATTCTCCTAGCATTTTTATTGTCTCCTGTGTTGTTTAACTGTGTTCTGTCTTTAGTCTCATTCCCTTTGTAATTATTTATTTGTTCCTTGTATGTTTGGTTACTCTGTCTAGTGTTCAGTCTTCTTGTGTAGTTAGTTCTTGTGCTTCCCTGTTTATATTCCCCATTGTGTTTGGTCTGGTTGTTTTCCTTAGCCCTGTTAGTCTGCCCTTCCCTCATGTGTGTCTCGTTTTGCTAATTGCCCTGCTGTCTCTCTAGTGTTAATTGTTTCCCCTATATCTAGTGTTTGTTCCCTACTCTTACTGGTCGGTTCATTGTTTTCGGTTCCATGTTTTGTTATCCTCGTCCCTGTTTCATGTGCTGAGCTCCTGTTTCATAGTAAGTTTCCTGTTGTCATTTAGTGTTTTGTTTTTGGACTTACTCTCTTTATGAGATTATTCTTTGTTTTGTATTTTGCCCTCTGCCAGTCTTAGCTGAGCTATTCCTTGTTTTGTTTTGCTACTGCCTTGGATGTATTTTCTGTTACACTTCACCCCTGGCTCGAAGTGTTCTAATTAAAGGAGCAGTGCTCATTTTTGGACAATCTACCTCTACCTCTCCCTCGTATCTGTTTGCGCCTGGGCCCTCTGCTAACAATCCGTAACACTGTGTTCTCATAGTGACTCCTTCATGTCTACAGGCCTCCTTGGAATTAATTACTTAATCATAATTAAAATAAATATGACAATATTTGTATGATAAGAAATTACGCATTTGATGTTGGACAAATAAATAATATGGATTCATCTGATCACAGGGCAGCTGGATTAACCATATCTGAACCAGCTATTTTGGACAAATGTATAATTACTTTAATTACTCAGATATTCAAACACAATAATGCAATTATTGTGAAATGATTGAAAATAATAATTATTTAATGCCTTCTGTGGAATTTGTATTTCTTATTTGTTACATATCTGTAACATTCTGCATTCCTTCAAATGTATCATTAATCAATAAAACAGATATTGAAATACACTATGTAGCCTAGTACACCAACACTGCAAATGACAGTGGATAAATAAATAAATAAGAACTAAAGCTAATCGCGTGGAAATAGACTGCATTAATATTCCATAACAAGTCTTGTGTGCACCAGTATGGCCTACGTGTCTAATGAATGAACAGTAGGCTTATATTATTCTAGTTACTTGTTTCATTAGGATTTAGTATATACTATATATGCTCTGCCCTACGTACAGTATAAGTACAGACTGTACTTATACTGTACGTAGGGCAGAGCATATATATAGTATCTACTAAATCCGAATGAAAGTCATTAATGGAATAATAAGCCTATACTGCGTTCATTCATTATGCACGTAGGCTATACACTGTGCGCGCATTAATTAGATTAGATTAATACAATTAATCTAATCTAATTTAGATGGGTCGCAAAGTGCTTCCGCGTCCATTTTCACACGGCTGCATCATTAGTTGCCTTATAAGGAGCTCTGGAGGCGTTGTTTTGTATGCAAATTATGCGTGCGTGCGTGTGTGTGTGTGTGTGTGTGTGTGTGTGTGTGTGTGTGTGTGTGTGTGTAGTGGGTGTGTCAACAGTGTCAGCTGAACTCGCACCAAACAAGGCAGGGAAATAGTCAGACAGACATCCCAGAATTATTTCCTAATACAAAGTTTCTGAATGGATATTTGGATTAAACCAAGTTGTATGCAGTGATGAGCGGTCTTTCCCCACGGAACACAAGTTACTTAACGTTACACGGGTCGCGCTATCTAACGATAGCCTTTTCAAACGTTTCGTTTTCTCCGCTCTGCTCCGCTCCGCTCTGCTCTGCTCTGCTCTGCTCTGCTCTGCTCTGCTCTGCTCTGCTCTGCTCTGCTCTGCTCTGCTTCAGCACGGACTCTCAAGTACCCGTATGCATGTGTGAGTGTGAGCGTTTTAGTGTGTAACTCAGCCCCGCTCCTGATCTGGCAGACGGAGAGAGACAGAGGCAGGAGGAGAGATATAAAAAATGGCCAACAAGATTTGCGACGTTTAATTGGGGGACCCTGCTTTTTTTTATCATAAATCGATCAATAGAGACCGTATTAGATCCCCAATTATCATGGGGTATCATTGGAAAGCCACACTCATTGGCTACAACCCTGTCCAAATATTTCCGAGATCGCCAAATGTGACGGAGCTAGAGCCCCCGGAGGTCGGGGGTGGTAATGTGTACTTTGCCGCACGCCTCACATATCGGCATGTAACTCGAGAACCGCTGAAAGGATTTTGTCACCTGAAAGGGCAATTGACAGGCAACAAATAGGGCTTTATTGTATTAAAAGAAATGCACACCCGAGCCGCTAGAGGTTGGCAAAGTGGCACGTCCCGAATCGTCCTCATGAGGGCCCACATGTGGGCCCTTGGATGTTAAGATTAATTAATGTTTTTTTTTGCCAAGAGTATAGACCATAACCATATCAAAACAGCAGTTAAAGTGTATATTTTATATAGTAGTGCTGTAACACATAGCCTACAGTGTAATATGTTAAATGTATATTGAGGAACAGTTATTTTGTATGTTAGAAGAGACTTTTAAGTTTAAGTCAAGCACGCAATCTTTGGAAACTTAAGAACTCGCTATTAAGTGTCTATAATCAGCACAAGTTATTTCATTGCGTATGATTAATTCTATTGAAATTACATACTCATGTTTACAGTGATATATTGAGCGGGACATATCATATTTTTCTCAGGATGGGGGGGACATGTCCCCCTTGTCCCCCGTGGGATTTCCGCGCCTGCCGACATCTAAGAAGGGAGATCCCCCCTTGAATGGCCCTTCTAAGGTTTCTCTCCTCCACATTGCCTGTGGTGCATTTTTTCCTATTGCTAGGTTTTGAGTTTTTCCTTACCTTCGCGTGGGGTATGTGTGTTGCATTCATTTATTTTGCATTTATTCTATATTTGTTGGACCTTATGGTGTTCTTGTTTTGTTCTTGACTTATTGTGATGTTTCTTCTTGACTTGTTTAAAGAAGACGTGTCCGGCCCATGGGGATATTAACGTGTGTTGTCGGGCCTTACAAATAAATTTGATTTGATTTGATTTGATTCATCTGTCCAGGAGTAGTTAGAATGTACCCAGGTTCAGACCTGACTTGTCCTAGATTGATTGATTGATTATTTTATTCCTGTGTCATGCACACAAGTGCCCAACCCTCATGGGTTCATAATACACCAAATATACTGTTGCAGTGTTCCATTATTACATTATATTTCTTTTCATAACATGAATACAGATTACATTAAATACAGATTACAGATCAGTCTTAAAGGAACACACCAACATTTGGGGAAATTAGCTTACCGTCTTCTCCAGAGAGAGAGACAAGAAGATAGATACCAGTTTCCTCTTTATGCGTTCAGTATAAAGCTATCTGGCTGCATGTTAGCCTAGCTTAGCACAATGAATGGAAGTCGACAGTGTTGGTTAGCCTTCGGGAGAGGTGTTGGTTGGACAATACCTAGGCTAACCGGCACTGTCCGCTTCTATTCATTGTGCTAAGCTAGGCTAACGTGCAGCCAGATAGCTTTCTACTGAACGTGCAGAGAGGAAACTGATATCTATCTTCTCGTCTCTCTCTCTCTCTCTCTCTCTCTCTCTCTCTCTCTCTCTCTCTCTCTCTCTCTCTCTCTCTGGTAAGCTAATTTCCCCAACTGTTGGCATGTTCCTTTAAGCAAAGTATTCTGCCTTCTCTCCCAAGCTTGGCAAATACAATCTGCCAAGGGTAGAGGCTATAGCGTATTCCACATTATTAGACAACTAATTATTCTCAATTGGAATAATGCAGCGCCACCGTCCCACAAACGTTGGGTGGAGGAGGTGATGACATACGTCAAACTTGAACACCTCAAACGCAGTGGCGGCTGGCCACTAGGGGCGCCCGGGCGCCGACCCCCCTGGTTAACCCTGGTTAAAAGAGAGAAGAATAAGAATAATTTTTTAGTTTTTTTGTTTTATAGCCCTATAAATAATATAAACATGTTTAAAATGAATAATATTTACTCATTTTAAGTATGTTTGTGTTTCCAATGCACAATATAACGTTAATATATCAAATATAAATAATCGTTTTCCTGAACAGGAAGTGACTCACTGTCTGATAGAGAATACGTTCCGTTACCGTAGCCGCATTTCTCCTTGCCGCATTTCTCTCGGGCTAGACGCAATATCGCTTTGAGTGCGCGTGCACGCCGTGCACTGTTTCATCGCTGTATCCGTCGCCAATCAGTGCGTAACGCGCTGTGCGTTGAAATATGATGTATTATGATGGAACACGGGCACGTTTTGAAGCGGTCTAAGCAAGAGGCGTCTATAATTTCCGTAGCTGCATTTCTCTGAGACGCTCTCTGATTGGCCGACGCGGCGACGACAGTACTTTTCCGTAGCCGCATTTCTTGGTTTTGCTTAAAAGTGGACGATAGAACGCCAGGTAGTTTGCAGGATGTTCGATGCTGTGTGTTGTGATGCAGTCTCGAGTCTGGACAGTGGGCAGTGGATATACATCGACAACAGTCTGGGGGACAGTCAGTGGACATACACTTTATCAAGCCCTCCGGCTGGACCACGTTTCAATTAAACAAAGTGAGTTAATTCTCTCTCTCTCTCTCTCTCTCTCTCTCTCTCTCTCTCTCTCTCTCTCTCTCTCTCTCTCTTAGCCACTCAGCTAACGTTAGCCGCTGTTAGCCACTCAGCTAATGCTAAACTAACTAACTAACGCGCTCTCTCTCTCTCTCTCTCTCTCTCTCTCTCTCTCTCTCTCTCTCTCTCTCTCTCTCTCTCTCTCTCTCTGGAGTGGAGTTTCGTTTGGATTGAAAATACGTGGATTATGGCTTGTTCAATATCGTCTATGTTTGAATGAATGAATGAATGAAAACTGTATTAACAGATTGCAGAATGGATGGGTACAATACAGTACGGCTCAATACACACAATTGTTAAGGGGATGCAGACCAGAGAAAGACGTTTGTCTTGTTTACATTAGGGTCCCCCGTTTTCGATTCATATTGATAGTTTAATAGCTAGCCTTGGCTCGTTTAACAATATGAAAAATATGTGTACAGCCCTGTACTCATACTGAAGTTATTCTTGGTATATACTACTACACATACTAGGTCTGATTGTGTAACGAATCGATTCCACGTCGCGCTGTGTGAGAGAGAGAGAAAGAGAGAGAAGGAGAGATAGAGGGGGATACTAATTAATTCTGCCCCCCCCCCCCGTGAAGAATTCACGAGCCGCCACTGCTCAAACGTACCATCAGAGGCTCTACTCAAATGTTCTACTTCGAGATCTGGCAACCACTTATATTTTATTATGAGCATGAACCTTCATCTGCTAATACGGTATAACCAAGAGAACCATCATTATTTTCCTTTTCTCTTCTTATTCTGATTTATTGAATTTGTATTATTATTATTTATTTATTGAACCCCCTCCCCCCATGAGCACGGTTCAATGTAAGTGTCCGTTTAATGTTTTAATTGTAAAATACAATCGAAATATTTTTATAAAGAATCTAAGAAAAAAATACATTCATTAAATCTGAATGAAAGAAATATAAATAAATACGAGGGACTGGTCAGCCAGACAGGTGAGACATACTATTGATAATAATAACACGATGCAATCAGTAGTTAAGAGTCCAACAGTTCTAACATGATGATGATGATGATGATGATGATGATGATGATGATGATGATGATGATGATGATGATGATGATGATGATGATGATGATACTGCTGACTTTAGAATGGGCTGCAGCAATAGGACATTAGAAGACAGCACAGCTGTCATCTCCCAGCGTGTGAAATCATTTAGCCAAAAGGGTTTAATTAATGGATCATTCACATCAGGGATCAAACATTTAAATGTGATCCGATTGTTCTTTGACCAAAGTGATGTTGACACACTTAGGTTGTATAGGCCTACACTACACTGTTGGTTTTGGTGTTCAAATACGCGGTCGAAAATGAACACCAGCCAAATGCTGGACTGTTTTGTCTGTGGTGAATTTGTCAACAGACTATTCTTTCTATTAGAAAATAGAAGATCTGGCAGGTAGAATAATTAATGTTTCTGCTGAACCCATGAACCAGTGAATGAAAACGTTTGTTTCCTGCCCTGTTGTGATCCAATTATTTATAAATGTATTATTATTATTATTATTATTATTATTATTATTATTATTATTATTATTATTATTATTATTATTATTATTATTATTATTATTATTATTATTATTATTATTATTATTATTATTATTATTATTATTATTATTATTATTATTATTATTATTATTATTATTATTATTATTATTATTATTATTATTATTATTATTATTATTGTTATTGTTATTGTTATTGTTATTATTATTGTTATTATTATTGTCATCATTAGCATTATTATATAAATTGACTTGCAATTTTCAACTTTTTGATTCACAGGTTGTTTATTTGTTTGTCTTTTTGGTATGTTCTTTACTCTGTTTAGACATCATTGAAGAAATACAATCTGCATCGTGTTGCAAGAAAAAACCCAGCTTTGTGTTGGTGCTTTAAACGAGGCCTGTGAGACAAGCTCAGGTTCCCACCCCTCAGGATGGAGCCGGGCAGGCAGTGAAGTGTTGAGCAACGATGTTCACACTGTCTTGTGCCTCATGGCGTCAGCAGAGCTTTTTGATCAGTTTGATGGAAACGTGCTTGCCGGCCAGTGTCAGGAGCAACGGCTCAGCAAGCAGAGAGATGTAGAGTGACGCACGGCCCAAAACCACAGAAGAAGCATGACATCCTGTCCGTCATGAAATCTGTCTGCGTTCACACATTCTTTTTAGCCTTTTCACTCCCTCTCTCTCTCTCTGTCTCTCTCTCGCTCTCTCTCTCTCTTTATGTCTCCCTCTTTCTCCCTCTCTTATACTTTACCTTTACTTCTCACTCCATCTTGCATCATTTCCACCTCCTCTCTTTGTCTGGTTCTCACAGTCTCTTCTTCCCCCCCTTGGCGCTCTATCATTCCCTTGGGGAAGCTCTTGGGGCCGGTGTCAGGTAACATGACTAGTGCCCAGTTTTTAACCCGAGCGGAGGCAGCCATGTAGAAAATGTCCTTTTTCACAAATGGGCCTAAAAAAAGAGAAGAGGTCTCTATCTACAGAACTAGGCAGGAGGAAGAGTCGACACTGCGAACAGAGTTGGAATGGAGAACAGGAGTTTCCCACCAGAGAGCTGTCAGGGTGAATCTGAAAGAGAGTTTATAAATGAATGGAATGGTTATATCGCACAGATATATATATATACCTCCTCTCCCCCTATACCAATTTTCACGGCCCCTCGATCCACCTCAGCCTGCCTTCTCTCCAACCCCAAGTCCAACCTTCACAGATTGGGGGACAGAGCTCTTCTCCAGGGCAGCTCCCAGGCTATGGAACTCCCTCCCCAAAGACATTAAAGACTCAGAGTCTCTCTCACTTTTCTACTCCTGTCTCAAGACCCATCTCTCCTCTGCCTTCTCTTAGCCCCCCACCCCCTCCCCAACCATCCATCCTTGTGTGTTTGTGTCATGCTTGTCTGTTGTTGTTTCACTACCCACTATTGAAGCGCTATATAAATCAAATGTATTATTATTACTATTATTATTACAGTATGCCAGTGGAACCTCAGAGTTATTATCTCCATGTGTGTGACTCTGTCTGTAGCTAATCTCACAAACTACAGGGCAGATTTGGCTGAAACATCGCACATAGGTTGACAGCAGACCTTTCAAATCGGTCAACAGCTGTTATGGTTTGTTACCAACCCCAACTGCACGGCACAGACAGGTAGTTCAGAGTTAGCCAAAAACCAGGGCGTATTTATTTCCAAAATAACAGGGAATAGAAGAAACAACAAAAGGCACAAGTGGGGAATGTTCTTGGTAGAGTAGCCTGCGGCTCTGCAGCTCGTCTCGGTGCAGAGACGGCACAGTGGCGTTGCGCCTCTGACTCTGCGGCTCTGCAGCTACTCGAAGATTCAACTCGGAGAGGAACGGAGAGAGAGAGAGTTGTCAACAAACAAGCCAACGGAATACAAGGCAGTCCAGTCCTCCTTAGCTGAGTCCAGTATAAACACAAGTGACTTAATCTTCAGTGTTACCAACACACAAGTTTAGCTGAGTCCAGTACAAACAAAAACGGCAAATCTTCAGTGTTACCCAAACACACAAAAACAGAAAGGTCCCGAGTCAGGAAGATGCGAAGAAAAACAGAGTATCCAAAAAGTACGTTCCAAACTCACCAAGGCGCAATTGCGCAAAGCGGGCAACGAGGCACAGATCCAACGGATGACAGAGAAAAGCAACAGCGGCGACTTCCATAGACGTCCTGGAGAAAAACAGACGAGGTACAACATGGGAGGGAACAAGCAGCAGCCAGTGGTAATCCAAAACGACCTGACACCGAACGTTAGGAACACCAGAGTATATAAAGGGCTCCACCGAGCTGATTAGAACTCACTTCAGGTGCGCGAAGGTAATTGGTACCTTGAAGCGTGCGGAATCGGACCAATCCTCACAGTACCCCCCCCCCTCCACGGGAGCCACTCGGCGACCTGCCCGGCCTCGGCTTCCTCGGATGGGACCGAGGGCGGCACGGAATGGGAAGTGGCTGTAGTAGCCCGGAGGGTGCCTGGTGGGAGGCCTTGCTCCTTGACGTCGTTCCTCATGGTGGGCCACCAGAATCGACGAGCCAGGAAGGAGAAAGTGCGGTGAACGCCGGGGTGGCAGGCAAACCGGCTGGTATGGCCCCATTGGAGAACCCGGGACCGGACCGAGTCGGGGACGAAGAGGCGACGAAAAGGAACGTTGCTTGGAGCGGGATGGAAACGTAGGGCACGCCTGACCACGGTCTCGATGCCCAAGGTGACCACTCCCACCACCCTGACCTCTGGGAGGATGGGAGTCGGATACTCAGCGGTTGGAGCCCCCTCGGAGTGTAACCGGGACAGAGAGTCGGCCTTCTCAGGGACGGTCAGACTGTAGAGGCGGCTGCCGGGAAGGGGGGCCCCTGAGCGGAGGTTGATGGCACAGTCGTAAGGCCGGAGAGGAGGAAGCCCGGGACTTGCTGAAAACCTCCGCGAGGTCGTGGTACTCGGGGGGAATAGTTGAGAGGTCCGAGGGTGGCACACAAGGGGAACTCCGGGGCGAAGGACTGGACGCCGCCTGAAGACACTGGGCATGACAGGAGGAGCTCCACCCCCTGATGGTGCCGGAGGACCAGGCGATGTGGGGCTCATGCAGCGCGAGCCAGGGCCGACCCAGGGCTACTGGGACAAGAGGGGATCTGGTAATAAGGAACTGGAGTCTCTCAACGTGGTTACCAGCAATGGTGAGGAGGACAGGACAGGTGCGTTGAGTGATGTCAGCCAGGCGGTGATGATCCAGCGCGAAAACCTCCAAGGGCCTCTTGAGGTCCTCAAGTGGAATGTTGGCCTGGGTGGCAAACTCAACGTCCAGGAAACTCCCCTCAGCACCAGAGTCAATGAGTGCACCCACCGTCGCCCGCTGGTCCGCCCAGGCTAGGGTGACGCTCGTCAGACGGTTAGGTTGTGCACAGGTGTGGGAACAGGAAAAACGGCTCACCAGGATCTCCCGGGGTCCCGGCGAGCCTGGTCCTTCTGGCCAGGTAGGGCAATGGGAGATACGGTGTCCATCCCGGCCGCAGTAGAGACAAAGGCCGGACCTGAGCCTGGACTCCCGTTCGGCCGGGCTAAGGCGGGTGCGTCCCAGCTGCATGGGTTCCTCCTTGGTCACAGCTCGGGAGGGAAAAAAGCCACCAGTCGCGGAGGGGGCAGGACGGTCAGCAGAACAGTCACGAGTACGGGGGGTCTGGGGAACGTCTGGGGGTCCCAGTCGTGCTCTCTCACGCCTTCTCTCCCGGAGGCGGCCGTCGATGCAAATGGCGAGGCTGATTAGGCCCTCGAGAGAATCGGGCTCCTCTCGGGTCGCGAGCTGGTCCCTTACAGCATCGTTGAGCCCCTTCAGGAAGGTGAGATGAAGCGCCCGATCATTCCAACCGCTCTCGGTTGCGGCCAGTCTGAACTCCAGCGCGTAGTCGATGACACTGCCACTGCCCTGCCGGAAGGTGCCCAACCGAGCTCCCGGGTCCTGGCCACGAGCTGGGTGGTGGAAAACCCTTCGGAGCTCTGCCACGAAGTCTGTGTAGGAGAAACAAAAATCGGCCCTCATAGACCAGGAAGCAGTAACCCACTGTGCTGCTCGGCCTGTGAGCAGGTTAGTCATGTAAGCTAATCGGGCTCCCTCTGACGTAATTCGGCTGGGTTGATGAATGAAAACCAACTCACATTGCATGATGAATGTGGCACAATCCTCGAAGTTACCGTCGAACAAACGTGGTTCGGAGAGATGGGGCTCCCGAGGTGCGAGGTCGGGAGGTGCGGGGTCTGTCGCGGCGGCGGGTGGTTATCTGGCTGGGACTCTTGGCACAGGTGGGGTTAAAATCAGGGTGTTAAATGCTGCACTGAGAGCCTGTAGCTGGTGCAGAATATCAGCCTGCTGATTACCCTGGGTAGTCTGGGTGGCCAGAGTGTCAAGGGAATCCAGAATAAGCTGGACCTGGGCCCGGAGGTCCTGCACAGCAGCCGCAGCCGCACCTAACTGTTGGGTGTGGTCGTTGGTCAACTGGATCTGGACCGCCAATGCTGCCCTAACTCTGTCTGTGTCGGCTGGGGTCGACATGGTTGGGTCGTAATGTTATGGTTTGTTACCAACCCCAACAGCACGGCACAGACAGGTAGTTTAGAGTTAGCCAAAAACCAGGGCGTATTTATTTCCAAAATAACAGGGAATAGAAGAAACAACAAAAGGCACAAGTGGGGAATGTTCTTGGCAGAGTAGCCTGCGGCTCTGCAGCTCGTCTTGGTGCAGAGACGGCACAGTGGTGTTGCGCCTCTGACTCTGCGGCTCTGCAGCTACTCGAAGATCCAACTCGGAGAGGAACGGAGAGAGAGAGAGTTGTCAACAAACAAGCCAACGGAATACAAGGCAGTCCAGTCCTCCTTAGCTGAGTCCAGTATAAACACAAGAGACTTAATCTTCAGTGTTACCAACACACAAGTTTAGCTGAGTCCAGTACAAACAAAAACGGCAAATCTTCAGTGTTACCCAAACACACAAAAACAGAAAGGTCCCGAGTCAGGAAGATGCGAAGAAAAACAGAGTATCCAAAAAGTACATTCCAAACTCACCAAGGCGCAATTGCGCAAAGCGGGCAACGAGGCACAGATCCAACGGATGACAGAGAAAAGCAACAGCGGCGACTTCCATAGACATCCTGGAGAAAAACAGACGAGGTACAACACGGGAGGGAACAAGCAGCAGCCAGTGGTAATCCAAAACGACCCGACACCGAACGTTAGGAACACCAGAGTATATAAAGGGCTCCACCGAGCTGATTAGAACTCACTTCAGGTGCGCGAAGGTAATTGGTACCTTGAAGCGTGCGGAATCGGACCAATCCTCACAACAACAAGTATTTTATTTGAATTAATTTCCAATTTCATTGAAATATAAATTCAGTATGAAGTTACACTTATGCCAGTATCGCAAGAGGGTGATACTAGCTCTCTGGCACCTGTTTACAACATGCCATAGTGAACCTATTGTCCTATTGCACCTATTGTCGTTAGTTACATCAAATTGTACTGTCAGAACAGTCTTGTGTTTGCAGGTTAGGTATTTAATGTTCGCTATTGCATATTAGGCCACCATGATTTTATCAACCAGGAAATAATCACATGAAATCTACAGTGTGAAACTGCACAAAAACTAAATTGTCTGTGAATCTCTTAGTTACATCGTGGAAGCTAAGCAGGGTTGGGATTATAATATAATAATAATAATAAACTTTATTTATATAGCACCTTTCATACAAAAATTGCAGCTCAAACTGAAAGTGCTTCACAACAGAAAAGGACAGGCATAAAATGAGCACATAAAAAGGTGGTGGATGTCTCGTGGTGATGGCCAAAATGATGCGATCTTCTCTACGTCGCCCCCATACTTCAAATGGATCTGAGCGTAATACATACACGTGTGCAAACGGAATATGACTCTGATATTTTGAGCTCCGAGCCTTGACATTTAGCCGGTATCCTATTTTCATACTACAGTAGCACTCGTTTCCCTATGCTTTTCTTTTGTTGTTGTTTTTTTTTTTTTTTTTTTAAGTCTTTATTTCGAACATGCAATGAATACAACAAACAATAACAAAAAAGAAAAACAACTCAATCTGCATGTTCGAAAAGGAGTAGGAAGAAGTATACACTTATTTAATCCTACCCCTTTTCCACTACTCAAATGAGTGTACTATTTTAAACATAAAAAAGAAAAGAAAAGAAAAGAAAAAAAAAATATATATATATATATATATGCAAAACAAAAAACAAAAACTATATATGTATAAAATAAAATAAAATAGAAACAAAATAAAAATGCAAACACCCGTGAATATCAAGTCCCTTCTTCATCCCTGTACCTTGTGAACATAATTTCCTTATACATCAGTTTGAATTGTCTCATGTTTGGACATTGCTTTAACACCACATTAAGACTGTTCCACAGTTTCACTCCACATATTGAGATGCAGTGTTTTCTCATGGTAGTGCGTACGTTTAGCACCTTTAAATTGTGTTCTCCCCTCAGATTATAACCCCCCTCCCTATCAAAGAACAATTCTTGAATGTTTCTTGGAAGTGCATGACTTTTTGCTTTATACATTAATTGTGCCGTTTTAAATTCCACAAGATCATTTAACTTCAATGTCTTTGACTCCAGAAACAATATGTTAGTGTGATCACGATAACCTGCAATGTGAACTATCCTTATGGCCCTTTTTTGGAGTATAAAAAGTGGTTGTAGTGTAGACTTATAATTGTTTCCCCAGACTTCAGCACAGTAATTTAAATATGGTAAAACTAGTGAACAGTAGAGAATGTAGAGTGATTTTCTATCCAGGATGTGCTTTACTTTACTCATGACTGAAATGCTTCGTGAGAGTTTAGATTGGACATGTTTTATGTGAGGTTTCCAACAGATTTTATGGTCTATTATTACACCTAGGAATTTATTTTCATAAACTCTTTCAATAATCACATCATTTATTTTAACTTGTACCTGAGTATCCAATCTACAGTTTCCAAACAACATAATTTTAGTTTTGCTCAAGTTCAATGATAATTTGTTTCTATCAAACCATTCCTTCAATTTCTTCATTTCAGATGTGATGACCTCTAAAAGCTGCTGGACATTCTCACCAGAAAAAAAAAGATTAGTGTCATCCGCAAATAAAATACATTTAAATATATTGGATACTTTACATATCTCGTTAATGTACAAGATGAACAGTTTTGGACCCAACACTGACCCCTGGGGGACACCACAAGCAATGTCCAAACATTCAGATTTATAATCTCTCATTGTCACAAATTGTTGTCTTTTATTTAGATAGCTTCTTACCCAGTCCAATACTACCCCCCTGATCCCATATCTCTCCAATTTCCTGATTAATATATCATGATTAATAGTATCAAATGCTTTTTTTAGGTCAATGAATACTCCAGCTACATGTTTTTTTTGATCTATGGAATTTGTGATTTTTTCAATGAGTTCTATTAACGCTAGTGATGTTGACCGGTGTGTTCTGAATCCATGCTGGCTATCGGTGAGTAAATTATGTTTATCAATGAATTTATCTAATCTGTTGTTGAAGAGTTTTTCTAATATTTTTGAAAACTGAGGAAGTAGAGAAACAGGCCTATAATTTGTGAAGTGGTGTTTATCTCCAGTCTTGAACAGAGGTATGACTTTTGCTATTTTCATTTTATTCGGAAATCGACCAGTTTTGAATGATAAATTGCAGATGTGCGTGAGTGGTTTTGAAATCCCAATAATGACATTTTTTACTATTTTCATATCTATTTCATTACTGTCTGTAGATGTCTTGTTTTTACATTTATTAGTAGTTTCTATAATTTCATTTTCATCTACCGCTTCCAGAAACATTGAACTAGGATTTCTTTCAATGTAATTGTCTTTTATGTCTTCAGGAGTCACTGGATCTGGGATTTTTCCCGCTAATTCTGGTCCAATATTTACAAAAAATGTATTAAAGTTGTTAACCACATCATCCATATTGCTAATAGTTTGATCCTCTTCCATAAAATACTGAGGATAGTTTATTTGTCTTGATCCATTCCTGATAATACCATTTAATATCTTCCAAACACCTTTAATATTATATTTGTTGTTATCTAATATTCTACTATAATGATCCTTCTTACATCTTCTCATAATATTAGTCAACTTGTTTTTATATTTCTTATATTTATTTTCTGCCTCTTTAGTTCTATGTTTTATAAATTCTCTATATAGTGTATTTTTCTTTTTACATGCATTCTGTAATCCCCTTGTGATCCATGGGCTGTCTGAGTGTTTATGTTTACTGCTATATTCTTTTATTGGACAATGTTTGTGATATAGTAAGTTAAATATAGATAAGAATGTTTCATATGCTTTATCAGTGTCATCCTCTTTATATACTATCTCCCAATTTTGTAGTAGCAAATCATTTTTGAAAGCGTTCATTGATTCTTCAGTCCTTACTCGTTTAAATTGTAGTTTATTGTCCTGCTTGTTTTCTGTGTAGTTGTTGTCATAAACTGTAAAAACTGGTAAATGGTCGCTGATGTCATTTATTAGTAATCCACTCACTGTATTGTTTTCTATAATGTTCGTAAATATATTGTCTATCAGAGTGGCACAATGGGATGTGATTCGGCTGGGTCTTGTGATTTTTGGATAAAGGCACAAACTATACAATGTGTTGATGAATTCCTCAGTCATTTTATGTTTGTTTGGATTTAAAAGATCAATGTTAAAATCCCCACAGATGAAAATAGCCTTTTGATTATTGTTTATATACATTTCTTCCATCCAGTCCTTGAAAACTTCAATATTCGAACCTGGTGCTCTATATATACAGCTCACAATTATATTTTTCTTTTTTTCTACACATATTTCTATTGTTAAACATTCTAATAAATTATCAATCACATTTGTCATTTTTTCTACAATCTTATAATTCAAGTTATTATCCACATACACAGCCACTCCTCCACCACTCTTATTTTTTCTGTTCATATAGTTGAGTTCATATCCGACCATTTCAAAATCCATTCCCTTTTCCTCGTTCATCCAAGTTTCTGAAATGGCAATTATGTTAAATGGTTGTGTAAACTGGTTTAAGTATTCCTTAATGCTGTTAAAGTTTGCGTACAGACTTCTTGAATTGAAGTGAATTATTGATAGTTTGTTAACTGTCTTAATTGACCTGTTGTACTGATCTTCAGTATAGTAGCAGCAGTTGTCGTTGATGTTGAAGAATAGATTATTGTCTGGGTCAATATCATTTTCTATATCCTGTAGATTGTGCTCAGTGTATTCAAATGTTTTGAGTTTCATTTTTTCATGTTCAAGAATCCACTGTGTCAAATCCACATCATCTCCACATACATTCACATGAGCTAAAACCAGGCCCTTGTGAAGGCCTAACTTAATGCAGGGTATATCAGTATTGGATGTAGTCATAGAAATGTATAGAAAACAAAAACAAAAATGAAATGAAAACACAACATCCTCCATCTAAAACAGCCAGGGGGTCACCTTTGAGTCTCTATACAGTTGTCCATTTATGTACAGTTTATCGACTGACAAAGCCACTCTGTGATTCAGGGCCCTGTTTTCCCTCATGATAGGAAGCAGTTGTTTTCTCCTGTCATTGATCTCCACAGGAAAGTGGTCATTTAACCACAGAGAGGACCCCTTCAACTCCTTACCACGGCTCTTCACCAACTCCTTATGCTTGTAGTGCTCAAACCGAGCTATAATTGGTCTGGTTTTTCCTTCAACAGGTCGGCCCAGTCTGTGAACCCTTGAGAAGGTTATGTCCCTAACCACCTCAGGGGACAGTTTGAGTTTTTTTGACATAAAGTCTCTTACAATTTTTTCCGGCTCAGTTTTATCCTCAGCTTTGTCCTCACTGATACCAGAGAAAATCAAGTTGTCCCTCATCTCTCTGCACTGTATTCCCAGTAAGGTCTCTTTCATATGCTTCTTCTCCAAGGTGAGAGAGACAGCAGATTGCTGTACCTCCTTCACCACACCCTTAAGGAAGGCATTTTCCTTCATCAAGTCCTCAATCTGCTTTTGACTAAACTCCAAGCTGGTTTTCAACTCACGGATGTCATGTTGTAATGAGTCAAGGATATCCAACTTGGTTAGTCTTGCTCTATTCTATTTAAATCTTTCAAACATTTTCTTATGTACCCCAGTTGCTATTGCATGTACATATTTGTGTTTTATTACACATATATATATATACATACCATTACCAACTATTCGCCTGTTTTATTCTCCACCCATCGATCATCCATACTGTAGCAACACTATTTCCACCGACATTCAAGTAGGGGGATCCCTACTACGGCCCTTCTAAGGTTTCTCTCCTCCACATCGCCTGTGGTGCTTTTTCCCCCTATTGCTACTGTAGGTTTTTAGTGAGTTTTTCCTTACCTTCGCTGGGGTATGTCTGGGAGTGTTGCATTATACAGTGAAGTATTTTCAATCTTCATTGTTTGGCAGAACAAGATGGCTGCTCTGGCCAGAAATCATCACTCTCAGAGCTCTACAGCAGAACAAACTCATAGCCAAGCTCAGGGACCTGGGCTTGAACTATGACCTCTGCCAGTGGATCTTGGACTTCCTGACGGGCAGACCCCAGGTGGTAAGAGCAGGCAACTGCACCTCCTCATCCATCACGCTCAACATAGGGGCCCCCCAGGGCTGTGTTCTGAGCCCCCTCCTCTACTCCCTGTACACACATGACTGCGTGGCACAGCGGAACAACAACACAATCATCAAATTTGCTGATGACACAGTAGTGGTGGGCCTGATCTCTGCCAACGACGAGAGGGCCTACCTGGGCCCCGTTCCCCGTACCTGGTTCAACTAAGTCGATCAAGATGTCATTATCCAGATTCAGTTAACCCGATGTTTGAAGCCGGGATTTTCCTGTTCCTCGAAGGTGGATTCAGTCTCGTTAACTCAAGCCAGACTTGAGACCCAGGATAAGTGCGCGTGCCCG
Source organism: Notolepis coatsorum (assembly GCF_963971535.1). Taxonomy (NCBI): domain Eukaryota; kingdom Metazoa; phylum Chordata; class Actinopteri; order Aulopiformes; family Paralepididae; genus Notolepis; species Notolepis coatsorum. The sequence goes on along the minus strand of NC_140168.1, from coordinate 64,692,397 downwards.
CCTCAGCCGAGAAGGCAGCAAGTGTCGAGAGCAGAGATCCTGATTCTCTAGCGGCATTGATTGATTAATTGATTTAAAACTTTAGTAACATATTGCAGTACGGCTCAATCGCCTCGCCGACAAGTTAAATGCGTTATCTATAGGCTAATTTTAAGTCCCTCATTACCTCAATCAATCAGATTATATTTCTTTAAACTTGCCTGCTGGATTGAATAATCAAATGAGATCTTGCTAGCGAAAATAATTAGTTAAACTGTTATACAAAATAACGATACGGCTCTCTTCCCATTGATTGATGTATAGTCGATCTTTTACTTATCTCCACTGTGGTGTAACGGGTTCTTCTTTCGACTTTCACGCAGACGACCGGGGTTCGAAACCTAGTCTCCCCCTTCTTTTTGCGATGTAGGAATAATTCAATTTGGTGCACGTTGAGAGCTATATAAAGAATGACATCCTCAATGCATGTAGATTTATAATATTTTAACTTGAAACTAGGCTACTTTGGCGTATAATCATTAATATTATATTCCAAAAAATTATATTGGAAACACAGGGTTTCGAACACCGGTCGCTGGGTTGGCAGGATTGAGCACTACCGCTGCGCCACTGTGCCAGATGGGATAAATTCATTGTTTATACATTAATGAACGAGACAAGATCCACAATCCACGCATAGACACTTCAATTTTATGCTTGAATGAAACACAATCCAGGCGCTCCATTAAACATCCACAGCGGAGAATATGAAAGGAATCAGAGCCAAACGAGCGATAGGTTTCAATCATTAAAAATATCCCCGCGGGATTCACATTTGCAATGCTGCGCGTTGTTAGAATAACCACATAATGTGTACATCGCACCGAGCGAGCGCCACGGTATATATAACGTGCATTATTTAGGACAAAGTGAATTTAGTATCAGCATTTTGGGTCTATTTTACATTTCAAAAGCCCCCAGTGGAAGAATGGAGCACAAAAACGTAATTCAGAATGGTATAAAGCAGATCCTAGACTGTGGGAATAATTTCAGGAAACGCGCTGTCACTTTCTTTGCGGGGGCGTGGCTGTGCTTCATCCGGCTAACTTGAACTTAAACCCTGCTTTCGACCAGGCTCAAACTTTTGGATCTGTTGTCATGGTGATTTGGACAATCCAGGTACGGGGAGCCGGAAAGTCCGGCTTAAGTCAGACTTAACCGAAAGTTATCCGGCTAACTCAGTTATCCAGGTACGGGGAACGGGGCCCTGGAAGAGGTAGAGAATCTGTCACAGTGGTGTCAGGAGAACTGCCTCTCCCTGAACGTCAGCAAAACAAAAGAGATGATTGTGGACTTCAGGAGGTCGGGGGTCAAGGACTACAGCCCCCTCAGCATCGACGGGGCACCGGTTGAGAGAGTGAACAGTTTCAAGTACCTCGGAGCCCACATATCCGAGGACTTGACATGGACCACACACATTGACTGTAGCATCCCTGGGAGAGTGATGGATGGACTCCTTTACTGGTGTTTCATGAATGTTTATTTCAATTCACAACGTAAGAGCTGAAGTGAAATGACAGAGAAAGACAAAGAAAAGATACTCAGATATATATACATTATATACATTAGTGCCACATTCACATTGTTCAATAAGCTAACATAACACTTGACACAAATGGCTTCCAATAACAGTGACATAGCCAATACATTAAATTAATACAAAATATAAAGTAAACAGCCCATATCAATAAATAGGACAAATAGACATCCCAGTACCTTGTCCTCTCTCTCTCCAACAGGGGCTTAACCATAACCCACATGAAAGTCTTCTTTTCCAGATCTACAATCAAACAAAAACTCTTAAAATGCTGGTACTCTGGACCTTATTAAATGTGTAGACAAGCTAACAATTTGCAATGACCAAGTTAGCTAGAAAACAACGTATTTTCACAGTAGCAGGAATAACTTTAAGTTGTCAAAACACAAACAAAGGTGAATTCAAACCAACATTAAAACCATAGAAAGTGCACAGCAGTTACCTTGTAGACCATTTCCATATAACAAAAGAATAAAGAAGATATTCACGGAGAACTCTATTTCCTTGTAGCCGTATGTCTAACGTTCATTTGGACCGTCAAGCTGCGCTCATGCTCGCGGTATCTGCTTACGGTTAGCCACTTCCGGTTTGGCGGTGCTTCAAAATAAAGGTTCCCTATCACACACAAACTGAATGACGCTACCTGGAGGGTCGTTTACACTCCCACCAATCAGGAGTGGTTTATATTACACTGTAAATCTGACTGATTCCATAATAAGGAATAACCTAGTTGGCCTGTAACCCCAGGTAGGGAGGCTTAGGGGGTGCTACCACTTGCCCAAAGTGGACCCCCAGACCAGTGGATGGAAGGAGTCATCTTACTTCTCCATTCTAGTTCATTACGGACTAGCCACTGCCGCTAATTCTATATGATCTCTGATTATTTGAGAGGTTAGTGAGATTTATTCTTGTGGACGCGTCTCTGAATGCGTGCGATAGCTCGAGTAGCGAGTGACCAAGAAGAAAACGTAGACAAGTGATCAACTATAGTGCTTTGCTCCTTGGTCATTGTGCTAAGTGCAAAGCACTTCTGACTTCCCTCATGTATCCCAAGACTACTTTCGAATCAGTCCAGAAGAACTCCTCAGCACCAGGAGAGCCAAATTCCTCTTTGAGCAGGACCGGTGCCACAAACCCGAGGGGGTCGTACAGGGAGTCTACTGTTGACAGGATGCCGCGGCGTGTAGTAGGCTGTTCTTTAAGGTTGACGTTGAGACAGAAGTTGTCAGACTCTGTGTCCCATTGAATCCCGAGAGCTCTTTCAAGTGGCAGCTCATCAAAGGTGAGGCGCATGCACTTTACGTTGGTTGCTCGTTCAGAGAGCAGGATACTCTTGAGGACATCTCTGTTGTTTGACACAAACTTATGTAGACGGAGGCCACCTGTGGCACAGAGTTTGCGTGCTTCTTTGGCTAACTGAATTGCACTCTCAGTGTTTTCAACACTTGTGACCCCGTCGTCCACGTAAAAGTCTCTCATGACGAATCGTGATCCGTGAGGGTAGGTGTGTGCCTTCTCCTTAGCTAAGTGCTTTAGTTCGTAGTTGGCACACCCTGGCGAGGAGGCCGCACCGAACAGATGCACCTTCATGCGGAACTCCCTGGGCGGTGAGTTCAGGTCTCCTTGCTTCCACCAGAGAAAGCGCAAGTAGTCTCGATCAGCTTCCTGAACGTGAAATTTTTCAACGTCGCACATCAGAGCAACTGGGTGCTGGCGAAAGCGGATGAGCACTCCACTCAAGTTGTTCAACATGTCGGGCCCAGAAAGGAGGTGGTCATTGAGGCTTGTTCCTTTGTAACTTGCTGAGCAGTCAAACACAATGTGAAGTTTGTCGGGTTTCTTTACGTGAACGACGCCGTGATGGGGAATGTACCACCTTTCGCCTTCTCTCCCACCATCTTCGACTGGTTCTGCGCCCCCCTTTCCAATAACCTCTTCCATGAACTTGACGTATTTCTTCTTGTACCCTTCGTTGCGCTGCAGTTTCCTTTTAAGGTGATTCAGGGCTGAGTTCTTATTGTTGGGGAGTCTGTTTTTGAAGGGCAGGGGCATTTCGTAATGGCCTTGTTTGGTTTTCCGTATTCCTTCATCCATCCCTTTCAGAAACGTGATGTCATCTTGAGACACTGGTTTTCCGTCTTCACTGCCGTCCTTAAAGTCTGACTCTAGAATGCGGATAACATTGGCCGGTGTGGCCGGGGGTAGCTCTTTAACTGTGGTTCTGTGGCACATGCGACTGGTGCTCAACGAATCCTGGCTTTGAGCTGAGGGCCCCACGATACTCCACCCTAGATCTGTCCGTACAGCGTATGGTTCCTCATCTGCTCCGAGGATGACTTGCCTTGGAGCCATGGCTCTCGAGCAATTATAACCTATGAGAAGACCCACTTCGCAGTCTTTTAGTGTTTGAATTTCGTCTGCTATTACTGCTAGATGACTCCATTTCTTAGCCGTCTTACAAGTGGGGATGTGTGCACGGTTTACGGGTATGCAGTCCTTAGTGTAGGCCACTGGAAGATCGACTTGAGTGGCAGAGCTATATCCTCTTACACGAAGGCCGCAGACTCTCTCACTTGTGAGAATTGTGTCCTTTCCGCTCATGGTTGTCAGCTTCAGTTTAACTGGATGCTTGTCTGCATTAAGACCGTCACTCACCTCTTGGTCGATAAATGTAGTATCGCTTTGAGTGTCGAGAAGAGCGTAGACAAGTCTCTCCATAGTTGGGTTACTTTTGGAGGAAACCCATACTGGTAGAATCATTGATGTGCTGGATGAGCCTCCAACTGCTACACTGAGGGATCTTGCCTCAGGGTTTTGATCTGATTCTGCATCAGGTGCAGGCCTTTCTTCTCTTTGATAGTTGTTATCATGGAGGGCTGTAGGATGTTTTCTCTTGCAGGTGTCACAGGAGTGACGATGGCGACAGTCTTTCGCATTGTGTCCTGGCTTTAGACATCCATAGCATAGTCTCTTCTCCTTTATGAAGTTGCGTCGCTCATCCAGTGACATCTCTGTGAATCTTTCACATGCATGGAGCTGGTGTCCGTCATCTTCACACTGAATGCATGGAGCCATAGTCCTAAACTTCCGGTTCTCATTGTCAGTGTCTGCTTGAGTGGCAAGAACGCTGGCGTTGTTTCTCTTAGAGTCTCTGACATTTCCTTTATCGGCACTAGTGGCTGATGAGTGTAGAGCTTGGAAAGACGTGATTGGATTGCAGGCAATCTCCGCTTCAGTTGACATGAATTTTGTGAAGTCCTCGAAAGTTGGAAATTCTTGACGTTCATTCAAGCGTTTTGTGACTTGACGGTTCCACTGAGCGGCTGCCCAGTCTGGCAGTTTGTAAATAAGCTTTCGGTTCTCCTCACAGTCGTTGAGTATGTCAAGACCCTTGACATGAGGAATGGCATCCCGACAGGCATTGAGAAAATCAGAGAAACTCCTGAGTCCCTCTGCATCCTTAGGCTGAATCCTCGGCCAGTTGGATAGCTTCTCTCTGAATGATCTCTGAATGGCAAATGGCTGGCCAAAGCGATGATTCAGCTTATCCCAGGCGTCTTTGTAGGCTTCCTTGTCGTTACGATAGAACGTGCCATCTAGAGCCTGGCGTGCTGGGCCACCAACATACTTCTTCAAGTAGTAGAGTTTTTCAGCTGGGGTTATTGCTCTTTGGTCGATGAGTGAGGTAAACGTTGTCTTCCATTCGATGAACTGTATAGGATCACTGTTGTGAAGGATCAGATTAAACCGAATATGTATATTTATTTATATATATATATTTAATTGTATTTGTATATCGTTTGATATCCCCTGTATATTCCTTGTACAATATGCATTGAATATCCCCGTTTCTACTAAACAGCCCATAATAGTTTCATTCTACCATTGGACGAGAACCTGGCGCCAGGTTGCCATACCCCTAGGTCCAAGTTCAATCGTGCCGCCTAACATGTCGAGGCAACCCCCGGTTCCGCGCAGTAATATGCCGGGCGAAGTACGAATGGTACTATTTGTTCATAGCGCATATATATATGGCGCTCGTAAAGTAGAACTTTCTTTTTAGTCCAGTTCTTTACCCTCCAACAGAGTGACAGACGCAAAAGCCTCCCCACTACGCACGTGCGGTGTAGTAGGGCCTACTTGGCCCAGAATAGGCATTGAGATATCGTGTAGATTAATAGTTGAATGGTCATAGTTTGGCACCATACCGTCGAGTTGGACGTATTCTATTAAGCTAATAATAGTCTATTTATGTATGGTGCATCGTTCGGTTCGAGTTCTACAGTTATCAGTACCCCCATCGTTCCTGACGTTATCTGGACGCTTATCCAGGCTGGTCAGACCCCTAGTGGTGATTGCATCCGAGGAGCTCCGGGACAAGAGCGACTGGACCTGTATATTGGATTACTCTACCCGACGACGGCGAGCCTTCCACGGCTCTTGGATTATGCTTTGTGTGCTTTGATTATTCCATGGATAAAGGCCAACACTGTCGAGTGTTGGAATTACCCCCCGGAGAGGACTCCAGGTGAGGCGGCGCTCTACACGTGAGGTCGCACCACGTCTCTCCGTTGTGGACCGGCAGATACCGTCCACAGAGGGTCCAGCTGTATTCGTCTGCGGCCCGAGGTTCTGTGGGCACTGTGTCTAAGACTTTGGATTCTCCCAAGACACCGTCGGCCAGATGGGATACCGGCAGCGGCTTCTCTAACCCCCCCCTCCTACTGTCTTACAACCAGCGGGACCCCCCCCCCCCTTTAGTGTATCCAGCTATAATCATTTAAGTACCATCGCTATCGTTTCCTAAATATTCCAGGTTGTATACTTACTCCCTGCGCAACCAGAGATTGGACATTCAATGTTGATTTACCTACGAATACTAATTTGCCATAAAAGTGCATATTCAATATTTCAAATCATAAATGTAATTAAGTGAATGTTGTATACACCTTTTGCTGTATTAAATATTCGATTTGGTACATTTGTGTTGGTTCGTTTCATCAGGTGGGAAAGTGTTCATCATACTTATATCTTGTACTGGGTGGCCAGAAGTTAAAGTACATGAGGTAGTGGTATTAAATATCATATCTAACAATACAGTCAGGGAATTGTACCCCTCAGCTACAATTGGTCCTTCGAGCCGGATGGTAACTAGTGTAATATTAATATAGTGTTATTAATATCGAAATGGCCTATGATGAACACTCCACGAAACGATCCTCCTAACCTAGAACGCCCGCGGCGCAGACGACAGACACCTCAGTACTTAGAGGCTTACACTGTCAGTCAACTACCTAGCCTTCGACAAACGGTAAACGTGGTAAAAGTAGAAAGTAAAATTATGTCTGACCTTAACGACCAGGTTTCCCCGACCACAGAGGCCCTAGTAGGTCCTAATGTAACTGACCAAGCCCACGGTGGGGACCAGGAGGGAATTGACATGCCTCTACCCCCCGCCACTACTAAAGAAGTAGTCCCCGACACGCCCCGGGAGGAAGACAACCCTACAGAGAGAGAACTCTGCACGGAAGAAGAAGAGGAGAGCGCCGAGGAACTAGAGCTCCAGGACTCCCCAACGAGTACCCCCAGGAGCGGTTCACGCAGGAGCGGCTCACCTCCACTACCGCCTTCCCCCAGCGAAGCGGAGAGGATACTACAACAGGCGTTCCTCGTCAGCCTGACAGCCTCTACCGAACGCGATCGGCTCCAAGCACAGACGCTTAGCGAGCGCGAACGTCTCCAAGCCCAGGCGACCAGCGAGCGCGAACACCTCCAAGCACAGCAACGGAGCGAAGAACAGCGCACAAGTCTGGAGATGAGACGCTTCCAGATGGAAGAGAATATGGCAAGAGACCGGGCCGACGCCCAGCGCGCCGCTGCCGGTGCCCAAAGAGACGCAGAGCGCGACAGACTACAAGCGCAACTAATAGAGCAGCTGATCAAAAGGACAACTCCCTCTCCCTCCGCCAGGGGCTCAAGGAACTCGTCGAGACAGCAGTCAAGAGCAGCGTCACCGCAACGAGCAAGCGACCCTGAACTTGACCAACAGACCGAGTCTAGACCCCCCGCAGACCCCCTTCCCATACCGGTCCAAGCGAGACCCAGCTACAAGGAAGGAGCGGCCTACACTGCGGAGAAGCTAAATAAACGATTACAAGATCTGGAAGATTTGATAGAAGAAGAAGAGGGAGAAGAGGAGAACCAAGCCCGACGACAGCACAGTACTCCACCGGACCAGGAGGTCCCATACAGTCCAGGCTATACCCCCGCGGCGCTGCGCTACAGACCCCCGACTCTATTTACGGGTGAGCACGACGCACGACCAGCCCCGAGGAACAGTACCTGGACCAACGGGCCATGGTACCCTGCCAGTACCAGCCCACAGCGAGGCGCAAGAGGGGACTCGCCCAGGAGGTCTCTCCCCCAACGCTCGCCGATGTATCCGCCATCCACGGCGTCATACAACGCCACGCCGTCATTCCCAGACTTCGCCTATGAGAGTCGAGCACAGTACACGGAGCTCCGGATGTGCTTAGAGACAATGATGGTGGATGTCGCTGATGAACGCCACAAGTATGCAATATTATTGAAGCACCTGAAAGTACCGCGAGCGCACAATATAGCGCTAGCCTATGCTACCTCCTCGACCCCATACACAGCGGCCCTTGCAGCGCTGGATCAAAGATATGGACGTATATGGGATTACGTAATCCAGGAGATAAGGCATATTGACCGCCTACCCCCAGCCACAGACAATCGCTCACTAGACGACCTGTCAATCAAAGTGCAGTCCCTGGTGGGGATGCTGGGAGCTCAACGGGAGAAGGGCAGGCATGAGCTGTACGCCAACTCTAACGTTGAGAGGATTTTGGAGAAGCTGCCACCCGCAAGACAGGAGCGCTTTCGGCGGCAGAGGGACTACCGAGATCCCGACGGCCCCGAGCCATCCCTCCTTGATCTGGCCGACTTCCTGGCGAGAGAGGTCAGCAGCTTACGACTGGACACCTTCGGGCGGAGCACGCCAAGCTCCAGAGAGGGACCCAGGAGAATAAGTGATGGAAGAAGATCGGTGACTGTCATGCACCAATCAGAGTCAGTACCGAGCAGTAAGAGTCACAGCACCCCCTCGAGAAAGGAGACGTGGAAGATAGCGTGTCCCTACTGTGAGAAAGAACACTGGCTGTCACAATGTGACTCATTCACAAAGATGAATGCAGAAGAAGTGAGCCAATGGATAAAGTCCAACCGGCGCTGTTATCGATGTGCGCGGCCCCACATGGCAGCCGAATGCCGCCTAAAGAAAAGGTGCAGCCGGTGCGATGGAGCCCATCTAGATATACTACACGATAGTAACGGAAGACGGCCTATACCTGCACCACGGAGCGGCACCAAGGCAAGTGTCATGTACATTGACCCCGCCAGCAGCAACGGAGCTCAAGTGCTCTTAAAGGTAGTCCGTGTGACCTTGAGCTACCAGGATAAAGTCATGGACACTTACGCCGTCCTTGATGACGGGTCGGAGAAGACCCTTCTGCTCGCCTCTGCTGCGACTCAACTGGGACTGCGGGGGAGCAAGAACGAAATGACGATTCGGACAATAAGAAGAGATTTAAAGACGATAAAGGGCGAGAATGTCTCCTTCACTATCGCAGCCAACGGGCAGCCAGAGCGACGGTACAAGATCACAAATGCTTTCACCAGCCAAGAAATAGGACTCTCGCAGTACACCTACCCTGTCACCAAGTTGATGGATAAATATGTGCACCTGCGCCAATTACCCGCTCATAGACGGCGCTACCCCGACCCTGTTGATAGGCTCCGACCATGCAGAACTCATCGTCCCGATTGACCGGGTCCATACAGGCCCCCGAGGCTGTCCTGCAGCAGTCGAGACCCGCCTAGGATGGACATTACAAGGCCCCCTCGCTAAATCTCTCAACCGAACCGCAGCCACTAGCTGCTTCCACTCCAGAACGACAGAAGAAGACACCACTCTCCTGCAGCATGTCGAGAGGCTATGGACCCTAGAGACAATGCCCTTTAAGAACGAAAAGAAAGACATTCGCTCTAAAGAAGACATTTATGCCATCCACCTACTCGAGCAGGGGACAAAGAGAGTCACAGTCGGCGGAGTGATGAGATACGCAACTCCACTCCTGAGGCCCCCTTTCACGCAAAGAAAGACGCCACGGAGCGCTATCTACTGAACACAGAGCGGCGCCTAGCCAAAGACCCCGCTCAACAGAGTGTGTACCGAGCTGAGATTGAGAAGCTAATCACAGCGGGACACGTAACAAAGATTGACATTAAAGAGGCCGATCAGACGACCGAATCATGGTACGTGCCGCATCACAAGGTCCATCACAATGGCAAGGATCGCATTGTGTTTAACTGCAGCTACCAGATCGGATCCCAAAATCTGAATAAAGAGCTCTTGCCCGGCCCCACACTCGGCCCCTCCCTACTAGGCGTGCTACTGCGCTTCCGCCAGGACAAGGTGGCTATAAGCGGGGATATCAAAGGGATGTTCTTGCAAGTGAGACTAGTAGAGGAGGACAAGCCTCTGCTACGGTTCCTATGGAGAGAGAAGATCGGAGATGAGAACCCATCCATCTACCAGTGGGAAGTACTCCCCTTCGGAACCACATGCAGCCCGTGCTGTGCTACATTTGCACTACAGAAACACGTCACAGAGGACCCAGCAGCAGATGAAGGGGTCCAACACAGTGTGAAGAACAGTTTCTACGTAGACAACTGTCTACAAAGCGTCTCGACTCAAGAAGAAGCCGAGGCTCTCCTAATCAAGTTACGCGCCTCCCTAATCAAAGGAGGCTTTGATCTCAGGCAGTGGGCCAGCAGTGACTCGCACGTATTGCGCAGCCTCTCCTCCGCAGACAAGGCTGCCAGCAGCGAGACCTGGATGGCGACAATCCCAGGAGAAGCCCAAGAAATGACACTAGGATTAGTCTGGCGCTTCAAAACAGACTCGCTCCACTATAGACACAAACCCTTGGCTCCAGAGCAAGGAAGGTCGGCGGCAATACCGACCACCAGACGGAGTGTGTACAGAACACTCGCCAGACAATATGACCCGCTGGGATGTATTCTACCCTACACCACCAGGGCAAAGATGATTGTACGAGCACTATGGGACAAGGACCAGGGCTGGGACGACCCAATACCCGCACACCTTGCCTCAACATGGAGAGAGTGGGAGACGGAACTCCGCTCACTCCCAGGTGTCAATATACGCCGCAGCTACTTCCCATCCACAGTGAGGCCAGAGACATGCGAGATTGAGCTACACGTCTTCAGCGATGCCTCCGAAGTAGCCTACGGATCGGTTGCTTATTTGCATGCCCAAGAGATGGGAGGAGAGATACACACTGCTTTCATACTAGCCCGCTCAAGAATAGCCCCACGTAAGCAACAATCTATCCCACGTCTAGAGCTCTGCGCAGCCCTCGCAGGAGCGCATCTAGCCACGTTAATCCAACGTGAACTCACCATTCCGGTGCATAGAACAATCTTGTGGTCAGATTCCACGACAGTACTCACATGGATTAAGTCTGATTCATGCAGATACAAAGTCTTCGTGGGAGTCAGAGTCACCGAGATTCAAGAATTAACAGAAGAAGCAAGCTGGAGGTATGTGGATACCAAACACAACCCAGCTGACGTCATCACCCGGGGAATGTCCCTGGATGACCTAACCCGTCGCAACATCTACAGTGACGGACCAGCATTCCTCCAGCTCCCGGAAGGAGATTGGCCTACGCCCACCCCGAGGGAAGCAAGTAGAGAGGAGGCTGAGAACAAGAAGCCTATGTTCTGTGGACTGAGCACTGTCGCCTCCACAGACCCGAACATAGATGACTGCATTACCCTAGAGAGTGCGCAACAAAGAACATTCCTGCGGCACCACCCAGAGATTCAGTCCACCACTGACATGTCAGCAGCTGACTACGAAGAAGCAGAACTTCTTCTACTACAACGAGCCCAGAGAGACTCGTTCCCCGATGAGCTAGACTGTCTACAGGGAGGAAACCCCGTCCCATCAGACAGCAGACTGATTCACCTGGCACCAGAGAGTGACGCACATAATCTCATCAGAGTGGGTGGTCGCCTGCGGAGATCTACCAGATGACATTAAGCACCCGATCGTCTTGAACAGCCGACACAAGGTCACAGAGCTGATCATAAAGAAATACGACGAGGATGTGCACCACGCAGGAGCAGAGAGAGTCTTCGCGGAGATCAGACGTCGTTATTGGATATTGCAAGGCAGAGAAGCAGTACGGCGCTTCCAGCGAACCTGTCTAGACTGCCGTAAGTGGCGCGCGCAGCCCAGCATACCACGGATGGCTGACCTACCCCCCTGTCGCCTCCGAATCGGCGACAAGCCATTCCACTCCACAGGCATGGACTGTTTTGGCCCGTTGTATATAAAGAAAGGAAGAGGCACCGAGAAGCGGTGGGGTATTGTATTCAAATGCATGACCACCAGAGCGATACATATCGAGCTCCTTCCGACCATGAGCACAGACTCATTCCTTATGGCCTTCCGGAGATTCATATCACGGAAAGGACAACCGTCTACATTGTTGTCTGATCACGGGACCAACTTCAAAGGCGGAGAAAGAGAGCTGAGAGAGAGCTTCCAAGCTATGGGCCCAGAACTTAAGACCCACCTCGCTCCAGCCCAGATTGACTTCCAGTTTAATCCCCCGAACGCACCCCACTTCGGTGGAACCTGGGAACGAGAAGTACGTTCTATAAAGACAGCCCTGTATGCCGTACTCGGAGCCCAGACTGTGGCAGAGGAAGTCCTAATGACAGTCCTCACGGAGATCGAGGGAGTATTGAACTCAAAGCCCCTCGGTTACGTCTCCAGTGATGTAGCAGATGTCGACCCAGTCACCCCCAACACACTCCTCATGGGGCGGCTGGACCCCGCGCTACCCCAGACAATGTACAGGCCCGAAGAAGCGAACGGCCGAAGAATGTGGAGGTACAGCCAAGTACTAGCTGACAAGTTTTGGAGCAGCTTCCTACTTCACTACCTACCGTCTCTACAGACCCGCCAGAAGTGGGTAAAAGAGAGAGACAATTTGACAGAAGGAACAGTCGTCATGATAGTTGACCAGTCACTCCCCAGAGCTATGTGGCCGGCTGGCCGCGTAAGCAAAGTGATCACCGGTGCCGATGGCAAGGTCCGAGCAGCTGAAGTACTCGTCCAAGGGCGCACCTACACACGTCCCGTGGCGAGGCTCATAGAACTGCCCCGACTCCCAGATACTATCGATGATGACCATGACCCTATGACTTTGTGAGTTGACTGACCTTACAGCGGACCTTGAGTGGTGGACAGTGCGGTTAATCTGTCTCTGCTTAGCTAATTAGGTGGGACTAATTAGGGGGCGGCTGTTGTGAAGGATCAGATTAAACCGAATATGTATATTTATTTATATATATATATTTAATTGTATTTGTATATCGTTTGATATCCCCTGTATATTCCTTGTACAATATGCATTGAATATCCCCGTTTCTACTAAACAGCCCATAATAGTTTCATTCTACCATTGGACGAGAACCTGGCGCCAGGTTGCCATACCCCTAGGTCCAAGTTCAATCGTGCCGCCTAACATGTCGAGGCAACCCCCGGTTCCGCGCAGTAATATGCCGGGCGAAGTATGAATGGTACTATTTGTTCATAGCGCATATATATATGGCGCTCGTAAAGTAGAACTTTCTTTTTAGTCCAGTTCTTTACCCTCCAACAGAGTGACAGACGCAAAAGCCTCCCCACTACGCACGTGCGGTGTAGTAGGGCCTACTTGGCCCAGAATAGGCATTGAGATATCGTGTAGATTAATAGTTGAATGGTCATAGTTTGGCACCATACCGTCGAGTTGGACGTATTCTATTAAGCTAATAATAGTCTATTTATGTATGGTGCATCGTTCGGTTCGAGTTCTACAGTTATCAGTACCCCCATCGTTCCTGACGTTATCTGGACGCTTATCCAGGCTGGTCAGACCCCTAGTGGTGATTGCATCCGAGGAGCTCCGGGTCAAGAGCAACTGGACCTGTATATTGGATTACTCTACCCGACGACGGCGAGCCTTCCACGGCTCTTGGATTATGCTTTGTGTGCTTTGATTATTCCATGGATAAAGGCCAACACTGTCGAGTGTTGGAATTACCCCCCGGAGAGGACTCCAGGTGAGGCGGCGCTCTACACGTGAGGTCGCACCACGTCTCTCCGTTGTGGACTGGCAGATACCGTTCCACAGAGGGTCCAGCTGTATTCGTCTGCGGCCCGAGGTTCTGTGGGCACTGTGTCTAAGACTTTAGATTCTCCCAAGACACCGTCGGCCAGATGGGATACCGCCAGCGGCTTCTCTAACCCCCCCCTCCTACTGTCTTACAACCAGCGGGACCCCCCCCCCCCTTTAGTGTATCCAGCTATAATCATTTAAGTACCATCGCTATCGTTTCCTAAATATTCCAGGTTGTATACTTACTCCCTGCGCAACCAGAGATTGGACATTCAATGTTGATTTACCTACGAATACTCATTTGCCATAAAAGTGCATATTCAATATTTCAAATCATAAATGTAATTAAGTGAATGTTGTATACACCTTTTGCTGTATTAAATATTCGATTTGGTACATTTGTGTTGGTTCGTTTCATCAGGTGGGAAAGTGTTCATCATACTTATATCTTGTACTGGGTGGCCAGAAGTTAAAGTACATGAGGTAGTGGTATTAAATATCATATCTAACAATACAGTCAGGGAATTGTACCCCTCAGCTACAATCACCATTGAAAACGAATGGCTCTGGTGCAGGAAGCCTACTCAAGGCTATGCTGTCATGGAAGACCTGTGCGAGAGCAGTGATGTCAGAATGAGATGTTGGTGCAGCATGAGATGGAAAGAGTGTGGCAGCAGGTGCGTTCCTCATCTCTGCATTGCTTTCATTGATGTGTTCGGCAGCTTCATGTCTGATCTGATCGTCGTAGACCTTTAGTTTGGCTTGGGCTGCGAACACTTCCTTCTTGGCCTGCAGTCGCTCTAACTCACGCTTTTGTACCTCCAGAGCCTTTCGTTGTTGTTCCTCTAGTTCGCGTATAACTTCCCTTTGTTTTTCCTCTACTTGCATCATCTGATAGGTGGCTTCCTTTTCGGCTAGTTCAGCCGCTGCCTCCACACGCTTCGTTGTTATTATAGACAAGCCTTGTGCAGACCCGCTGCTCTGAGTTAATGCAGAGACGTCAGAGGCAGCTCCATAGACCGACCTTGCGTAGTCATGGCGACGCAGTTCATGAAGTCGGCTCCTTTCCTGTAGGACATTGAAATCGTCTTCTGTACCTATGGTTCTATCATGAGCGATGTTGACTAATTCCCTGGTTACTGTCTGGTTGACCTCATCTGGGGAGCTAGTTTCCTTATATAACCCTCCTTTCCCTTCTAAGGATGCCATGATGAGCTAATTATTGCACCTTTCAACGTTAGAATAAAGTGAATGTGGTTGCGCCTTCATACAGAGCAGCATAGACATGGACAGAGAAATAGCACAGCATACACTTTGAATGGTAAATTAGGGCAAATAACCAGCATTGAATGTGTTATCTATGGGCATTTACATCAGTGTTCATGCCAAAGCAATGACTAGAATACACACAATAACAAAGGAAGCTCTACATGAAGTGTGCATTTTTAAAACAAAAAAGTAATTAATTATCAGGTCTATAGTAAGGTAATGAAACGGTTCCTTCTCTTAACAACTCAAGTGAGGGTGAAGTTCAGTGCAGGGTCCGGGAGACGAATATCCGATGTTCCACTTCACCATAGAGTAAGCTCTTACTGTAGCATCCCTGGGAGAGTGATGGATGGACTCCTTTACTGGTGTTTCATGAATGTTTATTTCAATTCACAACGTAAGAGCTGAAGTGAAATGACAGAGAAAGACAAAGAAAAGATACTCAGATATATATACATTATATACATTAGTGCCACATTCACATTGTTCAATAAGCTAACATAACACTTGACACAAATGGCTTCCAATAACAGTGACATAGCCAATACATTAAATTAATACAAAATATAAAGTAAACAGCCCATATCAATAAATAGGACAAATAGACATCCCAGTACCTTGTCCTCTCTCTCTCCAACAGGGGCTTAACCATAACCCACATGAAAGTCTTCTTTTCCAGATCTACAATCAAACAAAAACTCTTAAAATGCTGGTACTCTGGACCTTATTAAATGTGTAGACAAGCTAACAATTTGCAATGACCAAGTTAGCTAGAAAACAACGTATTTTCACAGTAGCAGGAATAACTTTAAGTTGTCAAAACACAAACAAAAGTGAATTCAAACCAACATTAAAACCATAGAAAGTGCACAGCAGTTACCTTGTAGACCATTTCCATATAACAAAAGAATAAAGAAGATATTCACGGAGAACTCTATTTCCTTGTAGCCGTATGTCTAACGTTCATTTGGACCGTCAAGCTGCGCTCATGCTCGCGGTATCTGCTTCCGGTTAGCTACTTCCGGTTTGGCGGTGCTTCAAAATAAAGGTTCCCTATCACACACAAACTGAATGACGCTACCTGGAGGGTCGTTTACATTGACAGTGTTGTGAAGAAGGCACGACAACGCCTCTACTTCCTCAGGCGCCTAAGGAAGTTCCAAGTCAGTTAGAAGATCCTTAGGAACTTCTACTCATGTACAATAGAGAGCATCCTGACTGGCAACATCACCTCCTGGTTTGGGAATAGCACTGCACAAGACCGTAGCAGACTACAAAGAGTGACACGTTCAGCCGAACGCACAATTGGAGGGGGGCTTCCCACCCTCCAGAACATTTACAACAAGCGGTGCAGGGGGAAGGCTAAGAGAATCATCAAGGACTCCAGCCACCTGAACAACTGCCTCTTTGAACTGCTGCGGTCAGGCAAGCGATACCGGAGTCTTAAGGCGAGCACAGAAAGACTCAGAAGAAGCTTTATATCCCCAGGCCATCAGGCTGCTAAACGAACAATAAACACTATGCAACAACCATCAAATGCACACAGCACACACACCCACACGCACACACTCACTTAAACAAACAACACACTGCAGCACCCACTCTCCACACTTTAGATCACACAAACACACTTTATATTTATTGATAAAGGATTTGCACTACAACTCGTACACCTACTGTAAATTGTACCTAAATTGCACCTCATCCCATTTCTGCCTTGCACTATATAGTATTGTATATTAGTACACTGCATAGTATATTGTATATTATATGGTAACTCAGTTACGTTTATTCTGCATCGAACATTGTACATATGTCTATACTGAACACTGTGACCTCATTTTTTTTTACTTCTAATTTACATGCTATACTATGTTATTTTATTTCATACTTATCTTGTCTTGCACAGTCTCTGGAGCGTAACAGTAAGAAGCATTTTGTATAAAAGTATTCTGTACTTCTGTATGACAACTATTAAAGAAACTTGAAACTTGAACTTGAACTACAGTGCGACTAACAGCTTCATGTTAGCAGCCCACTAAACTCTCTTGAACTCAACACGTTGTTAATTTAATCAGAGAACACGATTTCCACCGCTGCGATGGCTTTCAAATACAGACAGGCAAAAAACACACACTCCCTCCTTTCTGTGGTTCGCTCCTCTTTTAATCCTGTTAATGTTTTGTATGGTATTTCAGACACATTGGTAGTGTCTGTACAAGTCATCTGGACTACAGTCTGCTGCACTATGCAGTATGCAATAATAATAATAATAATAATAATAATAATAATAATAATAATAATAATAATAATAATAATAATAATAATAATAATAATAATAATAATAATAATAATAATAATACACTTTATTTGTATAGCACCTTTCACAGGGGATTGCAGTTCAATGTCAGTAAGAAATAAGACATACAATCTGTGTAAAACAAGCAGCAAGAGCAAAGCATAAAGTGGGATAAAATAATGCAGATATATTAATTAGGGCTGGGACTCGATTAAAAATGTTAATCGAATTAATTCGAGACTTTATAGTTCATTAATCTAAATTAATCACATTTTAATCGCATATCAATATTTGATGCGAAAAGCAAAATGTTTCAATTCAAATGGATTTTGGTATACGAGTGAATCAATGAATATACATTATACATACGTTTAATCAACAAAATCCTGTATTAGCTAGCTACTACACAGACCAACAGATCAATGCAATGTTTAACAAAGTGCAACAATTTTAGGAATAATATATATATATAGCGCAAAGGACCTTTTGTAAACTCAAGCACTTTCGAGGTAAAAGTAAAACGCAGTACTTTCAAGTACATTCCAGAACAGATGACCATTGAAAAAAAAAACTCTTGATTGATCTCAATTTCGCTTATTTTTTCAGTATTCTGTATGAACAAACCAGACTAAGAAAAAAGTAATTTGCGATTTATTATACTTATAGCACATGCATGAGTCTGGTCTACTTTGAACGGTATAACATTATTCTTACACAATAAAGAAAAATCATCATGCGATTAAATGCATAATTTTTTTAACTTTTAATTCTTTCTGTAGTTAATTAATCACAATTAATGCGATAAAGTCCCAGCCCTAATATTAATCAACATCATATCAGAACCTAATAAATCAAATCAAATCAAATTGATTTATAAGGCCCAACAACACACGTTAATGTCCCCATGGGCCGTACAGGTCTTCTTTAAACAAGTCAAGAAGAAAACATAACAATAAGTCAAGAACAGAACAAGGACACCATAAGGTCCAACAAATTTAAAATAAATGCAAATAAATGAAAGAATGCAAGCACTCCCAGACATACCCCACGCGAAGGTAAGGAAAAACTCACTAAAACCTAACAATAGGTAAAAATGCTCCACAGGCAGTGTGGAGGAGAGAAACCTTAGAAGGGCCATTCAAGGGGGGGATCTCCCTTCTTAGGCCCTTGTTACACACACTGTTTTTGTGCTAGTTTTTATACGTTTTTGAATACGTTTGCTGTCCCTTTTACACAGAAATGCGTTTTTTGGCGGATACGTTGTGGCCCTACTGAAAACGCTAAATTGTGTTTTCCGTTTTGGAGTAGCACCAAAACTCGCCGACAACAGACGTGTAATCTGCACGGAGCCGTTGTTGCGAAAACGCCCATGCGCAGTAGATACCATCTCCGTGCCCCTTCCGGTGACAACAGAGTGTGTGTGTGTGTGTGTGTGTGTGTGGGTGTGGGTGTGTGTTTGGGACAGAGCTGTCCCAAATAGCTGCAGCTACCATGTGTTGTCAAGTTATTGTTATAAGGACCCCAGTCCAAGCTACAACAGTCTGCATTCCCTTAACAATTGTTTGTATTGAGCCATATTGTATTTTACCCATTATGCAATATGTTAAATAAAGTTTACATCCATTCATTCTGCTAGCATTACCGATTGCACGAGCACTGCCACTGGCTAACATGAGCTAGCGTTAGCTATCAGACCCTGTTAGCTCAAAGCTCCTCTTTCAATCTTAACAAGCATTAAACAAAATGGCCCAGTCATCTATTCACCTTTGTTTAATACACACGGCGTTGTCTCTAATGTTATCTAGCTACTGATAGCTCCCGATATCATCAGTTTGGTGCTGGCTAACTAGCGTGAGCTAACGTTAGCTTCTAGCCACAATGCTATACTGTTATAATGGCATCTTCCATTCACGTTAGCATGCAGCTAACAATGTAGCTAACAAAGTCACCGATCTTTTTTGAGACTAAACTATCCGCTCTTGGTGGTCACTTGTGTTGATGTTAGTTTTGTTTCATCAACAAATGAGAGAGCAGAACACACAGTGAATGTATCCGTTTTGTTTATTGCACTTTTATTACACTTTGCTGAAAAAGAAGTGCTGCATTGGGTAAATAGGCAAAGATGGTGGCGCCCACCGTGTTGACATTTTCTTTGCAGGAAGTGTATTGGCACATTCAAGTTCTGATTGGTTGAGAATTGCCTTCATGTTCGCCACCTACTGCCATCTACTGCTTTGGCAGTGTACTACATCACTGTGCTCAGGTGACAAAACGAAAGTGTGACCCACCTCTCATACGTTGCGGCGAAACTCACCAGAAAATGAAACGAAAGTCTAACCGCAGCCTTAGATGTCGGTGATAGTAGTGTTGCAGACGGACAGTTGGTAAGCATGCACTCAAGTGTGTAGTGAAACACAGATGAGTGCATGCAATAGCAACTTGAATTTCTGTAATCTGTTACAAAACATGATAAAAGTCATAGTATGCACCCAGTGGATAGTGGGTGCATACTACCGATAGCACTGCACAAGACCGTAGCAGACTACAAAGAGTGACACGTTCAGCCGAACGCACAATTGGAGGGGGGCTTCCCACCCTCCAGAACATTTACAACAAGCGGTGCAGGGGGAAGGCTAAGAGAATCATCAAGGACTCCAGCCACCTGAACAACTGCCTCTTTGAACTGCTGCGGTCAGGCAAGCGATACCGGAGTCTTAAGGCGAGCACAGAAAGACTCAGAAGAAGCTTTATATCCCCAGGCCATCAGGCTGCTAAACGAACAATAAACACTATGCAACAACCATCAAATGCACACAGCACACACACCCACACGCACACACTCACTTAAACAAACAACACACTGCAGCACCCACTCTCCACACTTTAGATCACACAAACACACTTTATATTTATTGATAAAGGATTTGCACTACAACTCGTACACCTACTGTAAATTGTACCTAAATTGCACCTCATCCCATTTCTGCCTTGCACTATATAGTATTGTATATTAGTACACTGCATAGTATATTGTATATTATATGGTAACTCAGTTACGTTTATTCTGCATCGAACATTGTACATATGTCTATACTGAACACTGTGACCTCATTTTTTTTACTTCTAATTTACATGCTATACTATGTTATTTTATTTCATACTTATCTTGTCTTGCACAGTCTCTGGAGCGTAACAGTAAGAAGCATTTTGTATAAAAGTATTCTGTACTTCTGTATGACAACTATTAAAGAAACTTGAAACTTGAACTTGAACTACAGTGCGACTAACAGCTTCATGTTAGCAGCCCACTAAACTCTCTTGAACTCAACACGTTGTTAATTTAATCAGAGAACACGATTTCCACCGCTGCGATGGCTTTCAAATACAGACAGGCAAAAAACACACACTCCCTCCTTTCTGTGGTTCGCTCCTCTTTTAATCCTGTTAATGTTTTGTATGGTATTTCAGACACATTGGTAGTGTCTGTACAAGTCATCTGGACTACAGTCTGCTGCACTATGCAGTATGCAATAATAATAATAATAATAATAATAATAATAATAATAATAATAATAATAATAATAATAATAATAATAATAATAATAATAATAATAATACACTTTATTTGTATAGCACCTTTCACAGGGGATTGCAGTTCAATGTCAGTAAGAAATAAGACATACAATCTGTGTAAAACAAGCAGCAAGAGCAAAGCATAAAGTGGGATAAAATAATGCAGATATATTAATTAGGGCTGGGACTTGATTAAAAATGTTAATCGAATTAATTCGAGACTTTATAGTTCATTAATCTAAATTAATCACATTTTAATCGCATATCAATATTTGATGCGAAAAGCAAAATGTTTCAATTCAAATGGATTTTGGTATACGAGTGAATCAATGAATATACATTATACATACGTTTAATCAACAAAATCCTGTATTAGCTAGCTACTACACAGACCAACAGATCAATGCAATGTTTAACAAAGTGCAACAATTTTAGGAATAATATATATATATAGCGCAAAGGACCTTTTGTAAACTCAAGCACTTTCGAGGTAAAAGTAAAACGCAGTACTTTCAAGTACATTCCAGAACAGATGACCATTGAAAAAAAAAACTCTTGATTGATCTCAATTTCGCTTATTTTTTCAGTATTCTGTATGAACAAACCAGACTAAGAAAAAAGTAATTTGCGATTTATTATACTTATAGCACATGCATGAGTCTGGTCTACTTTGAACGGTATAACATTATTCTTACACAATAAAGAAAAATCATCATGCGATTAAATGCATAATTTTTTTAACTTTTAATTCTTTCTGTAGTTAATTAATCACAATTAATGCGATAAAGTCCCAGCCCTAATATTAATCAACATCATATCAGAACCTAATAAATCAAATCAAATCAAATTGATTTATAAGGCCCAACAACACACATTAATGTCCCCATGGGCCGTACAGGTCTTCTTTAAACAAGTCAAGAAGAAAACATAACAATAAGTCAAGAACAGAACACGGACACCATAAGGTCCAACAAATTTAAAATAAATGCAAATAAATGAAAGAATGCAAGCACTCCCAGACATACCCCACGCGAAGGTAAGGAAAAACTCACTAAAACCTAACAATAGGTAAAAATGCTCCACAGGCAGTGTGGAGGAGAGAAACCTTAGAAGGGCCATTCAAGGGGGGGATCTCCCTTCTTAGGCCCTTGTTACACACACTGTTTTTGTGCTAGTTTTTATACGTTTTTGAATACGTTTGCTGTCCCTTTTACACAGAAATGCGTTTTTTGGCGGATACGTTGTGGCCCTACTGAAAACGCTAAATTGTGTTTTCCGTTTTGGAGTAGCACCAAAACTCGCCGACAACAGACGTGTAATCTGCACGGAGCCGTTGTTGCGAAAACGCCCATGCGCAGTAGATACCATCTGCGTGCCCCTTCCGGTGACAACAGAGTGTGTGTGTGTGTGTGTGTGTGTGGGTGTGGGTGTGTGTTTGGGACAGAGCTGTCCCAAATAGCTGCAGCTACCATGTGTTGTCAAGTTATTGTTATAAGGACCCCAGTCCAAGCTACAACAGTCTGCATTCCCTTAACAATTGTTTGTATTGAGCCGTATTGTATTTTAGCCATTATGCAATATGTTAAATAAAGTTTACATCCATTCATTCTGCTAGCATTACCGATTGCACGAGCACTGCCACTGGCTAACATGAGCTAGCGTTAGCTATCAGACCCTGTTAGCTCAAAGCTCCTCTTTCAATCTTAACAAGCATTAAACAAAATGGCCCAGTCATCTATTCACCTTTGTTTAATACACACGGCGTTGTCTCTAATGTTATCTAGCTACTGATAGCTCCCGATATCATCAGTTTGGTGCTGGCTAACTAGCGTGAGCTAACGTTAGCTTCTAGCCACAATGCTATACTGTTATAATGGCATCTTCCATTCACGTTAGCATGCAGCTAACAATGTAGCTAACAAAGTCACCGATCTTTTTTGAGACTAAACTATCCGCTCTTGGTGGTCACTTGTGTTGATGTTAGTTTTGTTTCATCAACAAATGAGAGAGCAGAACACACAGTGAATGTATCCGTTTTGTTTATTGCACTTTTATTACACTTTGCTGAAAAAGAAGTGCTGCATTGGGTAAATAGGCAAAGATGGTGGCGCCCACCGTGTTGACATTTTCTTTGCAGGAAGTGTATTGGCACATTCAAGTTCTGATTGGTTGAGAATTGCCTTCATGTTCGCCACCTACTGCCATCTACTGCTTTGGCAGTGTACTACATCACTGTGCTCAGGTGACAAAACGAAAGTGTGACCCACCTCTCATACGTTGCGGCGAAACTCACCAGAAAATGAAACGAAAGTCTAACCGCAGCCTTAGATGTCGGTGATAGTAGTGTTGCAGACGGACAGTTGGTAAGCATGCACTCAAGTGTGTAGTGAAACACAGATGAGTGCATGCAATAGCAACTTGAATTTCTGTAATCTGTTACAAAACATGATAAAAGTCATAGTATGCACCCAGTGGATAGTGGGGCGTACAAATAAAAATAATAAAAGTAAAATAATAGCAAGGGTAAAATGATAGACCCGTTGTCACTTCAGAACATGACGTTGGCGTCTTTAATTTCTCCTGATAACATTATATGTTCATTTAACCGTGATCACAAAGATCTGATCAGAGAAAGTTGTCCTTCATGTTCTAGCATAGTTAACCTATTGAGACACTGGAATGCCTGATTGAGTACCTTTTATATCTTATTGTGGCTCCACCAGACCCATGCATAACCAGTATATCATTTAAAATAGCATAAACACATTTTTCTTTTAAAGGAAAAAGAAACATGCATTAAGTTGTCTGAGAAAAACAGCAGGACACACCAAACTGGAAGATTAATTAATAAGGTGTCATAAAACTTAAGCAATAAGTGCAATATACAATCAAATGGAACCTGCAAACCAAATACTTCTTCAAGTCAAGGTCATGTCAATCACAATGTCCTAGATTCTGCCTGAGATCGAATGCCGCTTTAGAGGCCAAATCAGTCATTGTTGGACTACACAGTGTACAACCACACAGGTGTGTTTTGTATGATTACACCCCTGCTTAACCTTTTGTATATACATTTTGCCCTTCTCTCCTTGAGAGATGCACATTTCTCAATGACTCTATGGTTAAAGCTGGAGATGTCTGACAAGTCTCTTCTCCATAGAGAGCATGGCCTCTCTTGCACATCATGGGCTTTGTCAATGTAGCGGATCATAAGCACCAGCTGACACTGAGTGGAAATGTCCATAGTTTCCTCAGCCTGATTTATTCAGTGATGCACTCTCTCAAAACTGAGAGCATGCAGTCAAGGAGTTCATTCTGTACTGTCTTCGATGTTCCCTTAAACACAGTAGCAGTCTGCAGTTGCTTTTGTAGAACACCAGGGCCCTCATTCATCAACGTGTTCTACGCACAGATCTGTGCTTACCCTGTGCGTACGATCATTTCTAAGCAAAGAGTGGGATTCATCAATTTCGATTTGAACTTGACTCCGTGCTTACGTCTACGCACAGGTAGCACACTTACCTGACGACCAGTGGTAGAATATATTATTACAACAAGGAAATGAGCTTCTGTGCATAATAACACTGGCATGTTCTGTACGAACCGTAGTTCATTATAGTTCATTGTAAAATAGCAACAGTAGTGTAATTATGGTCAAAACCCTATAAATAGCATTTGGAATAATAGATCTTTCTCTCAGAATGAATGCAGCATGGTTTATATAGCGTTATCGGAATATACGGGGTGTAGGCTACTGACTGACTGCGCTCCGCGTAGCTTGATTGATTGATTGATTGAAAAGTTTATTAACAGATTGCAGAATGGGTACAGTACAGTACAGCTCAGTACATACAATTGTTAATTGGGGATGCAGACCAGAGAAAGACTTTCGTCTTGTTTACATCAGGGTCCCCCATTTTCAATTCATCATAAATCATAAAGCTCAACTCGTTATTATTTTGCGCAGACCGCAGAAACACGGGAACGTTTTGATTATATTTAAAAGGCTTTACGTTAAACGAAACAAGTGGAATTTCGAAGCTGTAAGCAGAATACAAGTCATATGAATATAGTGTTCTTCCCCCTTTTTACTGTATAAGAAAGAATAGAAAACGCATTGCAATGACACCAGATAGTGGACAGACTATGTATATGATGGGATTCAAGTTCGCGTTTTTGTTGATCATAGGCATGCTGTCAGAGTATGATATCTTAATCAAACATTCTAGAACATTTGTCGTCACAGATCATGTCCTAATAGAACATAGGCTATGGCATGGATCGTGATATTGTGTGGACTGTTATTATTACTGTACCGGTACCACCCATTGTGACAACAGCCTTGTGAGTCCCGCACACAAACATGATGGAATTCAAGTTCATGTATTGAAAGGCAGGCTACATCATACATGCAGTGAGATTCATTGTTCTTGTATATGCTCTCGTATTATTGTTTATATAGGCTACCCAATACTGACATCAAAATAGATTGTAGTATGCCTCTAGAAATCATATGCAGCAGGTAGAAAATTGACGGGAGATCCATCGCGATTTGGAATAAAATTGAGGAGAACTTTAATCCCTGGGTATTAATCAAACAACACGTGAAAAGGCAGTCATATTCCAGCGCGGTATTTATTAGTGTTTGCGCTGCCCAGGCAGCAATGGTTAATAGATATCATATCCGACATCACTGTAAGTGTACACGTCTGTCAGCCTGTCTCATGACACGCTTCCCTCGGCTTAGTCCATTTTTCCACATTTCATGGGTGTATTCCATTACCGTATATGGTTAATCGGGGCGTTTCTGGTATGCAAATACGTGAAAGTGTGCACGAGCCTCGGCGCAGAGCCAAGGTGGGATTCATCATGACAGGTGTGCGTAGAGCCTGCGTACGCACGTGTGATGAATCCCGACTTCCCTGTGCGTACACTGGTTCTACATTCCGTGCTTACGTGTGGAAATAGAACATGTTCTACGCACACATTGATGAATGAGGGCCCAGGATCTTCTGAGATTTCACTTTCATCGTGGCCACAGAGGGCTATTAGCTCAAAGGCACCACAGAACTTGACACAGTGTATTATTTGAGCAAGATGTGCTTGCCTCCTTATTATGCTTCATCAAGCTGAGCAGCAAGGTTTACTTTACCAAACATGGCTAGTGACATTGTATTTTCCATGTACATCCTATTTGTTCTAAAAGGTGCTCGTAACGGGCACATTCTGCATAAAAAGCCTGTCCATTGCATTCTGAAAGTAAATTGGTCACTATTCTGGAACCAGCTGTAGCAGATGCACAAGTCTGGCCTCTTTTGAAAGGAAACATTCAGAATGTTCTTCGACAACAAGAATAATCACTCTCAAGAGTGATACTGAAATAGAGTTACAGAGGTTTGAATACACTGAAATAAAATATTTATTTTGACTTATGTCTAAATTATTTTGCAAACAGATTCCAGCTCTGGAACAGCAAAAGAGTTCCAGCTGAGAGGTATGAGCTGGGAAACACAATGGGTCCATAGCCTGAATGTGAGGATCGGTTCGTTCCCCGCCACACGCTCCTTTAAGGTACTGTGTTGATTGGTGCATTCCCCGCCACACGCTTCTTGAGCAAGTACCAATTCCAGCACGCACCTGTCATGGTTTGTGATTAGCGCCCCAGAGGCTTCTTATACTGGGACCTTCTTTCAATCGATGTCGGTCGTTTTGAATACTACTGCTTCTGCCTGCTTTCCCCCCGTTGTTGTGCCTCGTCTACTTTCCCTCCAGGACATCTTTGGATTGCCGCTGGTGAATACCTTGTTCCTCCGTTTGGAGCTGCGCCTCGTTGCCCGCTTTAGGCGTTTGCGCTTTGGTGAGTTGGAACCAAACCCTTTTTGGATTATCTGTTTTTGTGTGTTTGGATAACACTGAAGAGTATCGTTTTTGTTTGCACTGGACTCAGCTAAATTGTGTGTTTAAGATAAACACTGAAGATTATCGTTTTTGTTTGCACTGGACTCAGCTAAATTGTGTGTTTTGGATAACACTGAAGAGTATCGTTTTTGTTTGTACTGGACTCAGCTAAATTGTGTGTTTTGGATAACACTGAAGAGTACCATTTTGTTTTGTTCTGGACTCAGCTAAGGGAGGACGGAACTGCACTGCCTCTGTGTACTGTTGGACTGTTGTTGATCTCTCTCTCTCTCTCCGTTTCCACGTCGAGTTGAAGCTGGGAGTATCTGCAGAGCCGCAACGGCGTCAAAGCCGATTCCCCACCTCTAACACCAAGAGGATCTGCAGAGCCGCAGATAACTCTGCCGAAGGCAGTCTCCTTTTTTGTTGTTCAGAATTTGTTACTTGACTCTTTTTGACTCTGTAAATAAATACGCCCTAGTATTTGGCTAACTCTGAACTACCTGTCTGTGCCGTGCTGTTGAGGTCGGTTTCAAACCCTAACACTGAAGTCGTATCTAGTGGTCCAAAGTTGATACAGTAACAATACCACAGAAATGTAACTTACATGTAGTGTTTTACACATGTTTTTCTAATGGTATTTACGGTATGTTTATCCAAGATCGTCATTTCCAGAATTTCATTGGCTACAAAAAGGTGACTGCATGGTCCGGTGATGGTAACTTTTTCTAAACTGACGATCTTTGGCTGCTTGGTTTTTTAAAACCCGAAATTGGAAGCAGGTAACAGGCCAAGTAGGGTGTCAATCACACAGCGCCCATTTTAGCTTTCAACCGATGTGTTTGTTCATAGACAACAACACAGCATGACGGTGACAGACGAGGGAAAATGTGCTGAGACGTGCGAACCTTCTCTTGCAATGATTTTCTCTCAAAGAGCGTTATTTCTAGCAACATAATTAAATTTCCTTTCTCCATTTTGCTAAATGACACTCCGCAACTCCATCTGTTGCACAAGACCTCCTCAACTCATTCTGCGCCAGGCATTGTATGTAACCTCTTTGTTTACAGATGTACGGATGCGGATGTACCTGGCCATGCACTCGCTCTCTCGCGGTGTGTTATCAGCAAAGAGGCTCTCTGTCTCTGTTATCAGCTGGCGCAGGACAAAAATGTGTTAATTTCACGTTAAAGTCACGGCAGACTTTTTCTTTAAAATGAGGGGCGCCCCCCGAAAATGACACTGTCAAGCTTAATGGTGGCCTGGAGGGACAAACCTTGCCCAAGCGTCAGCCACTTGCAGTGCTATGTGGATGACCATATGGGATATCACAGGGCGCTTTTGATATGACAGTGGGTGCCCCTTTCTATTAATGTGAACGTGAACGGTGACTCGTGAGTCGTGTTTCTTGCCACTCACTCACTCACTCACTCACTTGAGTTCACACCAACAAGGGCCACAGGGGCTTCGTTACAGACTGGCTACAGCACTGATGGACAACTAATGGCCACACAGACCACATCTGGCCCCCAAACCTCTTAAAGGAACACGCCAACATTTTGGGAAATTACCGTCTTCTCCATAGAGAAACAAGAAGATAGATACCAGTTTCCTCTCTGTGTGTTCAGTAGAAAGCTATCTGCCTGCATGTTAGCCTAGCTTAGCACAATGAATGGAAGCTGACATGACCGGTTAGCCTAGGCATTGTCCAACTAACACCTCTCCCGAAGGCTAACCGGTCATGTTAGGCTAATGTGCAGCCAGATAGCTTTCTACTGAACGCACAGAGAGGAAACTGGTATCTATCTTCTTGTCTCTCTGGAGAAGACAAGAAGTCTCTCTGGAGAAGACGATAAGCAAATTTCCCAAAATGGTGCATGGTGTGTTCTTTTAAATAGGCCTACGACTTTAAGTCCAATATCAGCCACAGTTACTGCCCACCAGGCATATAGGACCCGACAGGATTGGGTAGAAGTATCTTCAACATCTAATTTATTTTAAACATAATGTTAATTACGGTAGTCTGTATGACATGGTGATGAATGGAGTTACTGCATTGGGGTTTCAGTATACAGTACACCTTTACTGTCTGCATACACCTTTAACACAGTGACTAAGTGACTACAGAATTTAAAAGGTTTCTTTTATATTATGGAAAATGGGTTTTGCCTATTGTCTTGGTATGGATTCGGCAGTCTGAAATATTATTTAGGTGCTGGAGAAAAATGATAGGTACTCCTTGCCATTTAACCAGGGCTAATAATGAATGGGGGTGTACTTCAGTAGAAAATTGTTTCTACATGAAACTGCTCACAACAAGGTATGTGGATTATCTTGAGTAACGGGGTCATGATCCCTGGAAAGATACTTTTGAGTTTTTCAAAAGTATTTAGAGCGCTTTGAGCGCCACAAGCTGAGTGCCATTCAGCTCCATTGTATTGGAGTGATAGCAAATATCTCTATATATTCCGCGCTGTGGAAATGGCAGCAGTGATACACATACGTTGTCTCAAGACTTACTTGACTGTTAGGGTTTGTAACCGACCACAAACGCAACGGCACAGAGAGAGTTGTTCAGAGTTAGCCAAAGCAAGGGCGTATTTATTTTCTGAGTTACAAGATGGAATTAAGTCGAGCAACCGAACAAACGGGGAATCTGGCATGTGAAGATTGTTGCGGCTCTGCAGATTCTCCCAGTAGGTGGTGGTGAGGAATTGGCTTGTGACGTCTGAAGCCGCTCTGCAGATCCTCCCAGCTTTCACTCCCGGTGGAAACGGAGAGAGAGAGAAATCTGAGTTAGCCCAGCGCACAACAGAAACAGAGAGGTGACTGATCCAGTATACATCCAAGTGACTTGATCTTTGGTGTACCACACACAGTTAGCAGAGTCCAGAGAAAAAACAATACGGTAATCCAAAGTGTAAATCCAACACAAAAATAGGTGAGAACAGTACAAACAAAAAACGGGATCTCTTCGGTGTTTCACAAACACACAAAAAACTGATGATCCGAAAGAACTGTTTCCAAAAACTCACCAGAGCGCAACGCGTAAAGCGGGCAGATAACGAGGCGCAGCTCAGAACGGGAAAACCAGGTTCTCCACAGGGATTCTCCACGAAAGTCCTGGAGAGCAAAAGACAGCAAACAGCGACGGGGAAGGCAGGCAAATGCAGGAATATTCAGAACGATCCAACCTCGATAGTCGGGGGATCAGGGTATATAAAGCCATAGGGCGCTGATTACAAGCTGTGACAGCTGCAGGATGAAATTGATACTTGCTCCAGAAGCGTGCGGCGGGGAGAACACCAATCAACACGGCCCCTTACAGAAACGGAGCGTGTGGCGGGGAATGCAATTAATCAACAAAGTACCTTAAGGAACGGAGCGTGTGGCGGGGAGAGGACCAAACCTCACATTGACTTACTTGACTTAAACCTTTTGCTCTTTGGGGAGCATAGGTCATTCATGAAATCTCTCCAGCTGGTTCGGTGTTGGGCGATTTTCTCTGCTTCCTTCCATGATGTTCTTTCTTCCTTGAGATCCGCCTCGACAGACCTTCTCCAGCTGTTTCTGGGTCTTCCTGGCTTTCTCTTCCCCTGTGGGTTCCACGTTAAGGCCTGCCTGGTTGTGTTGGAGGATGGTTTTCTCAGGGTGTGTCCAATCCAGCCCCATTTCCTGTGTTTGATTAGGGTTTCAAGTGGTTCTTGTTGAGTGGTTTGCCAGAGCTGTTCGTTTGTGATGGTGTTTGGCCAGTAGATTCCCAGGATGTGTCGTAAACATCTGTTTATGAAGGTTTGACGTTTGTTTGAGGTTGCTTTTGTTGTTCTCCATGTTTCTGCTCCGTATACTAGAACTGATTTGACATTGGTGTTGAAGATGCGGAGTTTGGTCTTTGTGGAGATGTGGTTTGAATTCCATGTTTGCTTCAGTATTAAAAATGCTGTTCTTGCCTTCCCTATTCTTGCTTTGATGTCTTTGTCGCTACCTCCGTCCTTCCCCACGATGCTTCCCAGGTATGTGAAGGTGTCCACCTCGTCCAGTGCTTCTCCGTCCAGTTGTACGGCCTCTTCTAAATTGTGGTTCATCTTCATCTCCTTTGTTTTTGCTTTATTGATGTGTAGTCCTGTGGTAGCTGCAATTGTGGCAAGTTTTGTGAGTTTGGTCTGCATTTGTGTTTGTGTGTGTGAGAGGAGGACTATGTCGTCGGCAAAGTCTAAATCCTCTAATTGAGACCACATTGTCCACTGAATGCCCAGATTTTGTACGGCTGTGGTTTGTTTCATGATCCAGTCGACTGCCAGAAGAAAGAGGAAAGGGGACAGTAGGCAGCCCTGTCTGACTCCTGTCTCTACTGTAAAGCTGTCTGTGAGCTGGCCGTTGTGTATTACTCTGCAGGATGATTGTAGGTACAGCTGTTGGATGATGGTTATGAACTTTGTTGGAATACCGTAATGTGCCATGAGTTTCCATATAGTGTCTCTGTCTAGACTGTCGAATGCTTTGTGGAAGTCGATGAATGTGAGGTGGAGAGATGTGTTCCATTCCAGGGTCTGTTCTATGATAATGCGGAGGGTGGCAATGTGATCTGTACATGATCTGTCCTGTCGGAAACCTGCTTGTTCTTCTCGGAATTCTTTGTCCACTTCTTTGGACTCTCAAGACTTAGTGAAATTTATGTGTGCCATTATTACTATCAACTGTAATAATTGTGGAATATTACTATAATGAGCTGTATGTGTATGAAGTGAACCAAGCATCTCACTGTAATGTACCTGTACTTTATTCGTGACAATAAACTACTACTACTACTACTACTACTACTACTACTACTACTACTACTACTACTACTACTACTACTACTACTACTACTACTACTACTACTACTACTACTACTACTACTACTACTACTACTACTACTACTACTACTACTACTACTACTACTACTACTATAGCAGATATCTCCAAACCTGAGCAAATCACACCAAAACAATCTGGATAGATAGATAGCACTCCAGATAAGAGAAAAAACATGTTTTTTGGAATTATGGACTGCCCCTTTAAGGTTATCGGGGTCTCTAAAATTCTCAAAAATTAACCCTAAATAGCATTTATTAAAAACGTTTAAAAGCATGTTCCACACTTTCATGTGATTTATGCTTCAGAAAGTCATATCTCAGTGTCTTACAGGATGAGAAAGTCATCATATCTCATTGTCTTCATAATTTATCATGTCTTCCAGGATGAGCAAGTCATCATATCTCATTGTTTTCATAATTTATTCCAGGATGAGAAAGTCATCATATCTGATTGTTTTCATAATTTATAATTTCTTCCAGGATGAGAACGTCATCATATCTCATTGTTTTCATAATTTATGATGTCTTCCAGGGTGAGAACATCTTTGTATGTCATTGTCATCCCAGATGAGCTTATGAGACCGAACAAAATGGTGCTTCAAAAAAATATTTGTAAAGAAAAAAACAACAACAGAGCACTTAAGATCTAAAAAGGTTGTCGCTCTCTGGAATGCTGCAACAACTTCCAATCCTAAAGCCTTTGTGTCTACATTATACTCTTGTATTTTTTCCGTACACACAAATACAACAAAGACATTATGCACCATGGCAGGAGTCAGGACCTCTGAATAAACGTGACCCTTCATCATGTTTCTATTGTAGCTGTTAGACACGTGTGATTGCTGTGTTTTCTGATGCTAAGTGTTTGATGACGCTGTGCACCTGAGTACAAATCTTGATCGTTACACGTGCACACGTGTCAAACTGTTTGCAGATATTAAGTGGTTGTTACACCTAATTAGCAAGGTGAATTTCAAAAGCAATGAACGGATATGCAAATGATCCCTGTTTGGCGTCTCACGTTTCCAGAGGGGCGATAACAATGTGGCTCTAAGCTCTTCCTCTTAACCCTCATTTCCTTCATCCACCGTGACAAACAAACAGAAATAATAATCCTATTATGTTTTTAATGGCACGCTTTTTGTTTTCTCCAGGCGTTTTCTTTTTATGAGGAGATGTTTGTTTTTCGTGCAGCGCCTTCCTTCATCGTCACCGGCAGGGACTTTAAATCAATTTCCAGCCATGGCTGTTTCACTTTGCTTGGTTTTTAACCAATTAATTCCCCTTTATTTTGACCTGTATTGTTGCGATTATGTGTTTGAGCCCTCGCATCGGCAGAAACAGTGATAGTTGCCATTGACGTGTTCTTGTTCTTTTTTCCGGTGTAGAATTTACACTTAAGAAGCTTACTTGTATTAGTGTTTTAAGGTTTCCATTTCACATGCCTAGGAAATAAATTATGTACTGTTGCTTCGTGAAGTATTTCTACCGCTTGGCGTTTTAGAAATGGTGTGGTGTCCTTCTCACTGACTTCACATCCTTCTACTGAACCTCTATAGGATGTTAGGTTTGCTGCATGATGTTGCTCCCTGCTCAAACACAATGTCAACTGTGTGCTTCGCTTAGAATTGCAAGTTGCACCTCCCTCCCATTTAATAAAGGGCGAGTCAAGTTGCACCTGCTACACTACAGGGTGAGTCAGGTTGCAGCTCCCTCTAATACAATACAGGGTGAGTCAGGTTGCAGCTCCCTCTCCTACAATACAGGGTGAGTCAGGTTGCAGCTCCCTCTAATACAATACAGGGTGAGTCAGGTTGCAGCTCCCTCTAATACAATACAGGGTGAGTCAGGTTGCAGCTCCCTCTAATACAATACAGGGTGAGTCAGGTTGCAGCTCCCTCTACAATACAGGGTGAGTCAGGTTGCAGCTCCCTCTCCTACAATACAGGGTGAGTCAGGTTGCACCTCTCTCTAATACAATACAGGGTGAGTCAGGTTGCAGCTCCCTCTAATACAATACAGGGTGAGTCAGGTTGCAGCTCCCTCTAATACAATACAGGGTGAGTCAGGTTGCAGCTCCCTCTAATACAATACAGGGTGAGTCAGGTTGCAGCTCCCTCTCCTACAATACAGGGTGAGTGCAGCAGTAGAGGTGATTTACATTTTCTTTCTTTGAAATCTTGGTAGGCTACAGTAAGTGCACCTTCTTGCCAACCACCATTTCACACTCCACACACTGCTTTTGTATTATGAAGTTTAAGTTTAAGTATTTATTTTTTACCCATGGACAGTGCACATTCATCAACATCTTCAGTTTCCACATCAATGTAAATGTGCCAGAATTAGCTAATGAGCTAGTTTTTATCTGTAGTCCCTGCCTAACATGCATGTCTTCATGGTGTGGGAGGAAACAGGAGTACCCAGAGGAAACGCACGCAAACACAGGGAGAACATGCAAACTCCACACAGAAAGGCCCCCTGCTGGGGTTCGAACCCAGGACCTTCGTGCTGTGAGGCAGCAGTGCTGACCATTGTGCCACCGTTTGATTTTTGATTTTTTTGATTTGAAGTCTTTATTTCGAACATGCAATGAATACAACAAACAATAACAAAAAAAGAAAAACAACTCAATCTGCATGTTCGAAAAGGAGTAGGAAGAAGTATACACTTATTTAATCCTACCCCTTTTCCACTACTCAAATGAGTGTACTATTTTAAACATAAAAAAGAAAAGAAAAGAAAAAAAAAAATATATATATATATATGCAAAACAAAAAACAAAAACTATATATGTATAAAATAAAATAAAATAGAAAACAAAATAAAAATGTAAACACCCGTGAATATCAAGTCCCTTCTTCATCCCTGTACCTTGTGAACATAATTTCCTTATACATCAGTTTGAATTGTCTCATGTTTGGACATTGCTTTAGCACCACATTTAGACTGTTCCACAGTTTCACTCCACATATTGAGATGCAGTGTTTTCTCATGGTAGTGCGTACGTTTAGCACCTTTAAATTGTGTTCTCCCCTCAGATTATAACCCCCCTCCCTATCAAAGAACAATTCTTGAATGTTTCTTGGAAGTGCATGACTTTTTGCTTTATACATTAATTGTGCCGTTTTAAATTCCACAAGATCATTTAACTTCAATGTCTTTGACTCCAGAAACAATATG
The DNA here is from genome assembly GCF_963971535.1 of Notolepis coatsorum. Lineage (NCBI taxonomy): Eukaryota > Metazoa > Chordata > Actinopteri > Aulopiformes > Paralepididae > Notolepis > Notolepis coatsorum. The sequence continues at coordinate 64,657,462 of NC_140168.1, read as the reverse complement.
TTAGTGTGATCACGATAACGCACTAGAGGAGACTCCAGCCTTAATGCTGACTTCTATTTGAATCGTATAATTCTAACAATCCTACTGGACAGGCCAATAGGATATTAAATGGGAATGCCACCAGTTTTAATAATTTGTTTGCTCTGGACCACCTGGGACATTTGTGATATTTGTGAGCATGCGCACCATTCTCTCCTAAAGCTAGAATTCAGAGACTGACTTTGTGGGACAATCAAATGTTTATGTGAGCTCTTACACCCAATGAGGTTTAAATTCTGGTTCAGATGATCATGTGTTCTAGCAGATACTAGAAGATAAATCATTTGGCTCCATTCAATAGTCTATATGGAGCAGAGTTACACCCAGGAAACGCCACACGCTCGCTAGCTTCAGGAGAGAGTGATACAGTATGTGTTCACAAATGTTGACTGAGCTGCCCGGGGGCACAGGAATAACATATTTGAAATTTGAAATGTATTTATTGAAAAGATAAACCCCTTGAGATGAATCATCTTGTTTGTTGAGGGTGTCCTAATCACAGAGTAACAAGAACATGTGAATTCTTAAAAATGTGTGGCATTTAACGAGATACATCCAAAATATGTTAGATAGTCTCCTATCACATTTGAAGACCAACTCTTCCAAGATATATCAGTATGGATTCCTAAAGGACTTTCCAACCAAGTAAAACCGATACTGTGTTATCTCTCTTCAGACTGGATGACCACTTTGGACAGTCGCCTCTCAGCCTGCCAAGTTTGTACAAATGGCTACTCATGTTTGCATTCAATAGCGGCAGACCTAGTCACAGCTGCATGGAGTTCTGACAGCCTCCTCTGGAGTTCAGCCACCTTGTCTGTGTTGACAGCTACTGCTATTAAAGGGCATCGTCTGTCATGGCTCCCCACTGTGCTACTGACTGGTTAGAGGAACATGCTTGGTCATGTGTGTGTGTGAGTGGATGTGGTAGTGGGCTTGAGCATGCATTTGTGCATGTTTGAGTGTGTGTGTGTGTGTGTGTGTGTGTGTGTGTGTGTGTGTGTGTGTGTGTGTGTGTGTGTGTGTGTGTGTGTGTGTGTGTGTGTGTGTGTGTGTGTGTGTGTGTGTGTGTGTGTGTGTGTGTGTGTGTGTGTGTGTGTGTGTGTGTGTGTGTGTGTGTGTGTGTGTGTGTGTGTGTGTGTGTGTGTGTGTGTGTGAGTTCATGCGTGTTTTCCATGTTGAGTTTCTTGGACATAAATCTTCAAGTCGTCAAGTGTAGGAGATGAGGGCCATATATATGTAAGTTATAGAAGAGGATTGTGAAAGAAGGGAGCTGTAACTGCAACCTGTTGTCAATAAACCTCTGTCTTCCTAGTGTCACACAATGACAACATGTTTTGAGTCACTGAAGATCAAGACGAAGTCTTGCTGAGAAATATTTAACTAGGGGGAATGCTGCCTGCACGCACAGATGACACACAGACAAGTGGGCACACACACACACGCACACACACACACACACACACACACACACACACACACACACACACACACACACACACACACACACACACACACACACACACACACACACACACACACACACACACACACACACACACACACACACACACACACACACACACACACACACACACACACACACACTGTTTACCATCGCTAGATTATATAGGAAAATAAATATTGAGAATTTGAATTGAGAAAATAAAAATGGTAAATGCGCTTTACAATTCGTTCCTCACATTCACCCATTCACTAATACATTCACACGCCGACCGTGGAGGCGACCATGCAAGGTGCCAACCTGCTCATTGGGAGCAGTTAGGGGTTAAGTGTCTTACTCAAGGACACTTCGGCACGCTGACCGGGAGGAGTTGGAATGGAACCTGGAACCTCCGGATTACCGGACGAGTGCTCTACCTCCTGAGCCACTCTCGCCCCAGAGAAGAAGCTGTTGAACACCAAGAAAATTATTCATACACCAGGCTCGAAATGGGAACGGGACGCCAAGAAAATGGCACAATTGTAATAATAATTAATATTAGCTATACACCATGGATTATTACAGTAGCAGCTTTTATGGATATTTTTTGGTACTTGATGTGGAATAATAATAATTATAAAAAAATGTATCCTCCTTCATCAAGTCCTGCCTCCGCTGAGCAGGCGCCCAGACCTGACCTGTAGGCATTGCTGTCCACAACGCCAGATCACTACCCACGACTTGCCCTCCACCTAACTCAGCCAAACGAGTTAGTATAGCGATCAGCCCAAGCCTCAAGCAATGCTCCGGGAGTCGAGACCGCAGCCTCTTGCATTGGTGACGAGCACAATCTCCGCTACGCCACTTGACCGCCCCATTGATGTGGAATAATTTGACCAGATTATTCACGGAGGGGGACAACAGAGTCTTTGATTAAGGATAGAGTTTACTGACTCTATCATGATATGTTGCAACATGGAGAGACCTAGGTCACAGCAATGGCCCTAGCCCAGATCTCTGTAGAATGGCGAGCTAACAAAGTATTTATACACAAAACAAGTGGAGCATTGACATACATAATATGAATTATAGATACACAGTAAATTTCACAGAGTAAATTTTACTCAGTCAATTTGAGCCCAAGTGAGTAAAGTTTTACTCAGTTGAGTAAAATTTACTCAGCGAAATTTACTGTGTACAGGTATGATGTACAGATATCTGGATAATGATGTATACTTATGAGAAGGCTGTGTGTGTTCAAGTGTGTAGTTGAAGGTTATAGAGAGATCGAGAGGGGTAGTGTGTTTGTGCATGTGCGTGTGTGTGTTAATAAGAGAGAGAGAGGGGTAGTGTGTTTGTGCATGTGTGTGTGTGTGTGTGTGTGTTAATAAGAGAAAAAGAGAAGTGTGTTGGTAAATTTCCCTGTCAGTACTGCATGTCAAAAAACATCTTGGTGTTTAGCCTGTAAAGGTTCGACGTACCGACCGTATACGGTACGTTTTGCACTTTGTGCTCGTCTACCGGGTCAAAGCTGCATTTTTCAAGGGTCATCCAACGCACCATTCGAAAGTTGAATTTGCCGCCTTTCGATCGCCACCAGCCTCAACCAGATGTGTGCCTCGGGTCTCGAGTTACTACGATATATCCAGCGAGTGTCATCCAAAATGACCACTTCCGGTCTAGAACAGTCTAGAACTGACCACCGATCACCTCTGATGGCGAAGAAAATGATTGATCACCATTGTAGCCAACGAGCGTCTGCTCCGAAAGAGACTGCTACTGTGTGATAGATTGGGAAGGTAGTGAAAGGTGACGAAGAAGAACGTTGTTGTCAGAAATGAATTCAGAATGAATGGAAGTGGATCGTCATTTAGGATTTTCACAGTTTTTTCCCGGTACATGGTTTACAAAAACCTTTCTCAAGCACACATTTTCTTAATGGATTTTTATTAAATTTGGACCTGTACTACATAAGACTTCAGGCTATGGAACAGCAGTGTTTTCCAGCTCATACCTCTATGCTGGAACTTATAAACAGGAATCTCGCAACAAGTCAACATAAAAGTAAGGACAAATATTTTATTTCAGTGTGTTCAAACCTCTGTTTCTCCAATACATTAGCACTCAAAGTGATTATTTATATTTGTTTGCTTTTAGAAACTTCAGAATGTTCAAAAGAGACCAGACTCATGCATGTGCTTTAAGTATAAAGTATAAAGCTAAGCTCTGCAAAAAAAGTATCAAATGGATTTTGTTTTCTGCTAAATGGGAGGTAAGCTTAACACATTGGGCGCCAATAACGTCGTACAACGTGTTTCAAGGTCATGCTAATTCTGCCAAACCACGGCGTACGACGTTATTGAGATCATATTTCATTTTTTCGCCATGGTATTCATAATTACCTCACCCTGCCTCGGCTGATACAGTGGGAGCCTGCACAACTCTGCAACGCTTCAATACTGCCACCTGGTGGATGATCAGCGAGTTACAAGCGGAAATGGATCTCTGGTGATCTCCGTGCGTCTGGGAAATGCGTCCGGCACTCACATATTGTTGCGGGACTCTAGACACACATCCGTGTATATGGATCGCTGCCATAACTCAATAATCGATATGATTTGGGTGTTTATTATTATTATACAAACCGGAAATGGATCTAGTAGATCGCCGTCAAATAAGTGGGATCATTTTCCTCCAGTCTCATCGGCGAACGGTAAGAGGACAGTAACAATACTTTCAGCGTGTTTGTTTATTATTATTAATGCAAACTGCTCTGATCAATATATCACCCATACTACATAAAGCATTTACTGACAATCACGGAATTATAAACGACCCCCCCCCCCCCGTTCATCCGCGCATGATGAGTCATAACGTTTAGGATAATGTACAGTACAGTTGAAATGTTTAATATAGCGTGTATCGGCAACAAACGGCAGTTGATAATCTATATGCGTTTATGCCTATAACTCACATTCTAGGAATTACTGCAGAAAACGATAAAAACATATTTATATTCTAGACGGTATTTTCGTATGAATCTATGAATGAAAAAGTATAATGTTCCTACATCCTGAACGATAGATAATTGATGTTGAATGGGCCATAGTAATGTCAATTTAGCAATACAATTTAAAAAGTTATAGCCCTGCAAAGAAGGTGAACATTTCCATAGGCTTAGAGTGGTGGCAGAGAGTGGTTGAGACGGGCAAACTCCGTGGCAGTTAATGTGTTAAGGAGTTCACCTGTGATACTGTATACTGTAAATGTGTAATGATCAGGGACGTGCACAGGACTTTAGAGGGGCAGGTGCTCAAAGGCTGAAAAGGGCACTACACTTGTGTGTATATATTAACCGAGCGCGCATAGCGCGCAAGCCCGATTTTTAAGGGCCCTTTTCGGGCGGGGGGCCCCCTTTCTATGCTTTTTGGGGGGTTTTGGTGATCAAATATTGAATATTGAACTATAATAATCAGTGCAGGAGCTCACTTATCCTTGAAAGACACTTTTATCACTGACTTAAAAGGCCCATACATCTCCATAAATGTTCAGGGGGGAGGGAATAAGTGCTTACCCTACAGACCCCAAGAAGTGCTGTATATTCTGTATTGTTTAATATAAATGCATTTTTTATTCCAATCCCGATTTGTATTTGAGATTCCCAAATCCCATCGGACTTGACTTCTTCGTGTCCCTCAATGAGTGTAATACCAGCATTCAACTGTATGCGCCACAGCGGTTTCTATCATCATCATCATCAGCACCCACGCTATGCATAAAATATATAGGTCCGCGGAGGAGGCCGTGCAAACTGCAATGGAATATGGGGCATCTCTCTCTCTGTCCCTAATATTTTGATTCTATCCTGACATGTTTCAGTTAGAAGGGCAGTCTATATGCGTAACGGTAAAAAAAAAATTAAAAAAAAATTAAAAAGGGGCACTTTTTTGATGAGGCTCAAAAAGGCAGGTGCTCAGGCACCCCTTGGCCTCTATGTGTGCACGACGGTAATGATTAACAAAATGTCAGGTGAAATTATATATTTGGGATGATCAGCTTGATCAGTGCTTTTTGGTAAAATTGTGATGATAGACATTGTGGTCCATAATTGTTTTCTTCCGTAGTTAATGTGTGTGTAAGTGTTCTAACGGGTCAAAACTATTATTTTTGTAATTTTCTGAAAACAAATAAATAAATACATTTTCATTATTTTAGTGTTATTATTGGCTGGGGCAGCTTTTACTTTGGATGATTTTGAAGCAGACCCTACGAGGGATCAGTTTGATATCTGCAATTATTATATATCTAATTTATTATTATCATGCAATCGCATAAAAAGTATTGGACAGGACTGCAGTGGACTGTAGGCTTGTAGATTAATGAATGTCAATGATGTCAACCATAGGAAAAAACATGACAGCTACACAGGCAGTGGCGGCTGGTCCATCAGTGGAGGTTATTCAATGACAACACGTGAAGCACAAATTCACTCATAATTATTATTATATATTTACATATATATATATATTTTTTTTTTAATTATTATTATTATTTTTTTTTATTAGAAATGTTTTCATCTGTAAAAAGAAAATGCCAGTGAATTTTATTTTTTTTTCAAAAACGGCCAAGTGACAGCTCTGAGCTCTCTGATCAGGCCTGCTCATCACATAACTGCAGTGATAGCGAGCTGTCAATCACTATAGTGCAACTTATAGTGCACGGGTTGATCTTAGTTGATTATTATCCAATCAAAATAGGCTATTTGAGTCATCTAAGCCCCGTCCGTGCATTATTGCGCACGCCACTCGCAAACGGGGATTGAATGATTGACAACCCTCAAAGTTCTGACACTCAAATCAGAAAAGAGCTCCGTGACTGTGATGATGTCATCAAGTTCTCCGGCTGTTTGATTGATTGATTGATTGACATTTTTATTAACAGATTGCAGAATGGGTACAATACAGTACAGCTGTAACAACACAGTAGGCTAAATTAAACTTTGCACCAACATTAGGACCGCAGCGTGACTGTGATGATGTCATCACCAGTGATCTCCAGTAATCATAGATAGTATAAGGAGTTTGGGGGAGGATTCGCGAAACATGTGTTTACCTGTGGCCAGGGAGAACCGGGAGTTGCATTGAAACCTTGATTGATTGATTGATTGAAAAGTTTATTAACAGATTGCAGAATGGGTACAGTACAGTACAGCTCAATACATACAATTGTTAAGAGGATGCAGACCTGAGAAAGACTTTCGTCTTGTTTCCATCAGGGTCCCCCATTTTCAATTCATCATATGACACACACGACATACAGATAGACAGTACTGCTACATCTATACATTTATGACATACCAGATTTTCAAATACAGTACTGTTTGTGATACTAAAAAAATCCAGAAAAAGAGTGTATATACATTTGACATAGAAACTGTGCATTGGGGGAGGTTGGGTAGGTGGGGTGGGGCTGTACATTGGAGGTGGGGGGGGGGGGACACTGTACATTGGAATACTGACATACATTTGACATAGAAACTGTACATTGGAGGAGGTTGGGTAGGTGGGGTGGGGTTGGGTGGGGCTGTACATTGGAATACTGACAAAGCCATGCTTGGTCTTTATTGTACAACTGGGTTAGGACATTTGTAGGGGCCAGTTTTGAATTGCAGTCTCCCGTAGGTGTTCTTTGAGAGTGTTTTTGAAGGTGGGTAGTGATTCACATTCCTTTACAGCTTTGGGTAGGGCGTTCCACATTGTTGTGGCATAATTGCGAAACGTGTTTAGTCCCTTGTTTGAGCCGAATCTGGGTTTTATATGATTTGTGGAGCTCCCTCTGGTGTTGTGATCGTGGTATTCACTGACCTTTGGGAAGTATTTTGACATGTACATGGGTACCTTGGTCGTGTAGTGTATCTTGTAGACCAGGCCCATTGCAAGTTGCTGTACTCTGTCGTCTACTCTAAGCCATCCTAGGTTGGCAAAGTGTGCAGGGGTGAGGTGGGTTCTAGGAGTCAGGTCAAGCAGTAGTCTGACTAGTTTGTTTTGAGATGTTTGTAATTTGGTTTTTAGTGCCTTTGAGGTGCTTTGGTACCATGAGGTGCAAGCATAGTCGTAGTACCCTTGAATGAGTGCTCCTGCCAGAGTCTTCAGGGTATTCTTGTTTACCAGGGAGGAGATCCGGTACAAGAATCGAGTTCGTTGATTGACTTTTTTTATTACATTGGATGCCATTTTGTGACAGGAAAGATTAGCCTCTAGGATGGAACCCAGGTAGGTAATTTCATCTTTCCTTGTGACAATATTGTCACCCACTGTAACTGAGAAGCCGTCGGTTTTGCTGAGTTTGTTATTTGAACCGAAGAGAATGGACTCTGTTTTGCCCATGTGTAATGATAGTTTGTTGTCGGCGAGCCATATGCAGATTTTGCCTAGTTCCGAGCTGAGGGTTTTTTCAACCTGTAACTTGTTCTTGTCAGAGACCAGCAGGGCTGAGTCATCCGCAAACAGGAACAAGTTGCAGTCACAAGCTGACGACATGTCATTTGCATAAATTAGGAACAGTAGTGGTCCTAGTATGCTTCCTTGTGGAACACCACAGTTCACTGTGAGGGGGGGGGATAGGGTACCGTTTACCTCCACCATCTGTTCTCTCCCCTCCAGGTAGGATTGTATCCAGCTCACTGATAAACTATCAAAACCAATTGCTTTTAGCTTGTCAATAAGAATGGAGTGATTGACAGTGTCGAAGGCCTTTTGTAGGTCTAGCATGACCATGCCGCAGTATTTGCCCGCGTCCACCTCTTGTTTGATGTGGTCGTTCAAATAGAGAAGGCATGTGTCAGTGGAGTGGGATGTTCTGAAGCCAGATTGGAATTCGTAGATTAGATTTTTATCCGTAAGGTACTTTTCGACCTGTTCGTATACTATTTTTTCCATGACTTTCGAGATGGATGTAAGGATAGAAACAGGGCGGTAGTTGCCTGGGTCTAATTTGCTGCCCTTTTTGTGCAGGGGTGTTACTCTCGCTATTTTGAAGTCCTTGGGGACGTGTCCCTGTTTTATGGAGAGGTTTATTATGTGTGTGATGACTGGGGTGATGGCGGCTGCTGAGTCTCTGAGGAATTTGGAGGGGATGTTGTCATGGCCAGTGGCCTTGTTCGGTTGGAGGGCGCTCAGTTTATTGAGTACCTCATCTGTAGTTACCATTTCCAGTTTGAAATCGTCTTTGTGGACGCCTAGGTTCTTGTAGTATGCTACTATGTGTTCTACCCCATACTGCCCTGAGTGGGAGGGTAGTTTGTTTACCAAAAAAAAATCACTCACCATTGACGACGTTACAGGAAATAGTGTCCCTCGTAAATAGACTCCCTCCCATCTGATCACTTGTAAATTAAATCCATCCTTCGATATTTTCGGATGAAAAAGGTCTCCATTCATCTTCCCCAGCCAGCCCACTCAGAGCAAGACTAAGTCGGCCTACCAAGATAGACCCCCACGACCAAGGTTATCGGACTACCAGGTCAGACGGGCCGACTTAGTCTTGCTCTGAGTGGGCTGGCTGGGGAAGATGAATGGAGACCTTTTTCATCCGAAAATATCGAAGGATGGATTTAATTTACAAGTGATCAGATGGGAGGGAGTCTATTTACGAGGGACACTATTTCCTGTAACGTCGTCAATGGTGAGTGATTTTTATTTTTTTATATTTAGTAGCTGTGTGGGGCGCGGCGGTCTGTGTTGATTATGAATTAATTGGCTGTATTTTACTGCATGCGTTCACTGCGTTGGTATGCTTTCTGCTTTCTGTGGGTAACAAGCGATTTATTTTGGTCCGCTGTGGCCTGGCCTCTGTGTGTGCGTGTGTGTGCGTGTGCATGTGTGTGTGTGTGTGTGTGTGTGTGTGTGTGTGTGTGTGTGTGTGTGTGTGTGTGTGTGTGTGTGCACATGCGTGTGTGTGTGTCGTTCAGTTCTATATAATGCTGAGTGATGTGCATCTGAGATTGATCTGGTGATGCGTTCTGTACAACATCTCCTCTCCTCCTCCTCTTCCTCTCCCTCCTCCATGCACCTCTTCTTCTCTCTCCTCCCTCTCTCTCTTTTAACTCACAGCCACCACTGCCACACACATTGGGGGATGTTTTAAAAATATAATTTAACATATAATATAATAATTTGTGCTTCACCAAAAAATTTGGTCAGCAGCCGCCACTGTGGTCCATAGAGGGTGCTAGGGCGCTGCCCCCCCTGGTGGAAGAGAAAAAGAAAGAATAAATAGTGGTTTTGGATTTTAGATTCCGAGCCCTAAAAATATAATAAACATTTTTCAAATAAATAATAATTACTAATTTTAAGTATGTTTGTGTTTAAAATGCAAAATAACGTGTAATATATCAATTATAAATCATTGTTTGTGTGTCCTATGGAAAGTGTTTAAGGAAAGTTCAAGCCGTGTTTTTTTTTAAAGTGGATTAAGGCTTGTGGACAAGTTGGAGTCGGACAACATCAACAACAAGGCTGTATGAGTCGAAGGTAAGCAAGCGAAAAAATATGCCTCAGTATGCTTCAACATTTGAGTTAAACAGAAGTCATCACTTGTTATCTTATAGATAGATAAATGGCTTAACAACTGAGCTAACGTTAGCTATCTGCTCCGTCCGAAATCCAAATTTCATGGATATATCCTTTGGTAAAATAGTTTGTTTATTATTTAACCTTTATTCAACATAATAATAATAATAATAATAATAATAATAATAATAATAATAATAATAATAATAATAATAATAATAATAATAATAATAATAATAATAATAATAATAATAATAATAATAATAATAATAATAATAATAATAATAATAATAATAATAATAATAATAATAATAATAATAATAATAATAATAATAATAATAATAATAATAATAATAATAATAATAATAATAATAATAATAATAATAATAATAATAATAATAATAATAATAATAATAATAATAATAATAATAATAATAATAATAATAATAATAATAATAATAATAATACTAATAATACATCAAAACGGTCTGCTTGCTAATGCTAGCTAACTGGAACTGATTTGCCAACAAGCAACCAACAATATTGTCCGTGCAGAACCCTTATCCCCAACACATAGTTCCGCCCCACCTAGAATAATGTTCACCAGCCAGTGTTGTAGTCGAGTCACTAAATCTCGAGTCCGAGTCGAGTCTCTAGTCCCCAGTGTTTGTGTCCGAGTCGAGTCTCGAGTCCCCAGTGTTCGAGTCTGAGTCGAGTCCGAGTTGAGTCCCCTTTACCCTAGTCCGAGTCCAAGTCATCAAGGTTGAGTCCACTCCACTCTGGCAGTCAAAGAGCTGACATACAAATAAAAAATATTCTACATTAAACAAAAACGACACAGCTGTTACCATTTCAAAGGGAGTTTATTTACTTTGTGACACAATAGCCAAACAAATGCACTAGCCATCAATATATTATGCCAAATGATTAGGGCCTATTACAAAACAAATAAAAAAAGAAATAACTAACTGATAAATACTTATCAATTAACAAGTCAGAGTCTGCACCTTCCGAGTCCCAATGCAGTCAATGCTTGTGTCCAAGTCTGAGTCATCAGTGCTCAAGTCCAAGTCGAGTCACGAGTCCTGAAAATCAGTCCAGTCCTGGACTTGAGTACTACAACACTGCCTTGAGCCAACACATGCAACAGACTGCCACAGCAGTGTTGCTACAGTAAACGTTGCAGAGAGAGTTCTGGGCTGATCTGGAAACAAGGTAAGTATAGGAAGGAATCCAGTGACAGTTAATTTCCTGCTTAATGAAATACATTATACATCCTGAAGTCATTAATGCTTTTAAATGTCCCAGGCTGACTTTCTCTGCCACAAGACCTAATCGTTAGGTACGTTTCTTTCTTACTTCAAATATTTCAAAGCAAATAAACGACCACCAGTCTCCTAATAGTACTTAATACAAACAATATGGGAGCTCCGTTTTTTGAGTATTTCACCTTTCCCCCCGGCGCTCTGATGAGCAGTCAACGTGTAATTACTGTGGAAGTGTTTGTTTGAGTCTCAGGCGTCCGTGGTATTTAAGAGGCTGAGCCAAATCCTTATGAAGTCTTTCCCGAACCCGAGCGGGAAAGAAAGGGCGAGACGTGGCTAATCTTGAGTGGTAATGCAGCGACACGCTCCTCCGCAGCACCTTTCATTTCCACTGTTTCCAACGCCGTCTCTCGTCCTCGTGCCGCCGCCTTTCGTCCTCCTTCCCTTTCTCCTCCGGTGCTCTTTCACCAGAGGTTAGGATGTTGTCGAACAAGGAATGAAAAGGATAGCGCTAAACTAACTTTTGGGATGGGGGGGGTTACTTATTGCTGATGTACTGCCATATCGTTTGCAGTGCACTTCAAAATGCTGTGGCTTCCGAAGACCTTTTGTTTGTGACATCAAATTAGGGTGAGAACATCAACAAGACCCCAGCATTTACAGTAAAGCTACAATCTGGGATTTATTATATATATCATGTATAATACATACATACAATACAGGGTGAGTCAAGTTGCACCTCCTACAATACAGGGTGAGTGAAGTTGCACCTCCTACAATACAGGGTGAGTGAAGTTGCACCTCCTACAATACAGGGTGAGTCAAGTTGCACCTCCTACAATACAGGGTGAGTCAAGTTGCACCTCCTACAATACAGGGTGAGTGAAGTTGCACCTCCTACAATACAGGGTGAGTGAAGTTGCACCTCCTACAATACAGGGTGAGTCAAGTTGCACCTCCTACAATACAGGGTGAGTGAAGTTGCACCTCCTACAATACAGGGTGAGTCAAGTTGCACCTCCTACAATACAGGGTGAGTGAAGTTGCACCTACAATAGGGAGGTGTAGTCTGACATGACTTTGGACCGCCCGCGAGGTCCACCCGTATAGGGATTTATCATTGGGAAAATTATCGGCTATTGTAACAATTCTGCCTCATGAGCATTGTAAAGCTTTCCATTTTTGCACAAAATGAGTTCCCTTCTATCACTAACATTATTGTTTAAGCATTTTTGGTTGAAATAAAATTCGGCATTATTTTAAACGAGACGATTTAGAAATGGGCAATGGGGAAATACATTGCGTTTTCAAGATGGTGGACCGGCCAGAAACAGCAATGACGTATATGACTATACAGGGTGAGTCAAGTTGCACCTCCCTCTCCTGCAATACAGGGTGAGTCAAGTTGCACCTGCTACAATACAGGGTAAACAAGCTTTTTTTGCTACATGTCTGTTGCTTCTTCTTTTTTCTCCTATATCCAACACGGCTGGACACAGACTGCCAGGGAGCTGGAAGGTCGCGGGGTACGACGCCAACAGAAGGCGGATCGCCTCAGCACTCTGCCACATGTCCTACTCCTACACCACGGCTGATGATGACAGGGAGCCTCGTCTCTATTGGGACAATTGGATAGGAAGGCCAGCACATGCAGGGGGGGCTGACGCTCCCTCCCCACTGGCCCGGGACGAGGCTCGATGAGAGGCATCAACGACGGTTGGCAAACCGAGAGCCGTGTGTGTTCTGAACACTCTCCTGACCCGAAGAAGAGTTTTTAAACAACTCACTGTTCAGTGTTCACTCTTTGCGGTTTACTCTCTTTTTTCCCCATGATATTTTTACAGCAACAACTTATGAAATACAAATTAAATTAAACAAAGTCAAGAACAAACATCACAATAAATCAAGAACAAAAATCCACCATGAAATCCAAGATAAATGTAAAATAAATAAATGCAACACTACCAGACATACACCAGCAAATGGAAGGGAAAAACTCACTAAAAACCTACTGTAGCAATAGGAAAAAAGCACCACAGGCGATGTGGAGGAGAGAAACCTTAGAAGGGCCGTTCAAGGGGGGTTCCCCCTACTTGGATGTCGGTGATAATAGTGTTGCTATGGATAAGTCGATGGGTGGAGAATAAAACATGCGAATAGTTGGTATGTATGTACAATATACGTGTAATAAAACACAAATATGTACATGCAATAGCAACTGGGGTACATAAGAACATTTTTGAAAGATTGAAATAGAATAGAGAGAAGAACAACAACAACCAAAGAAAAAGCATAAGGAAACGAGCGCTAGTATGAAAATAGGACAAAGGCTAAATGTCAAGGCTCGGAGCTCTTGACAACATAAATGGAAAACATGGGACAACATGTTGCCTTTGTAGACATTCTACATTGTATATATTTGGGAAACAAATATATATGTTTGTCATCATGTTTAGATTATATGTATGAAAGATGTTTCACTCTTGTATGTATGTATCTATTCTATGACTTAGATAGAAATCCACACTGCTTTTAATATGTTCCTGGTAAACTATCCTTAATCTCACACACTTTTGTTATTTAAAACGCATTAAATGTCTGCTGCCTTTCAGACATCAGACTTTTTGATAAGAGGAAATACATTAGGCTAGAAAGGAAATACTTCAGGCTAGAGAGGAAATACTTCAGGCTAGAGAGGAAATACATCAGACTAGAGAGGAAATACATCAGGCTAGAGAGGAAATACATCAGACTAGAGAGGAAATACATCAGACTAGAGAGGAAATACATCAGACTAGAGAGGAAATACATCAGACTAGAGAGGAAATACATCAGACTAGAGAGGAAATACATCAGACTAGAGAGGAAATACATCAGACTAGAGAGGAAATACATCAGGCTAGGCCCGCCCACTAGTGACCTTAATCAGAATAGCTGGTCTGTAACAATATGGAAGACTGCAGTTGAAATCTCTGCTGGGAGTGACATTCATACCCAACCAACCCCTTCCGTACAAAAGACACACGGCTGTGTTGACTTGCTGGCAGAAGAACCCCCCCCCCCCCCCCCCATCCCCCATCTTGTCAGAAAAAACATGAACACATCATTTAATGATGTGTTCATGTTTACAAGTTAAATACCTAAGTGGGTATCAGGGGTAAAGGCTGCTACTGTATGCAGCACTGAGACTGCTCCCATCCTAGCTTCATTAGGGCTGAAAACTATTTTCCCTCTCAAATTGGTTGACTGAATTTGATAGTGTGTGACAGAAAAAAATTTGCATCTCAAATTGTCACACTGTCAGTTGTTTCAACTTGTATTTACGGGTCAGTATTTGGATCTGAAAGTTATGTTCCATTGGCAAGTCCTACCCTTTAACAATCTATGCGTATACAAAGAGAGAGAGAGAGACACACACACACAAAACAGATGCATTGAAATGCCAGATGATTTGTATACAAATGATTTCCCTTATTTATTTTTTAATCCTTCCGCTCTGCCTCATGGCGAAAAAAGGAATGACTTAGTTTGCACCGTTATGTTCTATCTGTTGATAAAAAGCAGCTAAAACAGCTTCCATATAATGCTCCCCTATACCTGCTGCAGAAGATTACATTCTATGTCCCGAAGACAAAGAGTGACGGCAACTCTAATATCATTTAGGGACCATTTCAGGCTGCAAACCCCAGCCCTCACACACACACACGTACAGACAGACACCGTGTTTCTATTTCCAAGTCTCTGCAATTTCCGATGACATTCACACCCTCCTCCAGGGTCAAACGACATCCCGCCGCCTTCATATCACTTATTAAATATTTTAAGCAGCATTCCGCCTCTACCTCCGTCGACCCCCCCCCCCCCACACACACACACACACACACACACGCTCACACACACAGACACTATCCCCAGAGACCGATGCCGTTATCATTTTTGTCAGAGTCAGTTTCCATCTGCATTTGTCATCCTCCGCGCACATTTACGAGTTATCAATCGCCATGTCAGGATGCAAAATAACTGATGTTTTGGGGCGGTATTGGATGGGGACTATCTGGGGCTTTTAATCAATGCATATTTTCTCTCGCTCTCTGTCTATCTGTCTCTCTCTCTATCTGTCTTCTCTGTTTCCCTCTCTCTCTCCCTCTCTCTATCTGTCTCTCTCTATATCTGTCTTCTCTGTTCCCTCTCTCTCTATCTATCTGTCTCTCTCTCTATCTGTCTTCTCTGTTCCCCCCCCTCCCTCTCTCTCTCTCTCTCTCTCTCTCTCTTCTCTCTCTCTCTCTCTCTCTCTCTCTCTCTTCTCTCTCTCTCTCTCTCTCTCTCTCTCTCTCTCTCTCTCTCTCTCTGTCTTCTCTGTTCCCTCTCTCTATCTATCTGTCTCTCTCTCTATATATCTGTCTTCTCTGTTTCCCTCTCTCTCCCTCTCTCTCACATGCCACCACTACTCCCTCATACATCTTGAAGCATTGTGAGACTATGTAATGTATTTGCAGGAGGAAGGGGGGGGGGGGGGGGGGGGGGGGTGTGGGGGGCTGTGGGGGTTGTGTCTGGTGATGACAGAAGCAGTAGTTATATTATCAAAACATTGCACCTTAGGGCGAACACAGTATCAAGGGGCTTTCAGACGGTGCATGGGAGCGCCATGCACACCACGGCAGTGCGACTATACGGTGGCGCGGGACGAGAAAGGGATTGGTTTTCTGTCGTCCATAAATCAACTCCGCGGCGGAGCTAATCTTTCTCACTCGGTGGCAGAGTAAATACTCGGGGTGTAAGGGACGTAATCCGTGCTTCATGCACCTGGTTAGAGCTGCCTGGCTGGCTGTACACACAGGAAGCTGAGGGGCCTCTCCGCAGCTAGTTACCAGGGTTGTTAATGCGTGCCTCCCTCGTCCTTCCCTATCTCCTTTGACTTGATTCTGGCGCACATGAGAGAGATAGAGAGAGAGAGAGAGAGAGAGAGAGAGAGAGAGAGAGAGAGAGAGAGAGAGAGAGAGAGAGAGAGAGAGAGAGAGAGAGAGAGAGAGAGAGAGAGAGAGAGAGAGAGAGAGAGAGAGAGAGAGAGAGAGAGAGAGAGAGAGAGAGAGAGAGAGAGAGAGAGAGAGAGAGAGAGAGAGAGAGAGTGAGTGAGTGAGTGAGTGAGTGAGTGAGTGAGTGTGTGTGTGTGTGTGTGTGTGTCTGTGTGTGTGTGTGTGTGTGTGTGTGTGTGTGTGTGTGTGGTGGTGCGTGCGTGCGTGCGTGCGTGCGTGCGTGCGTGTGTGTGTCACATCCCAGTCCTGTTAGTCTTATTAGACT